>NC_060121.1:893848322-894179063 GCF_021461395.2 Schistocerca americana
CTATATCTACATATATACTCCGCTAGCCACCAAGCGGTGTGTGGCGGAGGGCACAATTCGCATCGAAGTCATATTTCCCCCCCTCTGTTCCATTCGCGGATCGCGCGAGGGAAAAACAACTGTCTGAACACCTCAGTACGAGCTCTAATTTCCCTTATCTTTGAATGGTGATCATTGCGTGATTTGAAAGTTGGTGGTAATAATATATGCTCTACATACTCGCCGGCCGAGGTGGCCGAGCGGTTCTAGGCGCTACAGTCTGGAACCGCGCGACCGTTACGGTCGCAGGTTCGAACCTGCCTCGGGCATGGAAGTGTGTGCTGTCCTTAGGTTAGTTAGGTTTAAGTTGTTCTAAGTTCTAGGGGACTGATGACCTCAGAAGTTAAGTCCCATAGTGCTCAGAGCCATTTGTACATTCTCGGTGAAGACCGGATTTCGGAATTTAGTGAGCAGCCCCTTCTGTTTAGCGCACCGTCTGTCTGTAAGTGTGTCCCACTTCAAACTTTCTATGAGATTTGTAATGCTCTCGCGATGGCTTTCTACAAGGAAGCATTAAACGGTCAAAGAACTGTTATTCAGATAACTTCCGATCCTTACTCCGACAAATGCAGTTTCTGAATTCTGAAATGGATATATTATTCAATATTCCCACCCTCAGCACTAATAGCATAGCACACCTAGAATAGCTTTTTGTCGCCCTCCCAATCTCCGCAATATCCTTCTGTACCGATCTACCTACCCTGTGGCTCCTACCCATGTGACTGTCCCCGCTGCAGGCCTTGCCCCATGGACCTTCCTACCACCACCTATACATACAGCCTGTAACTGGTAAAACATATATTATCAAAGGGGGAGCTACCTGTGAAACGACACGCCATGTACCAGCTGTTATATTAGCACTATTCGGTCTTTTACATTGGTATGACTACCACCAAATTATCAGTTAGGATAAATGGGCATAGGCAGAGGGTGTATACTGGCAACACACGATATCCTATTGCAGAGTATGCTCTACAATGTGACAGTCGTGACGTAGGTGCCTGTTTCACCACACGTGTCATCTGAATCCTTCCCCCTAGACACCAGTTTCTCAGAACTCCGCAGGTGGGAACTAGGGTTACAACATGTCCTCGGTTCTCACCACCCACCTGGCCTTAATTTATGTTAATTCCTTCCCCATCAGCATTTCTCCAGGGGAGTGACTACTTTTTTCTTCACTTCATTTCAGTTTTCTACCTCTTTTATTTTCTGACCTGTCTATTTTTTGCCCCAGCCTCCCACCTCTGATATACACAATGCACTTAGCATTTCACTCTCATTAACTTGGGCACGATGCCGTACTCTCTGTCTTGCATATTACCCTGTCTTCCACCCTTAAGGTCTCAGGTCTTCAAACCTCGTACGGCGCAGTCCCGAACGATCCCTCTCTCCTCCTCATCCGTCCGGTAAGTCCCCCTGACCCGGGGTTCCGGGTGACTTTTCCTAACTGTACCCCTTTTCCCAAACATCACCAGCCCTTTTCCTTCACCGCTCTTTCTTCTCCCTCAACTCTTCTGCCGGAAGAAGGAGCCACTGGCTCCGAAAGCTTGCAAAGTTAAACATTTTTGTGTGAGTGTGTTCTCCTATCCCGCTTCGTGAGCAGATTTTTTTATCTATCGGGTTACATTATATTTTATATTATTGGCTTGAATGTGGTATACACCGCTAATTGTCGTACGAGATATTGAGCTTAATCGGCTGTAATTACACTACTGGCCATTAAAATTGCTACACCACGGAGATGACGTGCTACAGACGCGAAATTTAACCGACAGGAAGAAGACGCTATGATATGCAAATGATTAGCTTTTCAGAGTATTCACACAAGGTTGGCGCCGGTGGCGACACCTACAACGTGCTGACATGAGGAAAGTTTTCAACCGATTTCTCATACACAAACAGCAGTTGACCGGCGTTGCCTGGTGAAACGTTGTTGTGATGCCTCGTGTAAGGACGAGAAATGCGTACCGTCACGTTTCCGACTTTGATAAAGGTCGGATTGTAGCCTCTTAGCAGAATATGGAATTGGTGGGTTCAGGAGGGTAATACGGAACGCCGTGCTGGATCCCAACGGCCTCGTATCACTAGCAGTCGACATGACAGGCATCTTATCCGCATGGTGAAAAGGATCGTGCAGCCACGTCTCGATACCTGAGTCAACAGATGGGGACGTTTGCAAGACAACAACCATCTGCACGAACAGTTCGACGACGTTTGCAGCAGTACGGACTATCAGCTCGGAGACCACGGCTGCGGTTATCCTTGGCGCTACATCACAGACAGGAGCGCCTGCGATGGTGTACTCAAGGACGAACCTGGGTGCACGAATGGCAAAACGTCATTTTTTCGGATGAATCCAGGTTCCGTTTACAGCCTAATGATGGTCGCATCCGTGTTTGGCGACATCGCGGGGAACGCACACTGGAAGCGTGTATTCGTCATCGCCATACTGGCGTATCACCCGGCGTAACGGTATGGGGTGCCATTGGTTACACGTCTCGGTCACCTCTTGTTCGCATTGACGGCACTTTGAACAGTAGACGTTACATTTCAGGTGTGTTACGACCCGTGGCTCTACCCTTCATTCGATCCCTGCGAAACCTTAAATTTCAGCAGGATAATGCACGAGCGCATGTTGCAGGTCCTGTACGGGCCTTTCTGGATACAGAAAATGTTCGACTGCTGCCCTGGCCAGCACATTCGCCAGATATTTCACCAATTGAAAACGTCTGGTCAATGGTGGCCGAGCAACTGGCTCGTCAAAATACCCCAATCACTACTCTTGATGAACTGTGGTATCGTGTTGAAGCTGTATGGGCAGCTGTACCTGTTCACGCCATCCAAGCTCTGTTTGACTTAATGCCCAGGCGTATCAAGGCCGTTATTACGGTCAGAGGTGGTTGTTCTGGGTACTGATTTCTCAGGATGTATTTACCCAAATTGCGTGAAAATGTTATCACATGTCAGTTCTAGTATAATATATTTGTCCATGAATACCCGTTTTTCATCTGCATTTCTTCTGGGTGTAGCAATTTTAATGGCCAGTAGTGTACCTTACCTTTGTGGGTCAGTAAGGAGAGTGTCGGGTAGCGAGAGCGGAGGGTGGCACCGTGCAGGAGTTGCCGCTGGAATCTGATAGCCTTATTCGCAGCGGCTTCGTGCTGCGCTGCCTCCGCAATGTAGGACAGGGCCCGTTCTCGCCACATGTCCCGGCTAGGCTGGCGGCGCGACGCTCCGCTGCAGGGGGCTGGCGCCTGCCGCGCTGCCTGCCCGCACAACACGTGAACGGGGGAGACGACCTACACGCCAACGGTTCCCCACTAATTTTCGCCTCCCCAGTCTGACAAGAAAAACTCTTTCACTCACGTACTAGAAATTAGTTCTGCAACCAGCAGTTTTCTGCCTTGGTTTCCGAACCTCAATCGTTAGAAACGGAACCCTTGTAGGGTCACTTTATGGTCCGTCTCTGTCTGACAGCCTGGAATTTCAAAACCCGTTTTCTCACGAACGGGTAGACGTATCAAGTTGACCTTTGCGTCACATAGTAAAGAGAATAATCCCTTTGCGGTGTAGGAAACGTAAGCATTTTAGACAGTGCAGTCGAAACCTACGGACTTTTATGTCACATGTTTTGATACTTGTAAGCTCACTCATCAAATCCTATAGGGTACTTCCCGTTGGCCTAGAGCCCTGAAATTTGGCGAGAAGCTACGTTTCACAGCACAACCAAAGGAAAAATCCGAAAATGGTTAATTTGTAACTATGTTGTTGTTGTGGTCTTCACTCCTGAGACTGGTTTGATGCAGCTCTCCATGCTTCTCTATCCTGTGCAAGCTTCTTCATCTCCCAGTACCTACTGCAACCTACATCCTTTTGAATTTGTTTAGTGTATTCATCTCTTATCTCTTGGTCTCTCTCTCTCTACGACTTTTACCCTCCACGCCGTCCTCCAGTACCAAATTGGTCATCCCTTGATGCCTCAGAATATGCCCTACCAACCGATCCCTTCTTCTAGTCAAGTTGTGCCACAAATTTCTCTTCTCTCCAATTCTGTTCAGTACCTCCTCATTAGTTATGTGATCTACCCATCTAATCTTCAGCATTCTTCTGTAGCACCACGTTTCGATAGCTTCTATTCTCTTCTTGTCTAAACTATTTATCGTCCACGTTTCACTTCCATACATGCCTACACTCCATACAAATACTTTCAGAAACGACTTCCTGACACTTAAATCTATACTCGGTGTTAACAAATTTCTCCTCTTCAGAAACGCTTTCCTTCCCATTGCCAGTCTACATTTTATATCCTCTCTACTTCGACCATCATGAGTTATTTTGCTCCCCAAATAGCAAAACTCATTTACTGCTTTAAGTGTCTCCTTTCCTAATCTAATTCCCGCAGCATCACCCAATTTAATTCGAATACATTCCATTATCGTCGTTTTGCTTTTGTTGATGTTCATCTTATATCCTCCTTTCAAGACACTGTCCATTCCGTTCAACTGCTCTTCCAGGTCCTTTGCTGTCTCTGACAGAATTACAATGTCATCGGCGAACCTCAAAGTTTTTATTTCTTCTCCATGGATTTTAATTCCTACTCCGAATTTTTCTTTTGTTTCCTTTACTCCTTGCTCAATATACAGATTGAATAACATCGGAGAGAGGCTACAACCCTGTCTCACTCCCTTCCCAACCACTGCTTCCCTTTCATGCCCCTCGACACGTATAACTGCCTTCTGGTTTCTGTACAAATTGTAAATACCCTTTCGCTTTCTGTATTTTATTCCTGCCACCTTCAGAATTTGAAACAGATTATTCCAGTCAACATTGTCAAAAGCTTTCTCTAAGTCTACAAATGCTAGAAACGTAGGTTTGCCTTTCCTTAATCTATTTTCTAAGATAAGTCGTAGGGTAAGTATTGTCTCACGTGTCCCAACATTTCTACGGAATCCAAACTGATCTTCCCCGAGGTCGGCTTCTGTCAGTTTTTCTTTTTGCTTATTAAACTGATAGTTCGGTAATTTTGACATTTGTCAACACGTGTTTTCTTTGGGATTGCATTTATTATATTCTTCTTGAAGTCTGAAGTTATTTCGCTTGTCTCATACATTTTGCTCACTAGATGGTAGAGTGTTGTTAGTCCTTGCTCACCCAAGTCTGTCAAGTTCTCTACTTCTGGGGCCTTGTTTCGACTTAGGTCTTTCAGTGCTCTGTCAAACTCTTCACGCAGTATGATATCTCCTATTTCATCTTCGTCTACATTCTCTTCCATTTCCATAATATTGTCCTGAAGAACATCGCCCTTGTATAGACCCTCTATATACTCCTTCCACCTTTCTGGAAAAATGCGAAAATGATTAATTTGTAACTATATCACACGCGAAAATATTGTCTATTTTTAACCGATTGTCTGTTCATCTGTTAAGACTCCTTTTTCTCAGGGACGTAAAGTCAGTCGTTGATAACAACCAATTGCAAAATGATTCAGACAAGATATCTGTATGGTGCGAAAAATGGCTATTGACCCTAAGGAACGAAAAGTGTGAAGTCATCCACATCAGCATTAAAAGGAATCCGCTAATTTTCGGTTACACATTAAATCACACAAATTCAACTAAATATTTATGGATTACAGTTACGAATAATTTAAATTGGAGCCATCACATAGACAATGTTGTGGAGAAAGTGAGCCAAAGATGCGACAGGTATACTAAAGACACGTTCTACATTGCTCATGGGCGTACTCTTCTGGAGTATCGCTGTGCGTTTTGGGCTCCTCACCAGCGAGAACTGACGGAAGACATCAAAAGAGTTCAAAGAATGGCAGTTTGTTTGTATTATCAAGACATAGGAGAGCGACGGTGAGTTGGGGTGGGAGCCGTCCGGGGTAGCCGCGCGGTCTCAGGCGCCTTGCCACGGTTTTCAAAAATGGCTCTGAGCACTATGGGACTCAACTGCTGTGGACATAAGTCCCCTAGAACTTAGAACTACTTAAACCTAACTAACCTAAGGGCATCACACACATCCATGCCCGAGGCAGGATTCGAACCTGCGACCGTAGCGGTCGTGCGGTTCCAGACTGAAGCGCCTAGAACCGCTCGGCCACTGCGGCCGGCCTTGCCACGGTTTGCGCGGCTCCCCTCATCGGAGGTTCGAGACTTCCCTCGGGCATGAGCGTGTATGTTGTCCTTAGCGTAAGTTAGTTTAAGTTAAATGAAGTAGTGTGTAAGCTTAGGGACCGATGACCTCGGCAGTTTGGTCCCATTGGAACTTGCCACAAATTTCCAAAACAATTTAGGGTGGCAACCATTAAAACAAACGCGTTTTTCCCTGCGGCAGGATTTTTTCACGAAATTTCAGTCACCAAATTTCTCCTCCAAATACGAAAATATTTTGTTGGCGCCCACTTACAGAGGCAGAAATGGTCATTGTAATAAAATAAGAAAAATCAGAGCTCGATTGGAAAGATTTAAGTATTTCCTTTTACCGCGCGCTAATCGAGAATCAAAATTACGGGGACCTTTCAGCAATTTTTTATATAATCGTATGGTTATTTTATACAATATACAGTCGATGTAAGACAATTGGTTTTATACAATATACGTATGATATAAGACAAGATTAAACCTGAAAGTCCGTGTTTTTCAACCAATTTATTAAGCTGGGTGTGAGAGTGAACAGGACGTCGGGAATTCCAGGGTATGAATGTAGTGGACAGCGTTGGACTAGATGTTCAACTTCCTGCTCTTCTTTATTTCATTCACATATTGGTGAGCTGACCCAGCCTTATTTGTACCTGAAGTAGCTACAACAACCATGTCCAGTCCTTACCTGTTGAGGTGGCACCAGAGGTTCCTCGATAGGTCAAAACCTTTTGGCTTCTTTGTGGGATTAAGGTGATGGGCTCTTGTTCCCAATGTTTTGTTGACCAATCATGCTTCCAGCTTTCATTTAGATCAAAACAATCCGCCATGAGTTGTCCTGCAGTAACACTTGCTGGTCTTCTTGATCACAATCGTTGCTGTGGCGCATGACAGAATTCCTGGTGCAGTGGTAGGGAGCGTGATGCAGAGATTTTCTTGGCCTCCATCAGTAGAACTTGTTTCCGCATAAAGTGAGGTGGAGGGATGTGACTCAAAACCGGTAACCAGTGACATGGGGTTGATTTGATGCAACCAGTAATGTAGCGCATAGTATCGTTCAGTTTTGTGTCTACCTTCTTCATATGTAGACTTTCCAACCAGACAGGTGCACAGTACTCGGCAGCAGAGTACACAAGACTGATACCAGTTAAACTCAGACAGTCAGCAGAGGTTCCCCAGGTTGTACCACTGAGCTTATGTAATATGTTGTTCCTTCCAGCAACTTTATGGGAAAGCTTGGTGATGTGCTCTTTGTAACTCAGGGTTCTACCTAGAATGATTCCGAGATATTTTGGGAAAGGATTGTACCCCAACGTTTGCCCATTGAGCAGAACTCTTGGTTTGTAGTTCGCAGCATGATTCGCTAGATGGAAACAAGAGACTTCGGTTTTTGATGTGATTGGGATCAGTCTCCAGACCTTAAAAAACGTTGACATCTTCTCCAGATCCTCCGTAAGAATACGTTCACCATCTTCGAAATTACTGCTCTGTGCGATGTCATCAGTATAGATGAATTTAGTTGATGTTGTGGTTGGTAAATCATTAATGTATAAATTGAATAGTGATGGGGCTAAAACAGATCCCTGTGGTAGTCCATTATTTAGTTTCCCTTTGTGGCTTTTAGAGCTGCCTAGAAACGCTTCAAATTGCCTTTCACTATGCATGCTGGATGTTAGATCCACAGTTTCTCGACTTGGTACAACTTGCAGTAGCTTGTAGATCAGTCCCTGTCGCCAGACAGTGTCATAGGCGGCTGTCAGGTCGATGAAGACGGCTGTTGATTTCAGATGGCGTTGAAAGCCTGCTTCAGTATTGGTAGTTATGGCAAGAACTTGATCGGTGCAGCTGCGTCCTTGTCCGAAGCCAGCTTGTTCAGGAGGGGTAGCAGCCTCGACGAACGGTGCTATTCTGGTTAGAAGTACTCGTTCCAAAAGTTTGAATGTACAACTGAGCAGTGCCATAAGGCGGTAGATTTCAGGGCTGTCTTCAGGCATGCCAGGTTTCAGCAATAGTAGATTAAGATACCAAGCTTTTTTCACGAAATTTGTGATTCCATATTTTTTCAATTATGTGTAACTAAAACTGCAAGTCTGAAATACCAGAGTGGAGCCTATGGGGTCGATGTATTGCATGATGATAATTATTTAAATTTGTCTATTTTCCAAGTTTTCCTGTAATACTTTGGAACACTATTTTTGTGTTTGATTTGAATGGAGTTAATTATCCTATAAATCTATTTGTTTCTTTTGACTATAATTGGCATATATTTTGCAATATTTTGGTTACAAACTCTGTCAAAAAATTTTATTGTTTGTTAAACCGAGAACTGTTATAATTTTTCGAAAAGAAAACTCATTTTTCCGTAAAAATCAAACATGTGAAAGAACACAGGCGATGAGAAATACTCAGTACGTTTTGCAAAAACTTTATTTCAAAGTTATGTGCAGAGATATGTTTTCTTCGTAAGTATTCACTATAACATGGAGAGAAATATGCATTTAAATTAATTTGGCCAGTTACCGGTTTTGGAACAATCTAGAACTTCAAGCTCTAACGTATCGTTTGTTATACGCGCCAGTAGTTAATTAGTCTTTGTTTCGAGCCAGGGTAGGACAGGCTACGTCTCAATGCTGCGTGGTATGCGGGTCTCTGTGCTGTGCAGAAAAAGTGCGCCAGGTACGTCTTTCATATCGGAAACTGTAATTTTTTACCGAAAATGCATCTGAAATGTGTACTGAAATTATCAGTTGAGGACAGTGAATATTTTGAAATCTCTGTAAGCTTGCGAGAAGACTCTCTTTAGTAGTGTGCAGAAAGTTGATGCATCAGCTCCATTGTTTGCCACGGGAAATAAATCACAATTTACATTTACATCTACACTCTGTAAACGCGGCAGAGGGCATGTCCCGTTGTACCAATTATTGGCGTTTCGTACCATTCCATTTAGGCACGGAGCGCGGGAAGAATGATTGTTTGAATGCCTCTGTGAGTGCAGTGATTATTCTAATCTTATCCTCAAGATCCCTGTGTAGGCGATACGTAGGGGATTGTAGTATATCCCTAGAGTCGTTATTTAAAGCCGGGTCTTGAAACTTTGTTAACAGACTTTCTCGGGATAGATTACGTCTATCTTCAAGAGTCTTCCAGTTCAGTTCCTACAGTAGCTGTGTGACACTCTCCCACGGATCAAACAAACCTGTTACCATTCCTGCTGCCCTTCTCTGTATACGTTCAATATCCCCTGTTAGTCCTATCTGGTACGGGTCCTACACACTTGAGCAATATTCTAGAACCAGTCGCACGAGTGATTTGTAAGCAATCTCCTTTGTAGACACTAGTATTTTCCAATAAACTGAAGTCTACCATCTGGTTTACACACGACTGAGCCTATGTGATCATTCCATTTAATATCCCTACAAAGTGTTACACTCAGGTATTTGTATGAGTTGGCAGATCCCAAAAGTGACTAATTGATGTTATAGTCACAATATACTACATTTTTTTCGTTTCGTGAAGTGCACAATTTTACATTTTTGAACATTTAGCTACAACATAGCAGGTCAGCAACTGGAAGCAGTTAATTCCATAAATTATCTGGGAGTAGGCATTAAGAGTGATTTAAAATGGAGTGATCATATAAAATTGATCGTCGGTAAAGCAGATGCCAGACTGAGATTTATTAAAATGGAATGATCATATAAAATTGATCGTCGGTAAAGCAGATGCCAGACTGAGATTTATTAAAATGGAATGATCATATCAAATTGATCGTCGGTAAAGCAGATGCCAGACTGAGATTTATTGGAAGAATCCTAAGGAAATGCAATCCGAAAACAAAGGAAGTAGGTTACAGTACACTTGTTCGCCCACTGCTTAAATATTGCTCACCAGTGTGGGATCCGTACCAGATAGGGTTCATAGAAGAGATAGAGAAGATGCAACGGAAAGCAGCGCGCTTCGTTACAGGATCATTTAGTAATCGCGAAAGCGTTACGGAGATGATGGATAAACTCCAGTGGAAGACTCTGCAGGAGAGACGCTCAGTAGCTCGGTACGGGCTTTTGTTGAAGTTTCGAGAACATACCTTCACCGAGGAGTCAAGCAGTATATTGCTCACTCCTACGTATATCTCGTGAAGAGACTACGAGGATAAAATCAGAGAGATTAGAGCCCACACAAAGGCATACCGACAATCTTTCTTTCCATGAACAATACGAGACTAGAATAGAAGTGAGAACCTATAGAGGTACCCAAAGTACCCTCCGCCCCACACCGTCAGGTGGCTCGCGGAGTATCGATGTAGATGTAGATTTGTAGCAACTTGCCAATCTTTGCGCCACTTTAAAATTTTATCAAGAACGGACTGAATATTTACGCAGGTTCTCTCAGACAGTACTTCATTATAGGTAAATTCATCATCTGCAAAAATTTTATGGTTACTATTAATATTGTCTGCAAGGTCATAAATATACAACATGAACAGGAAGGGTCCCAACACACGTCCCTGGGGCACACCTGAAGCTACTTCTTCATCTGACGATGACTCTCCATCCAAGATAACATGATGCGTCCTCCCTACCAAAAAGTCCTCAGTCCAGTCAAATTTCACTTGATGCCCCCTATGATCGTACTTTTTGACAATAAGCATAGCTGCGGTACTGAGTCAAATGCTTTTCGGAAATCAAGGATTACTGCATCCACCTGACTGCCTTGATCCAAAGTTTTCAGTGTGTCATGTGAGAAAAGTGCGACTTGGGTTAGACATGATCGTTTTCCGACTCCACGGTGGTTAGCATGTCATGAACATGTGAATAAGTATCTTCACTTATGTTCAGAAAAGTTCGACCTTTTCATCATCGCCTATACAACAAAAAGACGAATTCGTTGCCACAGTTACACTCCTGGAAATTGAAATAAGAACACCGTGAATTCATTGTCCCAGGAAGGGGAAACTTTATTGACACATTCCTGGGGTCAGATACATCACATGATCACACTGACAGAACCACAGGCACATAGACACAGGCAACAGAGCATGCACAATGTCGGCACTAGCACAGTGTATATCCACCTTTCGCAGCAATGCAGGCTGCTATTCTCCCATGGAGACGATCGTAGAGATGCTGGATGTAGTCCTGTGGAACGGCTTGCCATGCCATTTCCTCCTGGCGCCTCAGTTGGACCAGCGTTCGTGCTATACGTGCAGACCGCGTGATACGACGCTTCATCCAGTCCCAAACATGCTCAATGGGGGACAGATCCGGCGATCTTGCTGGCCAGGGTAGTTGACTTACACTTTCTAGAGCACGTTGGGTGGCACGGGATACATGCGGACGTGCATTGTCCTGTTGGAACAGCAAGTTCCCTTGCCGGTCTAGGAATGGTAGAACGATGGGTTCGATGACGGTTTGGATGTACCGTGCACTATTCAGTGTCCCCTCGACGATCACCAGTGGTGTACGGCCAGTGTAGGAGATCGCTCCCCACACCATGATGCCGGGTGTTGGCCCTGTGTGCCTCGGTCGTATGCAGTCCTGATTGTGGCGCTCACCTGCACGGCGCCAAACACGCATACGACCATCATTGGCACCAAGGCAGAAGCGACTCTCATCGCTGAAGACGACACGTCTCCATTCGTCCCTCCATTCACGCCTGTCGCGACACCACTGGAGGCGGGCTGCACGATGTTGGGGCGTGAGCGGAAGACGGCCTAACGGTGTGCGGGACCGTAGCCCAGCTTCATGGAGACGGTTGCGAATGGTCCTCGCCGATACCCCAGGAGCAACAGTGTCCCTAATTTGCTGGGAAGTGTCGGTGCGGTCCCCTACGGCACTGCGTAGGATCCTACGGTCTTGGCGTGCATCCGTGCGTCGCTGCGGTCCGGTCCCAGGTCGACGGGCACGTGCACCTTCCGCCGACCACTGGCGACAACATCGGTGTACTGTGGAGACCTCACGCCCCACGTGTTGAGCAATTCGGCGGTACGTCCACCCGGCCTCCCGCATGCCCACTATACGCCCTCGCTCAAAGTCTGTCAAATGCACATACGGTTCACGTCCACGCTGTCGCGGCATGCTACCAGTGTTAAAGACTGCGATGGAGCTCCGTATGCCACGGCAAACTGGCTGACACTGACGGCGGCGGTGCACAAATGCTGCGCAGCTAGCGCTATTCGACGGCCAACACCGCGGTTCCTGGTGTGTCCGCTGTGCCGTGCGTGTGATCATTGCTTGTACAGCCCTCTAGCAGTGTCCGGAGCAAGTATGGTGGGTCTGACACACCGGTGTCAATGTGTTCTTTTTTCCATTTCCAGGAGTGTATATCAACGAAACAAAATTAAAAGTTTCTGCTCATTGCAAAAACCATTTTAGAACTCTTTTGCACACTGCTGTTGCCTGTTATGTATAAGTACGCGTTAACATAGCTATTTACCTATCTGAAGGAATGCAATTCTTTATCCTAAAACTACATACTCGTAATAATGGATTTCAGTGGAACTTAGCGAACGATAGTGTCTGACGATAGAGAAATAGTTTGAGGGTGCCTTGATGAACTCTCTTTCAGGCATTTAACTGAAGAGTAGACATGTAAACGTAGATGTAGATGCCATACTGACAGTTCTTGAGACCCTCAGAATTCGTCTTACCAACCGATGCCTTCTTTTAGACAAGTGATGCGATACATTTGTTTTCTAAGCAGTTCGACTAAGTATGTCCTCATTAGTTGTGCGGTCTGCCCATCTAATCTTAGCGTTATTGCGTAGCACATTTTCAGAAGCTTATATTCATTCTGAACTGTTTATCGTCCATCGTTCGTTTCAGTACAAGGCTGTACTCCAAGAAAATACTTTCAGAAATGGTTTCCCACCGGTGTGGGATCCTTACCAGATAGAACTGACGGAGTACATCGAAAAAGTTCAAAGAAGGGCAGCACCCTTTGTATTATCGCTAAATATGCGAGAGAGCGCCACTGAAATGATAAAGGATTTAGGCTGGGCATCATTAAAAGAAAGTTGTTCTTCGTTGCGACGTAATCTTGTCACGAAATTCCAATCATCAACTTTCTCCTCCGAATGCGGAAATATTTTGTTAACGCCGACCTACATAGGGAGAAACGACCACTACGAGAAAATAAGGGAAATCCGATCTCGTACGGAAAGATATAGGTGTTCGTTCTTTCCGCGCGCTATAAGAGATTGCAATAATAGCGTATTGTGAAGGTGGTTCGATGAACCATCTGGCAGGCACTTAAATGTGATTTGCAGAGTATCCATGTACACTCCTGGAAATGGAAAAAAGAACACATTGACACCGGTGTGTCAGACCCACCATACTTGCTCCGGACACTGCGAGAGGGCTGTACATGATCACACGCACGGCACAGCGGACACACCAAGAACCGCGGTGTTGGTCGTCGAATGGCGCTAGCTGCGCAGCATTTGTGCACCGCCGCCGTCAGTGTCAGCCAGTTTGCCGTGGCATACGGAGCTCCATCGTAGTCTTTAACACTGGTAGCATGCCGCGACAGCGTGGACGTGAACCGTATGTGCAGTTGACGGACTTTGAGCGAGAGCGCATAGTGGGCATGCGGGAGGCCGGGTGGACGTACCGCCGAATTGCTCAACACGTGGGGCGTGAGGTCTCCACAGTACATCGATGTTGTCGTCAGTGGTCGGCGGAAGGTGCACGTGCCCGTCGACCTGGGACCAGACCGCAGCGACGTACGGATGCACGGCAAGACCGTAGGATCCTACGCAGTGCCGTAGGGGACCGCACCGCCACTTCCCAGCAAATTAGGGACACTGTTACTCCTGGGGTATCGGCGAGGACCATTCGCAACCGACACCATGAAGCTGGGCTATGGTCCCACACACCGTTAGGCCGTCTTCCGCTCACGCCCCAACATCGTGCAGCCCGCCTCCAGTGGTGTCGCGACAGGCGTGAATGGAGGGACGAATGGAGACGTGTCGTCTTCAGCGATGAGAGTCGCTTCTGCCTTGGTGCCAATGATGGTCGTATGCGTGTTTGGCGCCGTGCAGGTGAGCGCCACAATCAGGACTGCATACGACCGAGGCACACAGGGCCAACACCCGGCATCATGGTGTGGGGAGCGATCTCCTACACTGGCCGTACACCACTGGTGATCGTCGAGGGGACACTGAATAGTGCACGGTACATCCAAACCGTCATCGAACCCATCGTTCTACCATTCCTAGACCGGCAAGGGAACTTGCTGTTCCAACAGGACAATGCACGTCCGCATGTATCCCGTGCCACCCAACGTGCTCTAGAAGGTGTAAGTCAACTACCCTGGCCAGCAAGATCTCCGGATCTGTCCCCCATTGAGCATGTTTGGGACTGGACGAAGCGTCGTCTCACGCAGTCTGCACGTCCAGCACGAACGCTGGTCCAACTGAGGCGCCAGGTGGAAATGGCATGGCAAGCCGTTCCACAGGACTACATCCAGCATCTCTACGATCGTCTCCATGGGAGAATAGCAGCCTGCATTGCTGCGAAAGGTGGATATACACTGTACTAGTGCCGACATTGTGCATGCTCTGTTGCCTGTGTCTATGTGGCTGTGGTTCTGTCAGTGTGATCATGTGATGTATCTGACCCCAGGAATGTGTCAATAAAGTTTCCCCTTCCTGGGACAATGAATTCACGGTGTTCTTATTTCAATTTCCAGGAGTGTAGTTCCCAAGGATAGATGCATACATGTGTTGGTCCATTGTACCTTCTAGAATGACGAGATCATCAAGAGAATACCACGAAACTATTTCTCAGACCATAATGGTCCCTACTCCGGCCTGGACTTTCCCACGTTGCTGCAGGGTGTTCGTTTTCAGCATAAAATGTGATGTATATGAAAAGGCCTCCAGTCGCCATTCAGTGGACGTCCAGTTGCAGTATTGTCGTGCAAATTCCAGTCTTCGCCGCCGATGGACAGCAGTCAGCATGGTTGCACGAACCTGGTGCCTACTGCGGAGGCCCAAACGCAGCAAAGTTCACTGAACGGTGGGGAGGAGACACTGTTGGTAGCCCCGCAGGCTCATCTGGGCGTCAGTTGCTCAACAGTTACTTGTCTATTCGGCGGTACACATCTCCGCAGCCGCAATTCAGTACTGTCATCTATGGCCCGTGGTGTACCACAGTTGCCTCGGAGCTGGCTATTTTCACATGCACTGCGTATGTTAACCGCGGCGTTTCGCGAACATTTCACAAACTGAACCATTTAGCAACTGCTTCCACCCTTGATCGGAAAGCCGGTGATCGTGCCCTTTTGGACGTCAGATAAATCTCTCCGTTACCGCATTACGACAACTGCAATGTTTTCGGCATTCCTCGGACACGTTTTGTACACCCTCCGCTGCTAGTGATGCCACCTCCCGTCTGTGAATGGTTATTGCACGTTGACGTCGAACATAGGCGGTGGTCACGTTAATGTGACTGAAGCGTGTACACTACTGGCCATTAAAATTGCTCCACCAAGAAGAAATGCAGATGATAAACGGGTATTCATTGGACAAATATGTTATACTAGAACTGACATGTGATTACATTTTCACGCAATTTGGGTGCATAGGTCCTGAGAAATCAGTACCCAGAACAACCACCTCCGGCCATAATAACGGCCTTGATACGCCTGTACATTGAGTCAAACGGAGCTTGGATGGCGTGCACAGGTACAGCTCCCCATGCAGCTTCAACACGATACCACAGTTCATCAAAAGTAGTGACTGGCGTATTGTGACGAGCCAGTTGCTCGGCCACCATTGACCAGACGTTTTCAGTTGGTGAGAGATCTGGAGAATGTGCTGGCCAGAGCAGCAGTCGCACATTTTATGTATCCAGAAAGGCCCCTACAGGACCTGCAACATGCGGTCGTGCATTATCCTGCTGAAATGCAGTGTTTCGCAGGGATCGAATGAAGGGTAGAGCAACGGGTTGTAACACATCTGAAATGTAACGTCCACTGTTCAAAGTGCCGCCAATACGAACAAGAGGTGACCGAGACGTGTAACCAATGGCACCCCATACCATCATGCCGGATGATATGCCAGTATGGCGAAGACGAATACACGCTTCCAATGTCGTCTCCGAGGTGATGGTCCATGCTGCTGCAAACGTCGTCGAACTGTTGGTGCAGATGGTTGTTGTCTTGCAAACGTCCCCATCTGTTGACTCAGGGATCGAGACGTGGCTGCACGATCCGTTACAGTCATGCGGATAAGATGCCTGTCATATCGACTGCTAATGATACGAGGCCGTTAAGATCGAGCACGGCGTTCCAAATTACCCTCCTGAACCTACCGATTCCATATTCTGCTAACAGTCATTGGATCTCGACCAACGCGAGCAGCAATGTCGCGATACGGTAAAGCGCAATCGCGATGGGCTGTAATCCGACCTTTATCAAAGTCGGAAACGTGATTTCTCCTCCTTACACGTGGTATCACAACAACGGTTTACCAGGCAACGCCGGTCAACTGCTGTTTGTGTATGAGAAATGGGTTGGAAACTTTCCTCATGTCAGCACGTTGTAGGTGTCGCCACCGGCGCCAGCCTTGTGTGAATGCTCTGAAAAGCTAATCATTTGCATATCACAGCATGTTCTTCCTGTCGGTTAAATTTCGCGTCTGTAGCACGCCATCTTCGTGGTGTAGCAATTTTAATGGGCAATAGTGTAGTTTGCTATGAAGCTAATTCAATTTTCCACGTAATATTCCGTTACTTCCAAGCACCTTTCGTAATGTTTGCCAAGGTATAGTTTTTCCCAAAAATTTTCTGTAAGCTAATTAATAACCCATTATTCAAATTAGACTACCAAATCATTTGAAATTACAAGCAACGCAAGGAAGTATGCGTGTAACCGAAACAAACACCAGTGATCGTGAATTAATAACTACTTCTTAGTTTCATTTGATCTACGTATTCAAAGATACTCCACAATCCGCCTTACGGTGCGTGGCGGAGGGTACTCTGTACCATTACTGGTCTTTTCCTTTGCTGTTCCACTCGCGGACAGCACGATGGTGAAATAAGTGTCTATATGCCTAATTTTTCCTGTCTTATCTTCGTGGTCATTACGCGGGCTGTATGATGGAGGCAGTAGAATCGTTCTGCAGTCAGCTTCAAATGCCTATTTTTGACCTATTTTGTATCTGTATCGATATTTCTATGTCATTTTGTAGCATTGCTTATGTATAATGTTGTATCTATCATGAACATTCTTTGACTGTGTATACATGTTTCATTTATGTGAATTTTTGAGCGACGTTGTTTAAAATTATGCTTGTGAATTTAAATAACTGCTGAAATGATTGTTATGTATTGTAGTATAAATTACTTGGTCCATAATTAGGGAACGTAGGGTTAAATGTAAAAGATGTGGGGAAGCCGCGCAGCTACGGAAGTAGTCTGGCGGAGTGGAAATGGTGCGGTTGGTGCGCGAGTGGCAAGTCGTCCTTTGTGACGGGTAAGGAGTCTGGGGTGTGAGCAGTGCTGTGGTTAACGTCTCGCTAGCAGCAGTGGATCATAGTTGCTCATACTCCTGGAGTTTTGCATACTCCTGGAGTTCTTAGGCCAGAAGAGCTAAAGGGCAGTATTTATGGGCCTCGGATGCTGAATTTGGTGATACCATTATAATGGTATGGTTTTTTTGACCCTATATAAATATTGTTTCGACGCCCAGAATATCAGTAATTGGGGGTGGCCAACAGTATGGCCATGACTGCACAGCCGTCAGGTTAATAGCCACTGGAAATTGCGCCATGAGTGCCACCAGCCTCCCAGTAAAGTGTTTTGTATTTGGCACTCTGTAAATGGACCAGGTATTTGTGAAATTTGCTTAATTTTAATAAAAATCGAGGTGTTACTAAAAATTCTGTCTTATATCCGTGATTATCCCAAATCACAAACCTGGACAGGATTCCTATTCTAGTGAATTTAACTCCGAGTGTCCTAATTTATTATGAGAAAGTGGCTGAACTTGAATTTAACGTTGTGTTGTCATTTGCACAGCCAATTATATTTCTGAATAAGTCAAAAGACTGCTTATGAAAGCACATTTGTTATTTAAAAAGGTATAGTTTGTTGTGCTTTACTTAACTAATGATTAAAGATATGAATACTTACCTTTTATCATGCATACTAGTGTAGTTTTGTTAATGAGCATGGTTCTTCAAACTGTGAAAGTTTAGGGGTCCTCATGTTCCAACCTAGTTATTCAATGAAGCAATGCAAAGGCTCCTTCAGAGCCAGTGTAGTTAGATTTGCATTCTGTTTAGTTGCTTCAAACCGAGTTTAAGAAAGAACTGTTTACTGTTTTATCTATTCTAATGCAAGTTGGTTAATGCACAGACATAGAGACCCTGTATTAGGCAATGAAGTTATAGATTATGATCATTAGTAGACCCCCTGATGTAAATGCAGAATCATTTCAAGCTTTTACCAGATTTATTGCTACTAGTTGCATGCGTGCCGGTATTTGCTTTTATAAAATGTTGCACCTAGTTCATTTAAGGTACGTATTGTTGAGAGCATATGCTGCTGTTTGTTATCTCATTGGCCACTTGTTTATCTGTCTTACTAGTTAGTAGCACCTTCATCTGCGAGGATATGTTACTGTGTTGTAATGTGAACAGATGTAAGGAAAGAGTTTAGTGTGTGTGTCAAGGAAGGTTAAACCTTAGCACTGCCTTCTGCTTTATCGTTTTGCTCTACTCAAGAATGCCTAATTAGGCTGACGATCGGTTTTAATATGTAATATAACTTGCTTTTGTGCTGGGAGAACGTCTGTTCCTGACCCACCGTTTACTATTGTTTATACTCTGCTGGAGTATTTCGAAAACGAATTCCTGTTTGATTGTCCCTGTTTCCATTAGGTTATCTCACGATCACAATTGCTTAAAAATTCCTCACAGAGGTATAGCGTTAGCATCAATTGCCGTTTAAAGTGGTCGGAGCAAGTGTTACAGTTTCTCTAAATTTTCTCAGTAGTGATCCTTGAAAAGAATGTCGCCTTCCCTCCAGTGATTTCCATTTGAGTTGCTGAAGCACGTCCATAACACTTGTGTGTTGTCCAAACCAACCAGTAACAAATCTAGCAGCCCGCCTCTGAATTGCTTAGATATCTTCCTTTAATCCGACGTTGTACGGAACCCAAACACTGGAACAGTATTTTAGAACAGGTCGCTCTAGCGTTCTACATGCGGTCTCCTTTACAGACTGTAGTAACAATGTACCAAGGAAAGCAAGGAAGAGATGTTGTTATGGTTGTCCGGTATCCTCTTTCTATAACACAAATGCACATGTGATTAATACAGTTCTTTATTTACATGGCCTGGATACTAAACTTTAATGGAGTCCTTGTGTTGCCCTACAGGCTCTTCGGAAATAGTCCCCTCACAGACAATATCGGTAATAGTCACAATTGTGGTCGCTATGCACTGGCGTGGCCTGTGCTGAACTATGTCACTCCGTGAATGAATGTCAGACGTCTACCTAGGGTAGTGAGTCAAGCCAGTGACTGAGCCAGTGACTGGGGCCCTCCGGTCAGTGGCGGCGATCTAAATATTGACGGTCGAAGGGCGTCGGCGGCGCGTTGCTAGCGAGTCTGTCTCTGGCCTCTCTCGTGATAGGCGCGCTTGATCGAACTCTAACTATCGATCTTCGCGCTACATCTTTGTCGCCTAGTGTGCTGGCGACGGCTTATGCCAACACACAGGTGAACCACACTTTACCAGAATTCTCTCCTCGACCATTCGCCTTCCCTACCACAGTCTTCACATGCTTGTTCCATTTTATAACGCTTTGCAACGTTACACCCAGATACTTAAACGACGTGACTGTTTCAAACAGGAAACTACTATCCGAACATCATGGATTTGTTTTTCCAACTCATCTCACTAACGTAAATTTAGAGCTACCTTCCACTCATCGTACCAACAGGAAATTCTATCTAAGCCATCTTGTATCCTCGTACAGTCACTGAATTTCGACGCCTTACCATACATCACAGCATCATTAGCGAGCAACCGCAGACTGGTACCCACCCTCTCCACCAAATCATTTATGTATATAGAGAATAATAGTGGTCCTATCACACTTCCCTAAGGTACTCCTGACGGTAACTTCTATACGATGGTGAAAGCTCTGAGTAATTTTTCTATAAGCTGAGTTCGCTGGCTGAATGTGAGGACATGAGGGACGCAAGCGTAGAATAGCAAACTGTTTATCGCTAACAGGCAGACTCCCTGGCTGGTGTGCATTGGGTGACGGGGCTGCTTGGGACGGACATTGGCATCCTGGTGATGGCGGCATCACGGGACAAAAAGCCAAACTTGGCAAGTTGTAAACTCCCATTGTGAGAAGCAGCGAAAAGAACGCTCTCTAAAAGAAGACCTGCAACTAACTGGGAAAACATGAGACACTCAGAGCGAGAAGAATCTCTGGTCTCAAAGGTGGTCGGCAGTAATTAATGTGCAAGTTTATAACAAACCGCCACGTTCGGGTAATTGAAATAATTGTTGACACACTTAATGTCTTGTTGTTTGGGAAAAAACATCGGTTCCGAAGATCGAATTAAATCCAGAAAAAGGTAGACTCAGTTATAAGAATCGTTATTGCGCGACTATTTCTACCCAATAACGATCGAAAGAATTTTACCAAATTATAAGAAATAACAAGTAGTTAATGAAAATTCAGATAATGAAGTTAAATATTTTTGATTTAGAGTGCAGTGGTTATAGAAATCGGTCACCAGCTCACGGTGTGTGCGAACAGTATTGTATAGTTGTTGATCAATTTGGAAATGTATTTATGTACTAATTAATGCAAGGAAGTCGGGTGGGTACGGGCACAATAACACTGACTTGAGGTCGGACTCAAGATCACAGTTAGCAACATGAAATGAATCTAACCGTGAAATCAGTAAAGCAAATTGTTCTAAGCATATGCACTTGACTGCTAATTGTTTGGCACTCAGTTTGTGTAATAAATAGCTTTGTGCAGCCTATCATAATGCCTCCTGTTAATATTTATGCTATTGTAGTTGTTCTTAAATAAATATTTTCTGCTAAGCAAAATATGCCTTATTAGTGCGTAACTTTCATTAAATAACTACTGATTAATTTTTCCGTAACACGTATTTTGGAAATGAGAGCAGAAATTATTGATTACAAAATGGAATTAAACATTCTGATCTACAATAATCTTTAAAACCACCCTGAAATTCCTTGTCATAAACACTGAATATTAAAACTGTTTTTTTTTTTTTTTTTGTTTTTTTTTTAAGTGAAGATTTTCCTCAGCAACGAAGTCCATTATCTTTAAGCAGCAGTCTCAATTATTTTTTAAGTTTTGATAACTTTCACTTTTCTAAGCAGATTATCAAAATTAAATATTCTCAGCAATTTCATTGTTTTTGTCATCAACAGTGACACTCGGTTTTCATTATTAATGACAGGATCGGACACTTATTGTTCAGGTTTAAGCACTTGTAACACAGCATTAGTATTAAGTTGCTAATTATTCACAAAATGAAACTACTACGCTGGCTAGCCTTGATACACTTCTAAACATTAAAGTTGGTCTAGTCTTACTTCAGTGAGTGGCCTCTTCTTTGATGATGTGTAAGGTAATAACCGCCACCAATGCACGGCAGCAGGCTCTTCCTTGCGCCGTTAAGCAATAAACAACTCTGGCCTCATAATGCTCCTCTTTCGTATTAATTACACGTGGTGTTCCTTGCACTGTACCCAATTAATACCGTAATTGTGCATGGCCGTAATAAACAGTTCTTCTAGTTTGGTACCTTACAGTGTGCCCCACTACACGCCGCTAGCAACCGTTACACCTGAGCGCTTCCGTCAGACTCTGGTTCGTTGGCTGGTTGATTTGGGGGGAGGAGACCAAACTACAAGGTCAACGGTCTTATCGTATTTGGGAAGGAAGTCGGCCGTGTCCATTCAAAGGAATCATCCCAGCCTTTGCCTGAAGCGATTTAGGGAAATAACGGAAAACCTGAATCAGGATGGCCAGACGCGGGATTGAAACGTCGTCCTCCCGAATGCGAGTCCAGTGTGCTAACCACTGCGCCACCTCGCTCGGCGTCAGACTCTGCTGCACGAGCTCGCGCCAGACTCAGCTGCCCTTTGCGCGTCCCAATGATAATGTACTCTACTTCACATACACACATAAAAAAAAGTTTTGCATCACCCCAGTTCCCAGAACTGAAGATAGACGTTGACTGTAGATATTATATCACAGACACAGTCCCTTTGACTGTTCAGAGATGTCATTAAACCCGCCCAAAGGCGATAACAACCATGCATGAGCAGCGTCTATTAGACGCACGGCATCCGACAGCCGAACAGTTCCAGTCTTTCCATCAGGAAGGAGGTACACGGCTCGTGTTGTCTGTAGTTCAACCATGTCTAGACGGTCAATACCGCGGTTCGATCGCGTACGCATTGTTACTTTGTGCCAGGAAGGGCTCTCAACAAGAGAAGTGTCCCGGCGTCTCGAACCAAAGCGATGTTGTTCGGACATGAAGGAGACAGACAGACAGGAACTGTTGATGACATGCCTCGCTCAGGCCGCCCAAGGGCTACTACTGCAGTGGATGACCGCTACCTACGGATTATGGCTCGGAGGAACCTTGACAGCAACGCCACCATGTTGAATAACGCTTTTCGTGCAGCAACAGGACGCCATGTTACGACTCAAATTGTGCACAATAGGCTGCATGATGCGCAACTTCACTCCTGACGTCCATGGCGAGGTCCATCTTTGTAACGACGACACCACGCAGCACACTACAAATGGGCCCAAGAACATGCCGAATGGACCGCTCAGGTTTGGCATCACGTTCTCTTCATCGATAAGAGGAGCATATGCCTTCAACTAGACAATCGCCGGAGACGTGTTTTGGAGGCAACCCGGTCCGGGGAGTGCAGCAAGGCGGAGGTTCCCTGCTGTTTTGGGGTGGCATTATGTGGGGCTGACGTACGCCGCTGGTGGTCATGGAATGCGCCGTAACGGCTGTACGATACGTGAATGCCATCCTCGAACCGATAGTGCAACCGTATCGGCAGCATATTGGCGAGGCATCGTCTTCATGGAGGATAATTCGCACCCCCATCGTGCATATCTTGTGAATGACTTCCTTCAGGATAACGAAATCGCTCGAAGAGAGTGGCCAGCATGTTTCCGGGCGTGAACCCTAACGAACATGCCTGGGATAGATTGAAAAGGGCTATTTATGGACGACGTGACAAAATGGTTCAAATGGCTCTGAGCACTGTGGACCGTAAACTTCTAGGGTTATCAGCCCCTAGAACTTAGAACTACTCAAACCTAACTAAGGACATCACACACATCCATGCCCGTGGCAGGATTCGAACCTGCGACCGTAGCGGTCGCGCGGTTCCAGACTGTAGCGCCTAGAACCGCTCGGCCACCGCTGCCGGCGGACGACGTGACGCACCAACCACTCTGAGAGATATACGCCGAATCGCGGTTGAGAAGTGAACAATGTGGACCAACAGTGCCATGATGAACTTGTGGATAGTATGCTACGACGAATACAGGCATGCATCAATGCAAGACGTGCTACTGGGTATTAGAGGTACGGGTGTGTACAGCAATCTGGACCATCACCTCTGAAGGTCCGGCTATATGGTGGTACAACATGCAAAGTGTGGTTTTCATGAACAATAAAAGGGCGGCAATGATGTGCATTTTCAACTTCTCGCGGCGTAATGAATAATCCATTAAATTTCGGGCATGCAGCCGCGCAAATAAAATTTCTTCTACTGATATTTCGGCCGCGTATCGTCCGGCCATCTTCAGAGCTAGTTCCAAGACTGACGACAAGGTGCCAAGCGCGGCCTTATATGCTCCACCGCGGCGGTACTGCGCATGCGGGTCACAGATGCTGTGCCGCCTGCGGCGAAGGCGTACGGACATTCGATGTGCCTATCGATATTTGATCGGCGGCGGTGACACGGTGACGACTTCTCTGCAATTTAATTACTCCAAGAGCCGGATTCCATGCTTTGTCCAAATTAAAACCATTGTTTCTGTTTATTAAATTGTTGGCTAATCGAATTTCTATGGCTTCTTTGAATACAGATTCCCAAAAAGAAGAGGTGGATGTTAAAATCTTCACATCACTGTAATTCATGGAGTGACCCGTATCAATACAATGTTCGGCCACAGCTGACGTGTCTGGTTGTAATAAGCGTGTGTATCTTCGGTGCTCCACACACCTCTCATGAACGGTGCGTGTTGTTTGACCTATGTATGACTGCTCACAATTTCCGCAAGGAATCTGGTACACACCCGCCTTACGAAGCAGTAAATCGTCCTTCACAGAGCCGAGTAAAGCCGCAATCTCCATGGGGGGCCGGAAGATCACCTTAACACAGTGTTTCTCAAGAATACGGCCTATCTTTGAAAAAAGAGCACCCACATAAGGCAGAAACGCCCTAGATCTGAAGAAATTACTATCTTCTTCCCCATCGCATACCTTCTTTTTAGGTTTTGCATCGAATGCTCTACGAATTTGTTGCGGAGAATATCCATTCGATTTAAAAATACTCTTGAGGTATGTTAGCTCTCCTTGTAAATTGTCTTCATCGGATATACAGTGCGACCGATGCACTAAGGTCTTAAGGACACCCATGCTCTGAGAAGGGTGATGGCAGCTACTGGCATGAAGGTATAGATTTGTGTGCGTTGGTTTCCGATGTACGGCATGTCCTAATGTGCCATCACTTTTACGGCGAACGACAACATCCAGAAAGGGGTCGCAGCCGTCTTTTTCTATTTCCATAGTAAATTTAATGCTAGCATGTGTAACCTCCCCCTCACTTATCGACCTTAATGACAGTGAAAAATTAAACCGCGTGTACCTAATGGAAATTTGGGAAAAGCAATCGTCACCGAAGTTAATCTGTCGGTAAAGAGGGAGGAAAGGGTTACATCTAAATGAAAGGAAAAATGCAAATGAAACTGGTGGAAATTAATTTTGAAAAGGTGTAAAGTTAATAAAGAAAGTAAATGTGCGGCCGTTACGTTAACAATTAACTAGTGGTAATTAGATATTTGAGATTTGGGGGAAATCACGGTCGCCAGTCCTAAGGACAATTACTATAGTAACTGAAAAAGAAAGGTTATTACACATATAATTAGCACTAGAAGCGTGGCAACTGAAGGTTGACACGTGTAGTGTGAAAACTTAAAGTTTGTCAGAAGTAATAAATTTCGCTACACTTTGACTTAATTTAGCAAAGGCATTAATAAAACCGGAAAATCGAAAGTTAATTTAGTGACTGAAGTTAATAGTGAGCTTTCTTTCTGAAGCACATCGAAATCCAGTAAAATACGGTTAGTCTTGGACTGCCTCAACAATCATTTCAAAAGCAACTTGACTCTACGCAATTTAGAAACAAGAGATTTAACTTTGAACTTGAATTAAATGATTCTGAACAATTAACAATAGTAAAATTTAGTACGTACCAAGCTGAGCTGCAGTCACAGGTAAGCTAAAATATGCTAACAAAACTCGCACTCTTAATTTGTGCTCGTGTAACCTAAATATTGTAGCCAGCTATGAATACTTTAACTGGACTTTGAAATTAAAGCAGTGAAATCTAATTATATTATTTTAATGCTGGCGTTTGAATTTCAACGACACTCGGGTTCATTTCGGAAAAGGAAGGGACCCTGCTTGGCAATGCAATTGGGACAATGAGCAACAAAGGTTCATGCTAAGTTGCTGTAATTTTGTGAGGCAAATGGAACAATTTGAAAAGCTGAGGTCTGCCATACAGTTCTGAAACTTTACGTGCTTTTAGTCTTCCTTGTTGGTTGATTGAAGGTTTGAAGCCGTCGATCGAGGAGGTGGCGACAGTCACTCATTGTCGGCCGTCGCTGTTGCAGAAGCTGGATGTTGGCGCGCCTTCTTCTCAACACGGTCACCAGACGAAACGGGCTCTTGATGTGCGCCAGCTAATGCTTCCCGTCCGCGACACCATGTCAGAAACTATCATCGCAAGTCGAGCGCAATTACATGCTGCCAAACCCCGAAAGCGCGGCAACTCGCGGGAGCGTCACACAACACACCTGCTCCACTGCACTACTCCAGCCAGACTCTCCCACGCTCTGCCCGCGCTCCACGCGGCAGAATTAACGCTACCAAAGATCCTAAACACTTTCGTTCTCCACACGACCTATCGATGTATTCGTTCGATAGTATAGTTTTCCCTAGGCCAGACCCAGCGTACAAATACAAATAATCTTTACGAAACAAACCAATTATACATCGACATAAGTGCATATATATATATATATATATATATATATATATATATATATATATACAAATAGTAAAACAATTACAATATATAAAGAGACAGAAATGTCATATCTTGAGGTAACAAAACAAGGAAAAAAAATAATAGTACAATAGATGGAAATAGGAGGATATGCATTTCCGGCGTTACACATGGATGGAATTCAAATGCTCAAGAAATCGATGTAATTCATCCATACCATGGGGCCATACCACGAATGTGTCGTCCACGTACCTCCAGAAGACCGTAGGTATAAAACATGCTGAGTCCAGTGCCTTGTCCTCGAAGTCTTCCATGAATAAATTAGCTACCAGAGGGGAGAGGGGGCTTCCCATGGCAATACCGTCAATTTGCTCATAAAATTCACCATCAAACTGAAAATAAGATGATAAAAGCACATGTTCAAATAAGGCCGTAATGTTCTTATCAAAATGTTGGCTGATAAGAGCTAAAGAGTCCTTTGAGGTACCTTGGTGTATAATGATACTACGTCAAAACTAACTAGAACATCCATACTATTTAGCCTGACATTGCTAAGTCTCTGAATAAAATCCATAGAATTACGAATGTGGTGACTACATTTTCCTACCAATGGTTTTACTAAGGAAGCTAAATATTTGGCAGAAAAATATGTTGGTGAACCAATAGTGCTCGTTATAGGTCTCATAGACAAGTCCTCTAGACGCTCATCCTTACCCATCTTGTGAACTTTAGGAATTAAATTGCAGAGAAGTCGTCACCGTGTCACCGCCGCCGATCAAATAACGATAAGCACATCGAATGTCCGTACGCCTTCGCCACAGGCGGCGCAGCATCTGTGACCCGCATGCGACGTAGCGGTCGCGCGGTTCCAGACTGTAGCGCCTAGAACCACTCGGCCACTCCGGCCGGCTATTTTAAAGTACATTTTCTAAATTGACAACCGGCCGGCTGTAAACATTTGGGGTTACACTGTCTGGTATGAGTCGTTCCTAGGGGAGTGAGGGGGGAGGGGTTGTCCACTGGGGACCGAACCGCACAATAACTATTGCTTCGGTGTTGTGGGTGGACTGCTGTGGCCTGTTGTGGGGTTCTGAACCACTGAGGGCTTCGGCACAACGAAGCCTCTCCGTCGTTTCTAGGTCCTCGGTTCAATACACAACACACACTTCACATATACCCTTTGTTGTTTCACAATAGCAAATCGCCATAACTAGACCAGCATGCTTACTACATGTTATTGCATAACTCCTTGTGAGATATTGCATTTAAATTACATATTCATATTCATTCATAAGAAAACATTAACAAATAATGATAAAATATATTACATAAAAATTACTCCATTACTCAAAATCAAATCATTAATACTGCGAAAATTTCTTTTGTTAGACACTATGTTGCTGTGTCACAATTTTTGTAGTAGAGCTCAGGATTCGCATAGCAAAATTATTTTTGTAGTGGCCATGGAGACTCACGAGTATCTTGTAAGTGCAGCCACTGACTTTGTCCGAAAAGTGTAGGACAGAATTTCTGCTTTCTGCCCCACTGCAAAAGAGAAAAGTGCGTTATTGTTTAATCACTGTAGATTCTGTAAGAGGACAGGGATTGTTAGTACTTTTATGATTTTTTTTTCGTTGCACACAAGTTGGCAGGCAGCAGAGATTGGTTAAAGAGAATCGTGTGGTGGCAGAAACAGCAAGATTTTGAGGCGGAAGGCATATTAACACTCAGTGCTAGAGCGCCAGGGGGAGGACACTTCACCTTAGAGCTCCAGAGTCTGCAGACAATGCTTTAGCTGCTGGTCGTTTGATACCGTCTCAGAACCAATCACAGATGCTGGTGCCGAACTAATATCTTTCAGCTACCTCTGCAGCCATTCTCTGCATTTGTGTTTTAGAAAGATGGTAAGCGTGTGCAACGTTTGTGCATGACGTTACGAGATGGACGTGAAGTAATTTATTTCCAGTTAGAGTTTCCTTTAGTGAAGTAATTCACGCACTTAGCTAGTGAACTCAACACGCTCTTAGAAAAGGGAACTCGTGCTCATATGCACTTTTGTCAGACTTTCCTTTTATCCGCTAACCAATTTCGCAGTCGTTGACGGTTTACATGAACACAGCTAACTGTACGTCTGCATCTACAGCTACATGGATACTCTGCAAATGACATTTAAGTGTCTGCCAGAGGGTTCATCGAACCACCTTCACAATTCTCTATTATTACAATCTCGTATAGCTGCGCGGAGAGAACTAGTATCTGTATCTTTCCATACGAGCTCTGATTTCCCTTATTTTACCATGGTGATAGTTTCTCTCTGCGTAGATCGGCGTCAGCAAAATATATTCGCATTCGGAAGAGAAAGTTGGTGATTGGAATTTCGTGAGAAGATTCCGCCGCAACGAAAAACGCCTTTGTTTTAATGCTGTCCATCCCAAATCCTGTATCATTTCAGTGACACTCTCTCCCATATTTCGCAATAATATAAAACGTGCTGCCCTTCTTTGAACTTACTCGATGTACGCCGTCAGTTCTATCTGGTAAGGATCCCACACCGCGCAGCAGTATTCTAAAAGAGGACGGACAAGCGTAGTGTAGGCAGTATCCTTAATACACTCCTGGAAATTGAAATAAGAACACCGTGAATTCATTGCCCCAGGAAGGGGAAACTTTATTGACACATTCCTGGGGTCAGATACATCACATGATCACACTGACAGAACCACAGGCACATAGACACAGGCAACAGAGCATGCACAATGTCGGCACTAGTACAGTGTATATCCACCTTTCGCAGCAATGCAGGCTGCTATTCTCCCATGGAGACGATCGTAGAGATGCTGGATGTAGTCCTGTGGAACGGCTTGCCATGCTATTTCCACCTGGCGCCTCAGTTGGACCAGCGTTCGTGCTGGACGTGCAGACCGCGTGAGACGACGCTTCATCCAGTCCCAAACATGCTCAATGGGGGACAGATCCGGAGATCTTGCTGGACAGGGTGGTTGACTTACACCTTCTAGAGCACGTTGGGTGGCACGGGATACATGCGGACGTGCATTGTCCTGTTGGAACAGCAAGTTCCCTTGCCGGTCTAGGAATGGTAGAACGATGGGTTCGATGACGGTTTGGATGTACCGTGCACTATTCAGTGTCCCCTCGACGATCACCAGTGGTGTACGGCCAGTGTAGGAGATCGCTCCCCACACCATGATGCCGGGTGTTGGCCCTGTGTGCCTCGGTCGTATGCAGTCCTGATTGTGGCGCTCACCTGCACGGCGCCAAACACGCATACGACCATCATTGGCACCAAGGCAGAAGCGACTCTCATCGCTGAAGACGACACGTCTCCATTCGTCCCTCCATTCACGCCTGTCGCGACACCACTGGAGGCGGGCTGCACGATGCTGGGGCGTGAGCGGAAGACGGCCTAACGGTGTGTGGGACCGTAGCCCAGCTTCATGGAGACGGTTGCGAATGGTCCTCGCCGATACCCCAGGAGCAAGAGTGTCCCTAATTTGCTGGGAAGTTGCGGTGCGGTCCCCTACGGCACTGCGTAGGATCCTACGGTCTTGGCGTGCATCCATGCGTCGCTGCGGTCCGGTCCCAGGTCGACGGGCACGTGCACCTTCCGCCGACCACTGGCGACAACATCGATGTACTGTGGAGACCTCACGCCCCACGTGTTGAGCAATTCGGCGGTACGTCCACCCGGCCTCCCGCATGCCCACTATACGCCCTCGCTCAAAGTCCGTCAACTGCACATACGGTTCACGTCCACGCTGTCGCGGCATGCTACCAGTGTTAAAGACTGCGATGGAGCTCCGTATGCCACGGCAAACTGGCTGACACTGACGGCGGCGGTGCACAAATGCTGCGCAGCTAGCGCCATTCGACGGCCAACACCGCGGTTCCTGGTGTGTCCGCTGTGCCGTGCGTGTGATCATTGCTTGTACAGCCCTCTCGCAGTGTCCGGAGCAAGTATGGTGGGTCTGACACACCGGTGTCAATGTGTTCTTTTTTCCATTTCCAGGAGTGTAGATCTGTTACATTTTCTAAATGTCCTGCCAACAAAACGCAGCCTTTGGTTATCCTTCCCCACATCAATTTCTATGTTCCTTCCAGGTCTACCCACCTGTGCCAAGGTATTATCGGGTATGTTTAACAATCCATGTGAACCACTGTGCACTTATATCTACTTCTATAATGTATTCAGTGTTAGAAGTCAAGTCAATGCGTTTTAGCCTATAAAGGGGACTTTATTGTGACCTTTAGTTTCATTTAATATCTAGACGAAACCCTTTCTCATTATACCTACAGGGTGTTACAAAAAGGTACGGCCAAACTTTCAGGAAACATTCCTCACATACAAAGAAAGAAAATATGTTATGTGGACATGTGTCCGGAAACGTTTATTTTTCCATGTTAGAGCTAATTTTATTACTTCCCTTCAAATCACATTAATCATGGAATGGAAACACAGCAACACAACGTACCAGCGTGACTTCAAACACTTTGTTACAGGAAATGTTCAAAATGTCCTCCTTTAGCGAGGATACATGCATCCACCCGCCGTCGCATGGAATCCCTGATGCGCTGACGCAGCCCTGGAGAATGGCGTATTGTATCACAGCCGTCCACAATACGAGCACGAAGAGTCTCTACATTTGGTACCGGGGTTGCGTAGACAAGAGCTTTCAAATGCCCCCATAAATGAAAGTCAAGAGGGTTGAGGTCAGGAGAGCGTGGAGGCCATGGAATTGGTCCGCCTCTACCAACCCATCGGTCACCGAATCTGTTGTTGAGAAGCGTACGAACACTTCGACTGAAATGTGCAGGAGCTCCATCGTGCATGAACCACATGTTGTGTCGTACTTGTAAAGGCACATGTTCTAGCAGCACAGGTAGAGTATCCCGTATGAAATCATGATAACGTGCTCCATTGAGCGTAGGTGGAAGAACATGGGGCCCAATCAAGACATCACCGACAATGCCTGCCCAAACGTTCACAGAAAATCTGTGTTGATGACGTGATTGCACAATTGCGTGCGAATTCTCGTCAGCCCACACATGTTGATTGTGAAAATTTACAATTTGATCACGTTGGAATGAAGCCTCAGCCGTAAGGAGAACATTTGCACTGAAATGAGGATTGACAGATTGTTGGATGAACCATTCGCAGAAGTGTACCCGTGGAGGCCAATCAGCTTCTGATAGTGCCTGCACACGCTGTACATGGTACGGAAACAACTGGTTCTCCCTTAGCACTCTCCATACAGTGACGTGGTCAACGTTACCTTGTAAAGCAGCAACTTCTCTGACGCTGACATTAGGGTTATCGTCAACTGCACGAAGAATTGCCTCGTCCATTGCAGGTGTCCTCGTCGTTCTAGGTCTTCCCCAGTCGCGAGTCGTAGGCTGGAATGTTCCGTGCTCCCTAAGACGCCGATCAATTGCTTCGAACGTCTTCCTGTCGGGACACCTTCGTTCTGGAAATCTGTCTCGATACAAACGTACCGCGCCACGGCTATTGCCCCGTGCTAATCCATACATCAAATGAGCATCTGCCAACTCCGCATTTGTAAACATTGCACTGACTGCAAAACCACGTTCGTGATGAACACTAAACTGTTGATGCTACGTACTGATGTGCTTTATCCTAGTACTGTAGAGCAATGAGTCGCATGTCAACACAAGCACCGAAATCAACATTACCTTCCTTCAATTGGGCCAACTGGCGCTGAATCGAGGAAGTACAGTACATACTGACGAAACTAAAATGAGCTCTAACATGGAAATTAAGCGTTTCCGGACACATGTCCACATAACATCTTTTCTCTATTTGTGTATGAGGAATGTTTCCTGAAAGTTTAGCCGTACCTTTTTGTAACACCCTGTATATGAGCTATGTGACCCATGTTTCATGTTTAATCGGCCCATCGCTGTTCGAATTCAGATGTTGAGTAGCATCCGTTGTGACTTTGTCTTAACACTCCATATGATTTTATGGGGAGCGGGCTATTCGCTGTATAGGCCACCGGATTGAGATCTCGGTAGCATCACGGAGGTATGCTTAAATCTCAGCTGTAGTCTCACACATTCCATTAACTTCTTCCACACCTCTGCATACAGGTTCTCCAGTCGCCTGTGGCGATCTCGACTTCTTCACCTCCATTCCGTTGTCAGCCAAGCCAAGTGCAGTAAGAAATAATAATAACCAACAGTGGGCGCTGCTTTAGCGCAGCTCTATCCTCAGCCAACAACATTTAAAATGTAAACAAACAGTTCTTAATATCAAAATAGAGTTAGAATTACAACCTCACCTGTGATAATAATACACTTATGTCCAGAAAAAATAGAACACCGTGAATGACTACACATGGAAATGCCGTGTGGCTAGGGCCTCCCGTCGCGTAGATCGTTCGCGTGTTAGAAGTCTTTCAAGTTGAGGCCACTTCGGCGACTTGCATGTCGATGGGGGTGAAATAATGATGATGAGGACAACTCAACACCCAGTCCCTAAGCGGAGAAAATCTCCGACCCAGCCGGGAATCGAACACAGGCCATTAGGCATGACATTCCGTGGCGCTGACCACTTAGCTACCAGAGGCGGATATGACTAGAGGTAGAACGTTCATATTCACAGGACGTGTACAGTGGTATGCTCTGCAGAAATCATTAGCATTTCAGTCACCTCTGATCAGCATGTGTCCTGTTGCCTAATAGGCATAGCGTCTGACCTATGCCCTAAAAACTTGTTCCGTGAGTCATGGCACCGATGCATATAAGGTGCGAATTTGTGTAGTGTGATATAGCCAGCCATGCTGCATTCACCTGGTTCCAAAGTTCATCTGTGGTGTATGGTGTGAGTTAACGAGCATTGTGCTCTCATTTAAGTATATGGCCGAAAGAGTCAGTCTTCAGGAATTGTGAAACGAACCCTGCCGTTCAGGACCGTGTGTCACAAAGAGTGCAGAGTCACCACGAGATGGGGAAACTCACAGGCGTCTATTGTCTATTGAGGCCTAAGCGCTGTAGTGCGCGAGTGAGACTAACGAGAACGCACGTCATAGGGAAAACAAGTAGAAGGCGTTTCTGGCCAGGGAGACGTAGCATTGTTAAATATGGCGGACCTAAGATTGGCCACAAAGGGAAACATTTATGAAAACTATTTAATTCTATAGTAGTGCAGGGAATGAAGCCACAGTAATTTTAATCTACTATCCTTCATAAAATTTCATGGTGATCCCAACAAAACTTGAATATTGATCATATTATAATAGTTTAGGATTAACTGTTAAAGTGAAGTTGACAAGTTCTGTAACAAAGACTCGAATGCTAAAATAGCATTTCATATAGAAGCGCATCATTAAAATGACAAACATTGTAAATATCAACTCTGTAACTTTATGTGTTTAAAAGATATAGTAAATTTAAATTATCAGTATTTTCAGTTAAGCATCAGATCATTATTTCCTCCACACAAAACACATTGAACGAAGACAGCATAATACCTTATTGAATCATTAGGTAAAAGAATATTTCTTGTAAAGTTTAGTGCATAATAATTACTTTGTTCTTTATTTATTTATCAGAAACCACGTTGGTGCAAGGCTACTGGCCGTGGCATTCAAAGATAAGAAGGATATTGTATTAGTTTTATGTAAAAGAATTCAGCGTTTATTATGTAATGGATGTTATTGTTACTTTATTTAGAACTTGAAAGTGGTCAAGCTTTGATTATTTAAATATGTTAAAATGTAAAATAATGTAAATAATCAGATGCATGGCTTCAGGAAAGGGAACTGCCCTAGTCAGTTGAGCGAGGATATTCGGCGCGCCGCAAACGCGACCGGGGACGGGCAGAGGGACATTGCTGGTGCAGATGCGAAAGCGGACAGTTCTGGTCTAGAGTCCAAAGGATTCAGATTGAGACGCGAAAGCGGACAGTCGGTCTTTAGGCAGCTAGGAAGTGAAACGACTTAGAAAGTTTAGCGTTGTGTGGTATCGCGGAATTTAGTCTCTGACTGATGAGCAGCCACGAGCCTAGTGTGAATAACTTTTCGCGTAAATACCGAGGTGGAGTATTGGACTTGTCTTTCGCGATGAGATTGTGAATGATCGAACTGTGTCAAATGGATATGCGCTCGAGTGTAATAGTAATTCTAAATACGACCACTTTCGCTATTAGTTTTCTTTCTGAATAAACATTATTTTAACCAAATTGCAACTGTGTGGCCTACATCATTTATGGGTCGTTAATATATTTCCCGATATTATTATTACCGTTATTATATGTTACATTAACTTTGTTTCATACAATTTTGCAAACTTGTCATCAGCCAGACAATTTAACCAAAAGTTCACAAGTGTCTAATTTAGGGCGCGAAATGCGACACGTGCGGTCCAACCCCTAGACGAGTTTGAGCCAAGATATTTCGACGAAGAGGAACCGCATGGCGCTCCGAACATCTTTGGGATGTTAGCTCGCCTTGGGATTGGATCACAGTGCTGCACCCGTCGTTTCACCATATGCCACATATTTTTGTCTGCCGAAATGTCCGGTGATCTGGCGGGCCAGACTAAAAGGCTGATATCCTGTGGCATCAAGAAGGCACGTGTTAGTAGCCGTGCGTTGTCTTGCTGAAAATGGCGTCTGGTGTATTGTGCAGTAAGGGCATGGCTATGGGTCACAGGATGTCATTCAGGCAGTTCACATGCGCCACAGTGGCCTGGACACACACCTGCTGTGATTTGTGGTTGTACCCAACAGTACCTCACACCATAATCCCCTGAGTTGACACAGCATGTCTTATGCGAATGCAGTCACTGTGACGCTGCTCCCCCTGCCTGCGGTTAACAAAACGGGGCCATCGTTTTCAGGTAAAATAACCTGGATTCGTCCGAGAACACTCTCTGATGCCATTGCTGTCCCCAGTGACGTCGTTCCATACACCATTGTCATCTAGCACATTTCTGCGCATTCCTCAGAGTTTGGCGGAGAAGTGGACGACGAGCATGTAACCCAGGCCGTAATAAACGGCAACGGACTGTCACCCCCGATTGTGTACGATGTGTTCCACAGTTGCGCCAGAGCCGAGGAGGACGCATATCTCCCCTGCAATACCATTCGGGTGAAGTTGGAATCTTCTTGAGGTGTGGTCTGGGACCGGCCGCTGTGGCCGAGCGGTTCTAGGCGTTTCAGTCTGGAACCGCGCGACCGCTACAGTCGCAGGCTCGAATCCTGCCTCGGCCATGGATGTATGTGATGTCCTTAGGTTAGTTGGGTTTAAGTAGTTCTAAGTTCTAGGGGACTGATGACCTCAGATGTTAAGTCCCATAGTGCTCAGAGCCATTTGAACCATTAGTGGTACGGGTGGTGCTACCTGACCCAGCTCGTCGTGTTCTATGGCCTTCCGTGAACCATTCTGCATACACCCATTGCGCTGCCGAAACTCTTCGTCGCACTCGAGCAACAATTTCCCAGATGGATGTATTCTCTCATGCCAATAATGTTCCCTCTTTCAAACTCACTGATTTGACGGTAGCGTTCGCGCACACGTCTGCGAGGCATTTTGCTCATCTGCTCAGTTCACACTGATCCATTACCTTCGGTTTATGGTGACAATGGGAGCCGCAGACATATTTTACCGGTAGGTGGTGTTGCGCCACGATATCGATGTTGACCTTGAACCCGCGGGCCGACGTGGTTCAGATGCTAGTTATTTCTGCAGAACATACTAATGTACTTTCCTGTGAATATGAACATCCTGTCTCTGGTCGTTCAAGGAGTTCTTTTTTTTCTGAACACGAGCGTACATGGTGCCTATAGGAAACTGAGTGCACCAAAATGGATAAACTATGTCTGCAAGAATAGACATCAAATGATGTACGTCTAGCAAGATGACTGCTGCAAATTGTTTAGCTCTCTCGCTCTCTTATTTAACTGTTTTTACTACGTGTCACTTTTTTAACATATGCAAGAAGTAGCTAACATAATGTGATTTGAGCTGATCATGTTTAAATGACATTTATATTGATTTTTTGAAACATGCATTCGAAGCCTTTTGCTACTGCAGAAATTCTGAAGCGAATTCCTGCGAGTAAGGTGGGCGGGTGAGCAGGGGGGCGGGCAGCGATGCATGGAGTGGCGATCGTTGATGATTAAGCAATCTTAAATTTTTCTTGTACCGAAAACACCCACGAAATTTTTTCATCACTCCGGCCAGGGAACGATATGCTCTGGTTTATAATTTGTAACCACTGGTCTACGTTAGGTTTCCTTGTGCGGATTCATATAAGGGTGGCCTTTGAAAGATAAAAGTCTGATGCCTTACGCCAAAGTTCTGGATAACGTGTCTCGTGTGTGCTATCGTATCTGTCTTTTCCTTCTGAGGTAGTCGTCTAATTCGGAAAGAGACCTCAAACATCTCTTATGGGATTCAGGGTGGGAGCCGATTTGTTTCCTGTTCAAGGGCCGCTTCTGATGGGGGATTATCGTCTTGTAGGTTACAATCTCGCCGTAGTAGACTAAACCTACTATCCGACCCAACATGGAGATTACATTGTTCCACCGTTCTTCGTACCAACAGGAGCCTGATGTGATCCTACCTCAGCCAATGTGCTTCCGATTTCGCCCCCTTCTAAAATGTTACCACTCCCTATAGGTCCTTTAACACTAAAGGTCGATCTGTTCGTTTCAGTCTGTAATTATTTTAGACAATTCATGTAGTAGCTATTGTGAGAACGTAGGATTTAGTGCAATGTACCATTTACTTACTAGTAGGTTTAATCTTAACCTAAGTGAACGAATTGGGATCTTGCATGTGAATATAAATGCTTAAACAGCGGTAGACGGAGACTAAGTGAGTCATCTTAAATGTTGTAAGCGGCTCAATCAGTGCTCTAACAACACAGACCAAAAAGAAAACGTAAAATAGTAGAAAATGCATGTAACACAAATTAGCAAAGGTATATACGAAAAATAATAGGTATTATTTTTAAAAAAATATAGATATCCCGGTCTAAACTCAACTCGAAAACTGGCAACATGCTCTTTTAGCCTGAGGAATAACTGGCAACAATCTAAAATGAAAATAAATTTATCAAAGTGTCATCAAACGGCTATATTGTTTCAACATCAATGATGCCACGAATTAAAATAACTTCCCATGTATGCCCTGTATGGCCCTTATCATTCCCACATAACAAGTAAGTAGCGCCTCTTTCTTCCATTTAACGAATTTTAGAAGTAAATGAGACTGAATAGACACAGTGGTTCTTATGATCAACGAAATACAACAAAATGAAGTAAATTACTTTTGCCTGAAATACTTGCAACTCTTATCCAGTATGCAGATCCGCAAGTCAGCCGACGTGAATTCGACACTCTTCCAATGACGAAAGCTCAGGTTCGCGGCTTACACATTCAGAAGGAGCCGTAAGGTGAGTTAGAGAGAATGCTGGCACGACTCCTGAAAGAAGTTCCTACACCCGAGCAACCAATGCAATGTTTTCCACATAGCATACCTAGGAGGAAAGACACCAAACGTCAAAACATGCATAGTCTAAAGATGTGCAACATTACGAAAGGAGTGAAAAATGGCCTAGACTGCTTTTAGTGTTACTGTTTCCGAGACGCACTTCACACCTGTGTACTACGGCGGCATGCATCCATCACCAGCACATTAACTTTGCAGGCCTCAAGCTCCTACAGAACCTCTGGACATCCAACTTATCTCGTAAACATGATCAGCAAACCAAAATGAGATTTACACTCTGCTGCGGAGTGTGCGCTGATATGAAACTTCCTGGCAGATTAAAACTGTGTGCCGGACCGAGATTCGAACTCGGGACCATCGCCTTTCGCGGGCAAGTGCTCTACCATCTGAGCTAGTTAAAGGTCCCGAGTTCGAGTCTCGGCCCGGCACACAGTTTTAATCAGCCAGGAAGTTTCATATCAGCGCACCCTCCGCTGCAGAGTGAAAATGTCATTCTGGAAACATCCCCAAGGCTGTGGCTAAGCCATGTTTCCGCAATATCCTTTCTTTCAGGAGTGCTAGTTCTGCAAGGTTCGCAGGAGAGCTTCTGTAAAGTTTGGAAGGTAGGAGACGAGATACTGGCAGAAGTAAAGCTGTGAGGACCGGGCGTGAGTCGTGCTTCGGTAGCTCAGATGGTAGAGGACTTGCCCGCGAAAGGCAAAGGTCCCGAGTTCGAGTCTCGGTCGGGCACACAGTTTTAATCTGCCAGGAAGTTTCATGAACAGCAAAATCTCACCGTTTCTCTATTGATCAATAAATTTTAGGCCGCTGCCACGGTTCTACCAACACTTATACTGATGAGCCAGAACATCATAACCCTCTACATAACCGCGTGTCAGCCCACCTTTGCAAAGCAATACTGCAGCGATTCTGCGTGGCAGGGATTCGGTGAGTCCTTCCTAACTTTCCCGAAGTATGCCACGACAAATGTCTACACACAGACTACGAAATTCCGGTAAGTTTCAGAACAGTGGTTTGTGAATGCGAAACTGGCCCCAAACACTGTCCCATTTGTCTTCCATCTTGTTCATAATTCACTGTCATACTCCTGTAATCACTACACCGTGTCTCTGACCTTGTGAAACGGACAGTTATCCTCCTGAAGAATGCCCTCGTCGTTGGGGATGACATCAAGGATGAAGAAATTCAGGTGGTCCACAGTAACGTTCACGTAGTCCAAAACTGTCGTGGTGTCTTTGATTACTGCCACGAGTCCCACGGAAACCCCAAGTGGACATCCCTGACAACATAGTGCCGCTGCTGTTAGCGGGCGTTCGTGGTGCGGTGCGCGATTCGAGCACGACGACATATCGGGATATGACCGTCGACCTGGTCCAACAGCAAACGTGGTTCACACGTCACGTGTCCATTGACGTACAATCCAGTCTTGATGATTCTGTACCCACTGCAGTCGTAACTGGCGACGTCGTTGTGCCAGTACGGAAACACATAAGGGTCGTCAAATGGTTTAAATGGCTCTGAACACTATGGTACTTAACTTCTGAGGCCATCAGTCCCCTAGAACTTAGAACTACTTAAACATAACTAACCTAAGGACAACACACGCATCCATGTCCGAGGCAGGATTCGAACCTGCGACCGTAGCGGTCGCAGCGCCTGAAGCGCCTAGAACCGCTATGTCACTCCGGCCGGCTTGGGGTCGTCAGTTGCAGAGTCCTATTTTCAACAATGTACGCTGAATAATGCGCTGCGAAACACCAGCGCTCTACTCTGCCGCCAGATCGGCCACAGATCGTCGCTTATCCCGCTTTGCGGAGCTGTCGATCCTCCGACCTCCGCATTCTCTGATCAGGTACGGACGTCCGATATCTTGTTACCTACGATTGGTTTCACCATCCATCAACCACTTTCACTGGATGGTCGCAACAGCAGCACGTGAACAGTGTCACCGTTTGCGAGATGCTGCTTCACAGGCATAGGCCTATAACTGCTATATCCGTGTCCTCAGACTGCGTGGCCGTTTTGCTGCCAAAAACTTTTTCCTGGAGCCGGTAAAAGACGCCGCACTCATCCCCATTAATCTGGCCTCTGACGTCATGCAGGAAATAAAATCAGCCCCTTGCTACCATAAACTGTCTCCCTCTGCCTCTCCCCCCCCCCCTCCCCTCTCTCCCGTAATCTCCCCCCCCCCCCCCTCTCTCTCTCTCTCTCTCTCTGTCTGTCTCTTCTATTCGTTTTTTTATTGTTGTTTATACTTAAGTCTCTCGTACTTCACAGGCAAGGGGCCGTGGGTCGGCTTGCAGCAGTACGATTTTACATTCTCCTTCAATGGAGGTTTAAATTACAAAATTGATTTAAATTTTTAGAGGATGAGTATTTAGAATATTTTTGAAATATAAACAATTAGAATGGCCACTTACGTTGAGAAATTAAATCTCTAGTAACCACAGTTTTCTTTCAGTCACACTAAAGATGCTAAAGCATTTTAAAAGAAGCACTTCGTTTCTCAGTGCAGAAAGAATGTACGCAGTACCAGAATAAAAGAAGAGCGCAGGAAATAATAACAGAATTTAATTTCCTATCAGTGCTGATAAATTAGGAGACTGAACTTTTACTGGTTCTTCGGTGGCGTCAGCTGTGGTGAACGATATAATCTGAAACGTTTAAATGTATGAGAAGTTGTAATGAGCTAGAGTTTCCAACAGCAAATCAGTGTTGGGATTGGTATATGGAGAAAGACAATAAAGCCATGAGGATTGGAAAGCCGGCCGCTGTGGTCGAGCGGTTCTAGGCGCTTCAGTCTGGAACCGCGCTGTTGCTACGGTCGCAGGTTCGAATCCTGTCTCGGGCATGGATGTGTGTGATGTCCTTAGGTTAGTTAAGTTTAAGTAGTTCTAAGTCTAGGGGCTGATGACCTCACATGTTAAGTCCCATAGTGCTTAGAGCCATTTTTGGAATGGGAAGAATAGGAAAGAAAAGTCTGGAGTCTGACGTGGATAAGGATGGAAGAGAGAGGATTTGACGAGTCAGTGTTATACAGAACATATTGATCACTGTAATCACGTGACAGTTCACTAATACAGTCAAGGTCGGGTCGTCGTAAATTGTTGAACACACCAATGGAATAATCCAGATCATCCAGGGTCGAGCAGATCTGTCAATAATTTGTAGCACAGCAACCCAAAACATGGTACACTTCAAAACCCAATAAACAGCGAGATCACGAAAATACAGTGTATGCGAGGCACAGATCTTAGCACAGCACGATTCGGGCGTCTAGCTGCCGCCTGGCGGCAGGGTTTTATCTCCAACTTGTCGTCAGCTGCCTGATCCACGTGATGGCTCGCTGGCGCCTCTTACAGGACGCTGGAGAAGCCGGTGATTGGAAGCTTTAACGGGTATGTCGTTGATTGCGAATTTTAAAGGGCATCGATCGCGCTGTTGGATGCCAGAGATGTAGCAGTTAGAATTGTGCGTGTGTGGGGGGGGGGGGGGGGGGGGGGGGAACTGATGTTGAAAGGAAGAAGGAATATTAGGATTTGATGTTCTGTTGATAAAAAGATCAGTAGAGATGGAGCGCAAGCTTGCATTGAGCACGATAGGGAAGGAAATCAGCCGTGTCCTCTCAAACGGACCATCCCTGCATTTGCCCTTAGCGATCTAAGGAAATCAAACCAAAACCTTAACACATGAACGGTAGTTTGAACCACCATTGTATGTGATATGACACCAGTGTCGTACCATTGCGCCACTTCGTTCGGTGGTAGGTCTTGAGGTGGATTTCGTGGTCTTGATTAGCATCGTGTTGAAGATGATTGGACAGAATGTTGGTAGAGGATGAAGTTTATATAGTGCGAAAAAATGGTTCAAATTGCTCTGAGCACTATGGGACTTAACTACTGAAGTCATCAGTCCCCTAGAACTTAGAACTGCCGTATCGGTCGCGCGGTTCCAGACTGTAGCGCCTAGAACCGTTCGGCCATCCCCGTCGGCATATAGTGCGAAATTGGAAGGATGTGCACGTGGTGGAATTGCAGAGAATCAGGACAGAAAATTGAGAGGAATAATAGGACTTGTTCTGTAAACGTGGAGTATACTTAGGCTGTCATTGTCGATGGGGAGGGAGGAGAATATGATGGGATGGTAAAGGAATTTGTGTAGACGAGAGGAAGCAAGTACGTATTGGAAATCTTAGATTTTTTCGAAGAATTTCGGGAAATAGTGGTGCCTCAGGAAAGAATATTGCTCTCAAGACTATTCTAAAGTGCTACTCCAATGTCTGGAGTCCGAATGAAGCACACATAAGAGCTAGCATCAAACGAATGCAGAGACGTCTTGCTAGGTCCGTAAGAGGTCGGTGTACCCCACATAAAAGTGTAAGTGGTACTCAGGGAACTTAAACGAGAACGAACTATTTTGTGTAGGCGGTATTGAATAGCTTTCATAAACCTTAGGAACTGCATCATGCAATACGCACCAATACTTATTTTAACAATCGGCTTCGGTCATACTCTGACCATTCTTGGATCTTAAAAGTCGTTTTTAATCGTGCATTCCACAACTGCAACAACTCAACAACTGGTCACGCTTAAAATGCCCAGTTTTGGTATGCATATGGTATTTCAAGTACGTAGATAAGCCTGAGAGAGTATTTGTGCTACGTTTTAAATTGTTCAACTACCGGTATTTTAGTGCAGGTACAAATAACTTGGTACATGCCCCGGGGAAGTATATTGGAAGCCTCGTTGTTTATGTTGTATATTAATGACTTGTCAGTCAGTAATGACCTCAGACATTTTGGAGATGATGCAGTTATACAAAATGATGTACTGTCTGAAAAAAGTTGCACAAATATTCATTCAAACTTTCATTTGATTTCAAAGCAGTGGGAAGATTGGCAGCTTGCTTTAAATGTTGAGGAATGTGAAACTATGCACTTCACAAAACGAAAAAACGTAGTACTCCATGAGTACAATATCACTGAGTCGCAACTGAAGTAACTCAATGCATATATGAGTAAACCTCTGCGAAACAATTTGTGAATGAATGGAAGGGTATTAGAGTTGCTATCATCCCAAACCTCAGTCCAGAGAAGTCAGAATAGCCTGTGGGTATACATAAGGAAATGATTAAATAGGCTCAGTTGTGGACAGAATGAGTGGCAGACTCGGTTCGTTAGTTGGAGACTAGGAAATGCAATCATTCCATAAAGGAGACTGCTTACAGAACATTCGTGTACCACATCCTGGAATATTGCTAAAGCGAGTCGCACTCTTACCAAAAAGGACTAAGAGGGGATATTTTATTTATCGTGTCAGAAGCAAAGAAGCATACTACACATGGATACACAACTTAACCAAGAACAGAATGTAAACCGAGCGAGGTAGCGCAGTGGTTAGCACACTGGACTCAATCCAGATCCGACCACCCTGATTTAGGTTTTCCGTGATTTCCCTAAATCGCTTCAGTCAAATGCGGGGATGGTTCCTTTGAAAGAACACGGCCGACTTCCTTCTCCATCCTTCTCTAATCCAATGAGACCAATGACCTTGCTGTTTGCTCTTTTCCATCAAATCAACCCAACCCCAACCCAACAGAATTTTGTTAATATTTGCAGCCATTCTATGGGTCTCTTATTGAAACATGTATAATTAAATACTCTGCCCTATAAAAAAGTGAGGATCCTTGTATACGTGCACGCTATCGACTGGTATGTAAATGGTTGCAGTTGTAATTCTCTGTGACAGGTAGTACAGTCACTGGAATGGATCAGTGTGGTTCGTGTTTGGTGTTGTTACCGGGCCTGTTAGGCTATATAAGGACCTGAACAGCGTCAGATGTTGAGTAACCACTGGGAAGGGCCCGGAGGTAGCGTGTACATTTATGAGACAGCATTATCAGCGCCTGACAGTGTTTCAATGGGGCCCCAATGTGGGTTTCCGTTTGGCCAGCTGGTCGGATTTGTGGGGCGTTTGGGTGTGAAAGCGACAGGATGGTGGACTGCATAGGAACATATGAGCAGGCACGTAGTACACTCGTCATCAAGGTTCTGGGCGACTACATCTCACCAGCAAATGGGACGATCGCGCCATATGATGCGCCGAGCACATCGTGACCCCTTCACATGTGCGCTGCCACTCACAAGCAATGGAATCCCGCACAACTGCTTGGAGACTAACAGCAACCAGACTAGGTTGGTTGGTTGGTCGGTTGGTTGGTTGATTTGGGGGAGGGCACCAGACAGCGAGGTAATCGCTCCCAACGGATTAGGGAAGGATGAGGAAGGAAGTCGGCGTGCACTTTCAAAGGAATCAACCCGTCATTTGCCTGAAGCGATTTAGGGAAGTCAGGGAAAACCTAAATCGGGATGGCCGGTCACAGGTATGAACCGTCGTCCTCCCGAATGCCAGTCCAATGTGCTAACAACGGCTCCACCTCGTTCTATGGAGACTAGGTTACCGTCATATGTAACAATTGGCTGCTTTCAACACTATAACACAAATGTCTGCTAATGAATGGCGTCGCATTGTGTTCAGCGAGGAATCGTGGTTCTGCACTTCACCAGATGACCATCGTTGGTGAGTACGGCGACCGCCTGGCCGGTTCCATTCTTCCAGTGTTTGGGACAGGCACAGCAGCGTTACTCCAGGGTGATAGTGTCCTGAGCCATCGTGTGTAAGTAGAAGTGACTGAGAGAACTCTAAAGGCACAGCGGTACATCACGGACATCCTGCGTCCTCATGTTTTATCTCACGCGACAGTACCGTGGTGGCATTTTTCAACAGCGCGGTTCTCGTCCGCATATGCTCTGTGTGTCTGTGAATTGTCTAAGTGATGTTGAGGCGTTGGCCAACAAGAAACCCAGTTCTGTTCTTGACAGAATATTTGGGGGACCTGTTTGGACATCAACTCTTTGCTAGTACATCAAGATATCAGGATATAACAACTGTTGTGGGCGAACTTGCCTCAGGAGAGAATATAACGGTTTTATGACACACTTCCCAACCGAACCTGAGCATGCATTCAGGCCAAAGGCAGTGCAGCGTCTTACTGATTAGTGGACTCTGTGCCAAGTTGTTTGTAAATTTGAGTGGATTTTGCAATCGCTGAAATAACCACTGTTTCCTCCTCCTTCTAGATGTTTCATTGTTTTGTCACGCAGTGCCTTTCTGCTAGACCTGCTAGACACTTTCATCTTGCTGTTGAGACCGTGGTTGTTGTTACGAGACTGAGTGCGGGCCAGCGCAACCCCTAATATTTTCTAATTACACAATGTTCCAGGAGAGGTTTAAAATTCTTTCCCGCTTCGTTTACCTCAGAAAGAGACACATATTTGCGTATTCAGTATCTTTAGTTTGCGCTGGTGTCTTTCTTAGTGTGTAGAAAGGGTGTCGACGGTTTCTCCCTCTTACTGTCTCAGATATCTTAGCCTGTACATCAATGACACGGTCCTCAGCACACATCAAGTTTCTGGTCCATTCAGGAAGAGGTTTATCATTTGTTAAAGAAAGATGTTGGACATGGAAAGAGCCTATAGGAAGGGTGTGAATACTACAGGAATCAAACGCCAGCACACCGGCCAATCAGGCAACACAGATACTCTCGGATTTGTTTCATCCACTGGCAAGCGTCACGCAAAATATGAATCGGCACACGCCTTAAGATAAATGTTAATTATCTGGCAAAATTCTACGTACAGAGTTGTAAGAATAAAATATTAGGTGAGGAATCATGGAATATACCACACCTCCCTACACATCGCTCTACTAGGGGCCACGAATACCAGATTAGAATATTTGTGTTACTTTCTGGTGTCCAGCTGGATGAAGCCGTATATTTCGACTGCGTTCCTTGCCATCGTCTTCGTATGACACCTACAGAACGAGCGTCTTCGCTGCAACTCGCCTCCTTTATACCCAATCGCTCCCCACCCCATCCCTTACTACCCAGTCGTACGCCGAGTCGGGTGTTATGGTGGATGGGGGCGCGATCGCCGAATGCTGGGCGCGACACCCAGTCCTGCAGCCCGCGTCCGGCACGAAAGTCAACCTCGGCCGACGTTGTGACTTCACTTGGCAGAACACTTGATCTCAAGCTTTACAGAGAGTGAAGACACTGTCTCCGTTGGTTACGCCGTCGGCCACTCGTCGTATTTCAACAGCCTACCTTAGAACACAGCATGTTGTTATCAATGGAGAGACGTCTACAGACGTTAAAGTAACCTCTGGCGTGCCACAGGGGAGTGTTATGGGACCATTGCTTTTCACAATATATATAAATGACCTAGTAGATAGTGTCGGAAGTTCCATGCGGCTTTTCGCGGATGATGCTGTAGTATACAGAGAAGTTGCAGCATTAGAAAATTGTAGCGAAATGCAGGAAGATCTGCAGCGGATAGGCACTTGGTGCAGGGAGTGGCAACTGACCCTTAACATAGACAAATGTAATGTATTGCGAATACATAGAAAGAAGGATCCTTTATTGTATGATTATATGATAGCGGAACAAACACTGGTAGCAGTTACTTCTGTAAAATATCTGGGAGTATGCATGCGGAACGATTTGAAGTGGAATGATCATATAAAATTAATTGTTGGTAAGGCGGGTACCAGGTTGAGATTCATTGGGAGAGTGCTTAGAAAATGTAGTCCATCAACAAAGGAGGTGGCTTACAAAACACTCGTTCGACCTATACTTGAGTATTGCTCATCAGTGTGGGATCCGTAACAGATCGGTTTGACGGAGGAGATAGAGAAGATCCAAAGAAGAGCGGCACGTTTCGTCACAGGGTTATTTGGTAACCGTGATAGCGTTACGGAGATGTTTAATAAACTCAAGTGGCAGACTCTGCAAGAGAGGCGCTCTGCATCGCGGTGTAGCTTGCTCGCCAGGTTTCGAGAGGGTGCGTAACTGGATGAGGTATCGAATATATTGCTTCCCCCTACTAATACCTCCCGAGGAGATCACGAATGTAAAATTAGAGAGATTAGAGCGCGCACGGAGGCTTTCAGACAGTCGTTCTTCCCGCGAACCATACGCGACTGGAACAGGAAAGGGAGGTAATGACAGTGGCACGTAAAGTGCCCTCCGCCACACACCGTTGGGTGGCTTGCGGAGTATAAATGTAGATGTAGATGTAGATGTAGAACACAGTCTCAAAACATCGAGGTTTTTCGTAGAGCTTTCGTTTGTTCCAATTTCACTGAGTACCCTGGGGCTGCTATTCACAATAAAGTGCATGGAAGAGGGTTCAGTGAACCACCTTCATGCTGTCTCTCTAGCGTTCCACTCTCGAACGACACGCGGAAAAACGAGCACTTAAATTTTACTGTGCGAGCCCTGATTTCTCTTATTTTATCGTGATGATCATTTCTCCCTATGTAGGTGGGTGCCAACAGAATGTTTTCGCAATCGGAGGAGATAAATGGTGATTGAAATTTCATGAGAAGATCCCGTCGCAACAAAAAACGACTTTGCTTTAATGATCGCAACTCCAATTCACGTATCATGTCTGTGACACTATCTCCCCTATTTCGCGATAATACAAAACGATCTGCCCTTCTTTCAACTTTTTCGATGTCATCCGTCAGTCCCACCTGATGCGGATCCCATACCGCACAACAGTACTCCAGAATAGGGTGGACAAGCGTAGTGTAAACAGTCTCTTTAGTAGACCTGTTGCACCTTCTAAGTGTTCTGAAAATGAATCGCAGTCTTTGGTTTGCTCTACCCACAACATTATGTATGTGATCGTTCCAATTTAGGTTGTCTGTAACTGTAATCTCTAAGTATTTAGCTGAATTTACAGCCTTCAGATTTCTATGACTTATCGCGTAATCGAAATTTAGCTGATTTCTTTTAGTACTTATGTGAATAACTTCGCACTTTTCTTTATTCAGGGCCAATTGCCACTTTTTGCACCATACAGATATCTTACTTAAACCATTTTGCAATTCGTTTTGATCATTTGATAACTTTACAAGACGATAAATGACAGTATCATCTGCAAACAATCTACGACGGCTACTCAGATGTCTCCTATGTCGTTATTATAGATCAGGAACAATAGAGGGTCTATAGCACTTCCTTGGGCAACGCCGGATATTACTTCTGTTTTACTCGATGACTTTCCGTCTGTTACTACGAACTGTGACCTTTCTGACAGGAAATCACTAATCCAGTCGCACAACTGAGGCGATACTCCGTAGGCACGCAGTTTGGTTAGAAGACGCTTGTGAGGAACGGTGTCGAAAGCCTTCTGGAAATCTAAAAATATGGAATCAGTTTTACATCCCCTGTCGATAGCACTTATTACTTCACGAGTATAAAGAGCTAGTTGTGTTTCATAAGAACGATATTTTCTGAATCCGTGCTGACTATATATCAATAAATCGTTTTCTTAGAGGTGCTTCATAATGTCCAAATACAGCATATTTTCTAAAACCCTACTGCAAATCGACGTTAGTGATATAGGCCTGTAATTCAGCGGATTACTCCTACTTCCCTTTTTGGGTATTGGTGTGACTTGAGCAATTTTCCAGTCTTTAGGTGCGGATCTTTCTGTGAGCGAGTGGTTGTATATAATTGTTAGATATGGAGCTATTTTATCAGCATATTCTGAGAGGAACCTGACTGGTATACAATTTGCGGGGAATACTATAGACGTCCGGTTTACGGAGTCCCAACTCATCTTTCACCGTAGCTAATAGTTCACTCGTTTTCGGAGGTGAACAGAAAACGCATTTAACATTAAGTCGAGATGGGATTCTGCGGATTTTGTTCTGTACTCTTGACAGGGTACGGCAGTTACACCATTATCCTATTCTCCTCGTAGTCTTCCAGTTTCCAGGTCTGTACCTTCTACCAAAAAGCAGGTCGATTTTTATCGAAAGTATCAGAGCACCTACTAGTGGACATAATACAGTATGCGTCTGTCCTTCGCGCTTATGACGGATTGGACTGTGCAGCTGAATGTCTGTGGAGGAACGGCAGCCCAGGCTTCCACAACAACAGCAACTAGAGAAGATAGTGATGATGGACACCATCAGGTTTTGGTCGCGTCTCTTTACGGGGAAACCCATTTCGGATGTGTTATTCTCCACAGACGATCGCCTCACAGATGCTGCTTTATGACAGGGTTCACAGACGTGCTGATACAAATAATCACAGTTCCAAACTGTTCCGCTACTGTACTCTCCCGTGCTCCCCTGTATTTTACTATTGACACTACATGTGGTGGCAGGTGACATTCTCTAGCCACTCGCAAAACTCAAATTCTCCAAGCGGTTTATCACAGGGTATATTGTGATTCATCACTCCAAATCATTCGTTGACAGTCATCCACTGGCCAGTGGCCTCGTTCTTGACACCAGCTGCAAGTGCCAGCATTGACTACACGTATGTCTGTCGAAGGAGGAGCTACTGGAGCATTGTATCCTGTTATTTTCAACACACTAGGCACAATCGTTGTGCTAACTGGACTACCTATTTGGAACTCACCAGTGATATATTCCACTGATCTTATGCGACTTTTTACAACCATCTTTGGCAGTACTCGACGGTCCCTGTCCATCAGCACATGAGGTCTGCCTAACCTTGATTGAACAGTGTTCGTCCCTTCGTGTTACCGCTTCACGGTCACATCATCAACTGTTGACATGAGCTCCTTTAGAAGGGGTGAAAAGTCTTTGACGGATCTGTCCCTCAGGTGTCATCCAATGACTAGTTCACTAAAAGCAACTTGAAAACAAGAGAGAAACAGATACACTACTGGTCATTAAAATTGCTACACCAAGAAGAAATGCAGATGATAAACGGGTATTCATTGGACAAATATATTATACTAGAACTGACATGTGATTACATTTTCACGCAATTTGGGTGCATAGATCCTGAGGAATCAGTAACCAGAAGAACCACCTCTGGCCGCAATCACGGCTTTGATACGCCTGGGCATTAAGTCAAACAGAGCTTGGATGGCGTGAACAGGTACAGCTACCCATGCAGCTTCAACACGATACCACAGCAGATCAGCTGGCCGCAGCCTGGTGCAGTGACCGGCGGAAGTCGATTTTATTGTATGGCGAGGACCCGTAGTCCAATGTCCGCCCAGCTAGCCGCGCGATCTAACGCGGTGGGTGGACTGCTGTGGCCTGTTGTGGGGTTCTGAACCACTAAGGGCTTCGGCGCAACGAAGCCTCTCCGTCGTTTCTAGGTCCTCGGTTCAATACACAACACATATACCCTTTGTTGTTTCACAATAGCAAATCGCCATAACTAGACCATCATGCTTACTACATGTTATTGCATAACTCCTTCTTAGGTATTGCATTTAAATTACATATTCATATTCATTCATAAGTAAACATTAACAAATAATGACAAAATATATGACATAAAAATTACTCCATTACTCAAATTAAATCATTAATACTGCGAAAATTTCTTATGTTAGACACTATGTTGCTGTGTCACAATTTTTGTAGTAGAGCTCAGGATTCGCTTAGCAAAATTATTTTTGTAGTGGCCATGGAGACTCACGAGTGTCTTGTACGTGCAGCCACTGACTTTGTCCGAAAAGTGTAGGACAGAATTTCTGCTTTCTGCCCCACTGTAAAAGAGAAAAGTGCGTTATTGTTTAATCACTGTAGATTCTGTAAGAGGACAGAGATTGTTAGTACTTTTATGATTTTTTTTTCGTTGCACACAAGTTGGCAGGCAGCAGAGATTGGTTAAAGAGAATCGTGTGGTGGCAGAAACAGCAAGATTTTGAGGCGGAAAGCATATTAACACTCAGTGCTAGAGCGCCAGGGGGAGGACACTTCACCTTAGAGCTCCAGAGTCTGCAGACAATGCTTTAGCTGCTGGTCGTTTGATACCGTCTCAGAGCCAATCACAGATGCTGGTGCCGAACTAATATCTTTCAGCTACCTCTGCAGCAATTCTCTGCATTTGTGTTTTAGAAAGATGGTAAGCGTGTGCAACGTTTGTGCATGACGTTACGAGATGGACGTCAAGTAATTTATTTCCAGTTAGAGTTTCCTTTAGTGAAGTAATTCACGCACTTAGCTAGTGAACTCAACACGCTCTTAGAAAAGGGAACTCTTGCTCATATGCACTTTTGTCAGACTTTCCTTTTATCCGCTAACCAATTTCGCAGTCGTTGACGGTTTACATGAACACAGCTAACTGTACGTCTACATCTACAGCTACATGGATACTCTGCAAATGACATTTAAGTGTCTGCCAGAGGGTACATCGAACCACCTTCACAATTCTCTATTATTACAATCTCGTATAGCTGCGCGGAGAGAACTAGTATCTATATCTTTCCATACGAGCTCTGATTTCCCTTATTTTACCATGGTGATAGTTTCTCTCTGCGTAGATCGGCGTCAGCAAAATATGTTCGCATTCGGAAGAGAAAGTTGGTGATTGGAATTTCTTGAGAAGATTCCGCCGCAACGAAAAACGCCTTTGTTTTAGTGCTGTCCATCCCAAATCCTGTATCATTTCAGTGACACTCTCTCCCATATTTCGCGATAATATAAAACGTGCTGCCCTTCTTTGAACTTACTCGATGTACGCCGTCAGTTCTATCTGGTAAGGATCCCACACCGCGCAGCAGTATTCTAAAAGAGGACGGACAAGCGTAGTATAGGCAGTATTCTTAATAGATCTGCTAAATATTCTAAATGTCCTGCCAACAAAACGCAGCCTTTGGTTATCCTTCCCCACATCATTTTCTATGTTCCTTCCAGGTGTACCCACCTGTGCCAAGGTATTATCGGGTATGTTTAACAATCCATGTGAACCACTGCGCACTTATATCTACTTCTATAATGTATTCAGTGTTAGAAGTCAAGTCAATGCGTTTTAGCCTATAAAGAGGACTTTATTGTGACCTTTAGTTTCATTTGATATTTAGACGAAACCCTTTCTCATTATACCTAAAGGGTGTTACAAAAAGGTACGGCCAAACTTTCAGGAAACATTCCTCACATACAAAGAAAGAAAATATGTTATGTGGACATGTGTCCGGAAACGCTTACTTTCCATGTTAGAGCTCATTTTATTACTTCCCTTCAAATCACATTAATCATGGAATGGAAACACAGCAACACAACGTACCAGCGTGACTTCAAACACTTTGTTACAGGAAATGTTCAAAATGTCCTCCGTTAGCGAGGATACATGCATCCACCCGCCGTCGCATGGAATCCCTGACGCAGCCCTGGAGAATGGCGTATTGTATCACAGCCGTCCACAATACGAGCACGAAGAGTCTCTACATTTGGTACCGGGGTTGCGTAGACAAGAGCTTTCAAATGCCCCCATAAATGAAAGTCAAGAGGGTTGAGGTCAGGAGAGCGTGGAGGCCATGGAATTGGTCCGCCTCTACCAACCCATCGGTCACCGAAACTGTTGTTGAGAAGCGTACGAACACTTCGAGTGAAATGTGGAGGAGCTCCATCGTGCATGAACCACATGTTGTGTCGTACTTGTAAAGGCACATGTTCTAGCAGCACAGGTAGAGTATCTCGTATGAAAACGTGATAACGTGCTCCATTGAGCGTAGGTGGAAGAACATGGGGCCCAATCAAGACATCACCGACAATGCCTGCCCAAACGTTCACAGAAAATCTGTGTTGGTGACGTGATTGCACAATTGCGTGCGGATTCTCGTCAGCCCACACATGTTGATTGTGAAAATTTACAATTTGATCACGTTGGAATGAAGCCTCAGCCGTAAGGAGAACATTTGCACTGAAATGAGGATTGACAGATTGTTGGATGAACCACTCGCAGAAGTGTACCCGTGGAGGCCAATCAGCTTCTGATAGTGCCTGCACACGCTGTACATGGTACGGAAACAACTGGTTCTCCCTTAGCACTCTCCATACAGTGACGTGGTCAACGTTACCTTGTAAAGCAGCAACTTCTCTGACGCTGACATTAGGGTTATCGTCAACCGCACGAAGAATTTCCTCGTCCATTGCAGGTGTCCTCGTCGTTCTAGGTCTTCCCCAGTCGCGAGTCGTAGGCTGGAATGTTCCGTGCTCCCTAAGACGCCGATCAATTGCTTCGAACGTCTTCCTGTCGGGACACCTTCGTTCTGGAAATCTGTCTCGATACAAACGTACCGCGCCACGGCTATTGCCCCGTGCTAATCCATACATCAAATGAGCATCTGCCAACTCCGCATTTGTAAACATTGCACTGACTGCAAAACCACGTTCGTGATGAACACTAACCTGTTGATGATACGTACTGATGTGCTTGATGTTAGTTCTGTAGAGCAATGAGTCGCATGTCAACACAAGCACCGAAATCAACATTACCTTCTTTCAATTGGGCCAACTGGCGGTGAATCGAGGAAGTACAGTACATACTGACGAAACTAAAATGAGCTCTAACATGGAAATTAAGCATTTCCGGACACATGTCCACATAACATCTTTTCTTTATTTGTGTGTGAGGAATGTTTCCTGAAAGTTTAGCCGTACCTTTTTGTAACACCCTGTATATGAGCTATGTGACCCATGTTTCATGTTTAATCGGCCCATCGCTGTTCGGATTCAGATGTTGAGTAGCATCCGTTGTGACTTTGTCTTAACACTCCATATGATTTTATGGGGAGCGGGCTATTCGCTGTATAGGCCACCGGATTGAGATCTCGGTAGCATCACGGAGGTATGCTTAAATCTCAGCTGTAGTCTCACACATTCAATTAACTTCTTCCACACCTCTGCATACAAGTTCTCCAGTCGCCTGTGGCGATCTCGACTTCATCACCTCCATTCCGTTGTCAGCCAAGCCAAGTGCAGTAAGAAATAATAATAACCAACAGTGGGCGCTGCTTTAGCGCAGCTCTATCCTCAGCCAACAACATTTAAAATGTAAACAAACAGTTCTTAATATCAAAATAGGGTTAGAATTACAACCTCTCCTGTGATGATAATACACTTATGTCCAGAAAAAATAGAACACCGTGAATGACTACACATGGAAATGCCGTGTGGCTAGGGCCTCCCGTCGCGTAGACCGTTCGCTTGTTAGAAGTCTTTCGAGTTGAGGCCACTTCGGCGACTTGCATGTCGATGGGGGTGAAATAATGATGATGAGGACAACTCAACACCCAGTCCCTAAGCGGAGAAAATCTCCGACCCAGCCGGGAATCGAACACAGGCCATTAGGCATGACATTCCGTGGCGCTGACCACTTAGCTACCAGAGACGGACATGACTAGAGATAGAACGTTCATATTCACAGGACGTGTACAGTGGTATGCTCTGCAGAAATCATTAGCATTTCAGTCACCTCTGATCAGCATGTGTCCTGTTGCCTAATAGGCATAGCGTCTGACCTATGCCCTAAAAACTTGTTCCGTGAGTCATGGCACCGACGCATATAAGGTGCGAATTGTGTAGTGTGATATAGCCAGCCATGCTGCATTCACCTGGTTCCAAAGTTCATCTGTGGTGTATGGTGTGAGTTAACGAGCATTGTGCTCTCATTTAAGTATACGGCCGAAAGAGTCAGTCTTCAGGAATTGTGAAAGGAACCCTGCCGTTCAGGACCGTGTGTCACAAAGAGTGCAGAGTCACCACGAGATGGGGAAACTCACAGGCGTCAATTGTCTATTGAGGCCTAAGCGCTGTAGTGCGCGAGTGAGACTAACGAGAACGCACGTCATAGGGAAAACAAGTAGAAGGCGTTTCTGGCCAGGGAGACGTAGCATTGTTAAATATGGCGGACCTTAGATTGGCCACAAAGGGAAACATTTATGAAAACTATTTAATTCTATAGTAGTGCAGGGAATGAAGCCACAGTAATTTTAATCTACTATCCTTCATAAAATTTCATGGTGATCCCAACAAAACTTGAATATTGATCATATTATAATAGTTTAGGATTAACTGTTAAAGTGAAGTTAACAAGTTCTGTAACAAAGACTCGAATGCTAAAATAGCATTTCATATAGAAGCGCATCATTAAAATGACAAACATTGTAAATATCAACTCTGTAACTTTATGTGTTTAAAAGATATAGTAAATTTAAATTATCAGCATTTTCAGTTAAGCATCAGATCATTATTTCCTCCACACAAAATACATTGAACGATGACAGCATAACACCTTATTGAATCATTAGGTAAAAGAATACTTGTTGTAAAGTTTAGTGCATAATAATTACTTTGTTCTTTATTTATTTATCAGAAACCACGTTGGTGCAAGGCTACTGGCCGTGGCATTCAAAGATAAGAAGGATATTGTATTAGTTTTATGTAAAATAATTCAGCGTTTATTATGTAATGGATGTTATTGTTACTTTATTTAGAACTTGAACGTGGTCAAGCTTTGATTATTTAAATACGTTAAAATGTAAAATAATGTAAATAATCGGATGCATGGCTTCAGGAAAGGGAACTGCCCTAGTCAGTTGAGCGAGGATATTCGGCGCGCCGGAAACGCGACCGGGGACGGGCAGAGGGACAGTGCTGGTGCAGATGCGAAAGCGGACAGTTCTGGTCTAGAGTCCAAAGGAGACAGTTCAGATTGAGACGCGAAAGCGGACAGTCGGTCTTTAGGCAGCTAGGAAGTGAAACGACTTAGAAAGTTTAGCGTTGTGTGGTATCGCGGAATTTAGTCTCTGACTGATGAGCAGCCACGAGCCTAGTGTGAATAACTTTTCGCGTAAATACCGAGGTGGAGTATTGGACTTGTCTTTCGCGATGAGATTGTGAATGATCGAACTGTGTCAAATGGATATGCGCTCGAGTGTAATAGTAATTCTAAATACGACCACTTTCGCTATTAGTTTTCTTTCTGAATAAACATTATTTTAACCAAATTGCAACTGTGTGGCCTACATCATTTATGGGTCGTTAATATAGTTCCCGATATTATTATTACCGTTATTATATGTTACATTAACTTTGTTTCATACAATTTTGCAAACTTGTCATCAGCCAGACAATTTAACCAAAAGTTCACAAGTGTCTAATTTAGGGCGTGAAATGCGACACGTGCGGTCCAACCCCTAGACGAGTTTGAGCCAAAATATTTCGACGAAGAGGAACCGCATGGCGGTCCGAACATCTTTGGGATGTTAGCTCGCCTTGGGATTGGATCACAGTGCTGCACCCGTCGTTTCACCATATGCCACATATTTTTGTCTGCCGAAATGTCCGGTGATCTGGCGGGCCAGACTAAAAGGCTGATATCCTGTGGCATCAAGAAGGCACGTGTTAGTAGCCGTGCGTTGTCTTGCTGAAAATGGCGCCTGGGGTACTGTGCAGTAAGGGCATGGCTATGGGTCACAGGATGTCATTCAGGCAGTTCACATGCGCCACAATGGCCTGGACACACACCTGCTGTGATTTGTGGTTGTACCCAACAGTACCTCACACCATAATCCCCTGAGTTGACACAGCATGTCTTATGCGAATGCAGTCATTGTGACGTTGCTCCCCCTGCCTGCGGTTAACAAAACGGGGGCCATCGTTTTCAGATAAAATAACCTGGATTCGTCCGAGAACACTCTCTGATGCCATTGCTGTCCCCAGTGACGTCGTTCCATACACCATTGTCATCTAGCACATTTCTGCGCATTCCTCAGAGTTTGGCGGAGAAGTGGACGACGAGCATGTAACCCATGCCGTAATAAACGGCAACGGACTGTCACCCCCGATTGTGTACGATGTGTTCCACAGTTGCGCCAGAGCCGAGGAGGACGCATATCTCCCCTGCAATGCCATTCGGATGAAGTTGCAATCTTCGTGAGGTGTGGTCTGGGACCGGCCGCTGTGGCCGAGCGGTTCTAGGCGTTTCAGTCTGGAACCGCTACAGTCGCAGGCTCGAATCCTGCCTCGGCCATGGATGTATGTGATGTCCTTAGGTTAGTTGGGTTTAAGTAGTTCTAAGTCCTAGGGGACTGATGACCTCAGATGTTAAGTCCCATAGTGCTCAGAGCCATTTGAACCATTAGTGGTACGGGTGGTGCTACCTGACCCAGCTCGTCGTGTTCTGTGGCCTTCCGTGAACCATTCTGCATACACCCATTGCGCTGCCGAAACGCTTTGTCGCACACGAGCAACAATTTCCCAGATGGATGTATTCTCTCATGCCAATAATGTTCCCTCTTTCAAACTCACTTATTTGACGGTAGCGTTCGCGCACACGTCTGCGAGGCATTTTGCTCATCTGCTCAGTTCACACTGATCCATTACCTTCGGTTTATGGTGACAATGGGAGCCGCAGACATATTTTACCGGTAGGTGGTGTTGCGCCGCGATATCGATGTTGACCTTGAACAGGAAACAAATCGGCTCCCACCCTGAATCCCATAAGAGATGTTTGAGGTCTCTTTCCGAATTAGATGTGGTTCAGATGCTAATTATTTCTGCAGAACATATTAATGTACATTCCTGTGAATATGAACATCCTGTCTCTGGTCGTTCTTTTTTTTCTGAACACGAGCGTACATGGTGCCTATAGGAAACTGAGTGCACCAAAAAGGATAAACTATGTCTGCAAGAATAGACATCAAATGATGTACGTCTAGCAAGATGACTGCTGCAAATTGTTTAGCTCTCTCGCTCTCTTATTTAACTGTTTTTACTACGTGTCACTTTTTTAACATATGCAAGGAGTAGCTAACATAATGTGATTTGAACGGATCATGTTTAAATGACATTTATATTGATTTTTTGAAACATGCATTCGAAGCCTTTTGCTACTGCAGAAATTCTGAAGCGAATTCCTGCGAGTAAGGTGGGTGGGTGGGCAGAGGGGCGGGCAGCGATGCATGGAGTAGCGATCGTTGATGATTAAGCAATCTTAAATTTTTCTTGTACCGAAAACACCCACGAAATTTTTTCATCACTCCGGCCAGGGAACGATATGCTCTGGTTTATGATTTGTAACCACTGGTCTACGTTATGTTTCCTTGTGCGGATTCATACAAGGGTGGCCTTTGAAAGATAAAAGTCTGATGCCTTACGCCAAAGTTCTGGATAACGTGTCTCGTGTGTGCTATCGTATCTGTCTTTTCCTTCTGAGGTAGTCGTCTAATTCGGAAAGAGACCTCAAACATCTCTTATGGGATTCAGGGTGGGAGCCGATTTGTTTCCTGTTCAAGGGCCGCTTCTGATGGGGGATTATCGTCTTGTAGGTTACAATCTCGCCGCAGTAGACTAAACCTACTATCCGACCCAACATGGAGATTACATTGTTCCACCGTTCTTCGTACCAACAGGAGCCTGATGTGATCCTACCTCAGCCAATGTGCTTCCGATTTCGCCCCCTTCTAAAATGTTACCACTCCCTATAGGTCCTTTAACACTAAAGGTCGATCTGTTTGTTTCAGTCTGTAATTATTTTAGACAATTCATGTAGTAGCTATTGTGAGAACGTAGGATTTAGTGCAATGTACCATTTACTTACTAGTAGGTTTAATCTTAACCTAAGTGAACGAATTGGGATCTTGCATGTGAATATAAATGCTTAAACAGCGGTAGACGGAGACTAAGTGAGTCATCTTAAATGTTGTAAGCGGCTCAATCAGTGCTCTAACAACACTGACCAAAAAGAAAACGTAAAATAGTAGAAAATGCATGTAACACAAATTAGCAAAGGAATATACGAAAAATAATAGGTATTATTTTTTAAAAAAATATAGATATCCCGGTCTAAACTCAACTCGAAAACTGGCAACATGCTCTTTTAGCCTGAGGAATAACTGGCAACAATCTAAAATGAAAATAAATTTATCAAAGTGTCATCAAACGGCTATATTGTTTCAACATCAATGATGCCACGAATTAAAATAACTTCCATCTATGCCCTGTATGGCCCTTATCATTCCCACATAACAAGTAAGTAGTGCCTCTTTCTTCCATTTAACGAATTTTAGAAGTAAATGAGACTGAATAGACACAGTGGTTCTTATGATCAACGAAATACAACAAAATGAAGTAAATTACTTTTGCCTGAAATACTTGCAACTCTTATTCAGTATGCAGATCCGCAACTCAGCCGACGTGAATTCGACACTCTTCCAATGACGAAAGCTCAGGTTCGCGGCTTACACATTCAGAAGGAGCCATAAGGTGTGTTAGAGAGAATACTGGCACGACTCCTGAAAGAAGTTACTACACCCGAGCAACCAATGCAATGTTTTCCACATAGCATACCTAGGAGGAAAGACACCAAACGTCCAAACATGCATAGTCTAAAGATGTGCAACATTACGAAAGGAGTGAAAAATGGCCTAGACTGCTTTTAGTGTTAGTGTTTCCGAGACGCATTTCACACCTGTGTACTACGGCGGCATGCATCCATCACCAGCACATTAACTTTGTAGGCCTCAAGCTCCTACAGAACCTCTGGACATCCAACTTATCTTGTAAACATGATCAGCAAACCAAAATCAGATTTACACTCTGCAGCGGAGTGTGCGCTGATATGAAACTTCCTGGCAGATTAAAACTGTATGCCGGACCGAGACTCGAACTCGGGACCTTCGCCTTCCGCGGGCAAGTGCTCTACCATCTGAGCTAGTTAAAGGTCCCGAGTTCGAGTCTCGGTCCGGCACACAGTTTTAATCAGCCAGGAAGTTTCATATCAGCGCACCCTCCGCTGCAGAGTGAAAATCTCATTCTGGAAACATCCCCAAGGCTGTGGCTAAGTCATGTTTCCGCAATATCCTTTCTTTCAGGAGTGCTAGTTCTGCAAGGTTCGCAGGAGAGCTTCTGTAAAGTTTGGAAGGTAGGAGACGAGATACTGGCAGAAGTAAAGCTGTGAGGACCGGGCGTGAGTCGTGCTTCGGCAGCCCAGATGGTAGAGCACTTGCCCGCGAAAGGCAAAGGTCCCGAGTTCGAGTCTCGGTCGGGCACACAGTTTTAATCTGCCAGGAAGTTTCATGATCAGCAAAATCTCACCGTTTCTCTATTGATCAATAAATTTTAGGCCGCTGCCACGGTTCTACCAACACTTATACTGATGAGCCAAAACATCATAACCCTCTACATAACCGTGTGTCAGCCCACCTTTGCAAAGCAATACTGCAGCGATTCTGCGTGGCAGGGATTCGGTGAGTCCTTCCTAACTTTCCCGAAGTATGCCACGACAAATGTCTACACACAGACTACGAAATTCCCGTAAGTGTCAGAACAGTGGTTTGTGAATGCGAAACTGGCCCCAAATACTGTCCCATTTGTCTTCCATCTTGTTCATAATTCACTGTCATACTCCTGTAATCACTACACCGTGTCTCTGACCTTGTGAAACGGACAGTTATCCTCCTGAAGAATGCCCTCGTCGTTGGGGATGACATCAAGGATGAAGAAATTCAGGTGGTCCACAGTAACGTTCACGTAGTCCAAAACTGTCGTGGTGTCTTTGATTACTGCCACGAGTCCCACGGAAACCCCAAGTGAACATCCCTGACAACATAGTGTCGCTGCTGTTAGCGGGCGTTCGTGGTGCGGTGCGCGATTCGAGCACGACGACATATCGGGATATGACCGTCGACCTGGTCCAACAGCAAACGTGGTTCACACGACACGTGTCCATTGACGTACAATCCAGTCTTGATGATTCTGTACCCACTGCAGTCGTAACTGGCGACGTCGTTGTGTCAGTACGGAAACACATTACGGTCGTCAAATGGTTTAAATGGCTCTGAACACTATGGTACTTAACTTCTGAGGCCATCAGTCCCCTAGAACTTAGAACTACTTAAACATAACTAACCTAAGGACATCACACGCATCCATGCCCGACGCAGGATTCGAACCTGCGACCGAAGCGGTCGCGCGGTTCCAGACTGAAGCGTCTAGAGCCGCTTGGGGTCGTCAGTTGCAGAGTCCTATTTTCAACAATGTACGCTGAATAATGCGCTGCGAAACACCAGCGCTCTACTCTGCCACCAGATCGGCCACAGATCGTCGCTTATCCCGCTTTAGGGAGCTGTCGATCCTCCGACCTCCGCATTCTCTATTCAGGTACGGACGTCCGATATCTTGTTACCTACGTGTGGTTTCACCATCCATCAACCACTTTCACTGGATGGTCGCAACAGCAGCACGTGAACAGTTTCACCGTTTGCGAGATGCTGCTTCACAGGCATAGGCCTATAACTGCTATATCCGTGTCCTCAGACTGCGTGGCCGTTTTGCTGCCAAAAACTTTTTCCTGGAGCCGGTAAAAGACGCCGCACTCATTCCCATTAATCTGGCCTCTGACGTCATGCAGGAAATAAAATCAGCCCCTTGCTACCATAAACTGTCTCCCTCTGCCTCTCCCCCCCCCCCCTCCACTCTCTCCCGTAATCTCCCCCCCCCTCTCTCTCTCTCTCTCTCTCTCTCTCTGTCTGTCTCTTCTATTCGTTTTTTTATTGTTGTTTATACTTAAGTCTCTCGTACTTCACAGGCAAGGGGCCGTGGGTCGGCTTGCAGCAGTACAATTTTACATTCTCCGTCAATGGAGGTTTAAATTACAAAATTGATTTAAATTTTTAGAGGATGAGTATTTAGAATATTTTAAAAATATAAACAATTAGAATGGTCACTTACGTTGAGAAATTAAATCTCTAGTAACCACAGTTTTCTTTCAGTCGCACTAAAGATGCTAAAACATTTTAAAAGAAGCACTTCGTTTCTCAGTGCAGAAAGAATGTACGCAGTACCAGAATAAAAGAAGAGCGCAGGAAATAATAACAGAATTTAATTTCCTATCAGTGCTGATAAATTAGGAGACTGAACTTTTACTGGTTCTTCGGTGGCGTCAGCTGTGGTGAACGATATAATCTGAAACGTTTAAATGTATGAGAAGTTGTAATGAGCTAGAGTTTCCAATAGCAAATCAGTGTTGGGATTGGTATATGGAGAAAGACAATAAAGCCATGAGGATTGGAATGCCGGCCGCTGTGGTCGAGCGGTTCTAGGCGCTTCAGTCTGGAACCGCGCTGCTGCTACGGTCGCAGGTTCGAATCCTGTCTCGGACATGGATGTGTGTGATGTCCTTAGGTTAGTTAAGTTTAAGTAGTTCTAAGTCTAGGGGCTGCTGACCTCACATGTTAAGTCCCATAGTGCTTAGAGCCATTTTTGGAATGGGAAGAATAGGAAAGAAAAGTCTGGAGTCTGACGTGGATAAGGATGGAAGAGAGAGGATTTAACGAGTCAGTGTTATACAGAACATATTGATCACTGTAATCACGTGACAGTTCACTAATACAGTCAAGGTCGGGTCGTCGTAAATTGTTGAACACACCAATGGAATAATCCAGATCATCCAGTGTCGAGCAGATCTGTCAATAATTTGTAACACAGCAACCCAAAACATGGTACACTTCAAAACCCAATAAACAGCGAGATCACGAAAATACAGTGTATGCGAGGCACAGACTTTAGCACAGCACGATTCGGCCGTCTAGCTGCCGCCTGGCGGCAGGGTTTTATCTCCAACTTGTCGTCAGCTGCCTGATCCACGTGATGACTCGCTGGCGCCTCTTACAGGACGCTGGAGAAGCCGGTGATTGGAAGCTTTAAACGGGTATGTCGTTGATTGCGAATTTTAAAGGGTATCGATCGCGCTGTTGGATGCCAGAGATGTAGCAGTTAGAATTGTGCGTGTGTGTGTGGGGGGGGGGGGGGGGGGGGCAACTGATGTTGAAAGGAAGAAGGAATATTAGGATTTGATGTTCTGTTGATAAAAAGATCAGTAGAGATGGAGCGCAAGCTTGCATTGAGCACGATAGGGAAGGAAATCAGCCGTGTCCTCTCAAACGGACCATCCCTGCATTTGCCCTAAGCGATCTAAGGAAATCAAACCAAAACCTTAACACATGAACGGTAGTTTGAACCACCATTGTATGTGATATGACACCAGTGTCATACCACTGCGCCACTTCGTTCGGTGGTAGGTCTTGAGGTGGATTTCGTGGTCTTGATTAGCATCGTGTTGTAGATGATTGAACAGAATGTTGGTAGAGGATGAAGTTTATATAGTGCGAAAAAATGGTTCAAATTGCTCTGAGCACTATGGGACTTAACTACTGAAGTCATCAGTCCCCTAGAACTTATGTAAGTAGGCTGTTTATGTTTTCTCTATGTAAGTAGGCTGTTTATGTTTTCTTAATGGCAACGTTACGTAGCGCTCAATATGAAAATCACTGGCTGTGCTGTGTGCAGTCTGTGGCTAGTTTGCATTGTTGTCTGCCATTGTAGTGTTGGGCAGCGGCAACTGGATGTGAACAGCGCATAGCGTTGCGCAGTTGGAGGTGAGCCGCCAGCAGTGGTGGATGTGGGGAGAGAGATGGCGGAGTTTTGATATTTGTCATGAACTGCTATATTTATATATGATGATATCAAGGTAAATACATTGTTTGTTCTCTATTAATATCTTTCATTTGCTAACTATCCCTATCAGTAGTTAGTGCCTTCCATAGTTTGAATCTTTTATTTAGCTGGCAGTAGTGGCGCTCGCTGTATTGCAGTAGCTTGAGCAGCGAAGATTTTTGTGAGGTAAGTGATTTGTGAAAGGTATAGTTTAATGTTAGTCAGGGCCATTCTTTTGTAGGGAATTTTGAAAGTCAGATTGCGTTGCGCTAACAAAATATTGTGCGTCAGTTTAAGCACAGTCATGTATAATTGTTCAAAGGGGACGTTTCATATGTCGACCCTTAGCCGAGGATACCTCACTGGAATCTTCTGATTTTTTTTTTCTTGTAGTTTGTGTAATTAGTGTAGATTTTGTTTATTGCTAGCGCGTAATTGTAGAGAAAATCTCCTTTGTAGTTGCAGCCTTTCATTGTTGTACAGTAAAACAGTTGTGGCATGAATGTAGATTTGCACCAAGTATTTCGCAGCTGCAATTAACTAGATATTATTTTCAGTGCTATGTTAATGTGTTCTCTTATTTTTGATCTTCAAATTGTGTTTTTCTGTGTTGTCGTGTGAAATACTGTGACAATAATGGCGTGTGAAAAACGTAATACTAGGCTCCAAAGTAAACTGAGAAATGACAGTGGAAATGAAAGCAGTGTGTTAGCGCCACCGAGTAATGAATTAACTGATGTTCAAAGTAGTAATTTGGTAATTGTGCATAGGGAAATGGAGCGGGCGGCAAACAATGGCGTGGACAGTGAAACAATTAGTGAATAGGGAAGCATTATCGATCGATCGGTCGGCAACAGCTCGCCTCAGGAATCCGAAATGACAGGAAACAATCTCGCAAATACTGTAGATTCAGGTTTTGGATCCTCACCGTTTTCTCGAATAAGTCAAGACACATTTTCTGCTTGTCAAAATGTGAATGTTTCCGGTGCAAATTCACTGCCGAAAAGCACTGAGGAACATGTTCCAGACACCAATGCATTGTTATTACAATTAATACAGCAAATGGGACAAACACAGCAAAAGCTTCAAAAGTTAGACACAATGGAACAAAATCTTCGAAAGTTAGATACAGTGGAACAAAATCTTAAAAAGTTAGACACAGTGGAACAAAATCTTAAAAAGTTAGACACCACACTTGAACAAACACGTGAAGATTTAACTACTGAGTTACATAACATTGAATCGAAATGTCAAAAAGTCTGTAATGACGTAAAAACACAAATTTGTGAGCATTTTCAACCTATTTTTTCGCGGCATGAAAATGCATTACAGAATCACGAAGCAGCCATAAAAGAACTGCAAGCCATTGTTCATGAAAATCATGAGACCTTGTGGGCTAAAATTGACTCAGTTGCATCTACCGATTCGGTTACGCAACTTGCAATAACTCAGGAAAACTTAAAGGACACAGTAGATTCGATTTCAACACAAATGGACACTCTGAAACTTGGTTCAGAAAAACACACTGAGGAAATGTGTTCACTATCGGAGAAAGTAGCCGAACTTTCGGATCAGGTCACTAACTTATCTACAAAGGTAGATGATGATCTGAATGACACAAGACCTGTAGCCTTCACTGACACAGAAGAGTATGAACAAATTAGAAAATTCAAACAGAATCAAAATCAAATCAATACACAGTACAAAAGAGAAATCCGGGAAGTACAAGATCAGCTGACACAGGTAATACAAGAATTACGTATTTCAGAGGATACTCGCGCCCCAATACGGGAAGAGGGACACAGAAATACGGAACAGCCACAAAATAATAACACAGGGCATTTCGGAAGTTATGAAAGAAATTGGCAATGTGCACCGAATTTTGATATGGAACGGCCGACACGACCTAACAATGACCGATATGCGACTCGCCGACATGATGATTTTGACTATAAGCTGTTCATTACTACACGTAAATTCAAAACATTTAAGAATTCTGGCAACGACATTCATCCACAAGCATGGCTCCATCAATTCTCGCATTGTTTTCCTCCCAACTGGTCGTTAGAACACAGATTAGAATTTATGTGTGGCTACTTGGAGAATGAACCAGCTGTAAGAATGCAATCGGTAATTCACGATTGCCACAGTGAAGGAGAGTTTTACCATGCCTTCCTCTCAGCATATTGGTCTCAAGCCACACAAGACCGAGTAAAACATAGCATCATAATGATGAAACGTTTCGAACAATCTGAATTTTCCAGTCTTATGAAATATTTTGAAGACATGTTGCATAAGAATCAGTATCTTTCAAACCCATACAGCCCCTCAGAACTCATCCGCATTTGCTTAATCAAACTGCCTGAACATTTACGACATATTATTTTGGCAGGACGTTGCAAAGACGACATTGAAGCATTTCAGGGACTTTTACAAGAATTAGAAATTGACACTGACAATCGCGGAACGCGAAACCAGGAACAGAACAATTACAGGTCACATCCGTCGCAATTCCGCGATGAAAGAAGTAATAACTGGACACGACAAGGCTATTCTCACAACACATATCGTGACCAAAACAGACACCACCCGTATGACAACCGTTGTCAGAGTAGTAATAACTACAGGGAAAGATCACCTCTCCGTGGTAATGACTATCACAGAGACAATAAGAGAAACAGACAATATGGGAACCAAAATAAATACTATCAAGGGAGACAGAATAACTTTAGACGCAACGGACCAGCGCGCAGTTACGATTCAGGGAGAAATTCTCCACCATGTGACCGACAAGAAAGAAACTATGGAATCTACCGACATGACGACAGATGATATGATCGTAACGACAGACCTGAATTGCATCAGAACTGGCGGGATTCAAACAGAGCAGGGCACTTTCGACAACGTGAATTTGTAGAAGCTAGGTCTCCTAATCCCAATAACGACGCGCGCCAACAAAGAGACAGACAATGACTCGCGCCGCAGGCACCCACCTGCGCCGGGTGGGTCAGAGAAAAATAGCATACACGCTAACCTTGAGAAAAATTTTGGCATTCCTCACCGACGTATACCCCATGATAATTCCGTTCAAGTTGAACCTCTGAGTACTATGAAGAGTAAAGGATTGCACCACACTTCACATGTAAAACCGTTTATTGAAAGATAATCTGCTTTTTAACTTTGTCATTGCCATAAAACTTTTCACTTTACATTGCTAGTATGCTTTGTCAGACTTAGAAACTGTTAACATACAACAATGTTTGACGTTAAATATCCAGTCAAGAACCAAGAGAACTTATTTAAACAGAAATTACGAATGCATTGTTATAGTGAACAGACGTCACAGTGTTATTGTGTGTGTACATTCTTGCTTTTTAGTTGCACGATTATGGAGCGACTATAAGGCTTACATACTTAGAACATTTACCAGTACTGCTAATGAGATTTTAATGCAACATTTTGGTTTACTTCAAAATACATTCTGGGTTTAAAGCACTTTCTGTGAGATACCAGACGACAGAGTGATTAGTTTATGTGACAGATACACGATTTTATCACGACGCTACTAATGAGTGACAATTTACAATGTTGCTTTTGCAGTGTTTCTGTTTTATATCTGCACAGTTTTCTGTTTTATTCTGGAAAGTAAAGCAGGTTTTAGTAGTAACTTTTGTGGTATAGCTACAGTGAGACTGCCTTTTCCGTAGCACAACAATACGTTACAGCACAGTACTTTCCTCATCATGGCAATAAGTGTAATAACTAAGACATTTATACGCAAAGCATTTCACTTTTGTGTATTATGAGGTAAGTACATTGACTTCTGCAGAACTTAGCTTTCGGAGGACGATAACTACGACACTTCCACACAGATTATGTTGCAACAAGACGCACATTTAGCGCTACAGTACACGTATTTGAGTGATTAATTTTGTACTTGAAACATTTATTTTTAAAGATTTTTGAATTACAGAGAAAGTTTTCCGTGATACATTTCATTCCATTGCTGTAATCTGTAACACCTGAGGGTATAATTACATTAATCCTCAGGGGGGTACACACTTACTTTGTGTACCATGTATGTGGCAACCACAGGGAACCCTAGCTAATATGGTATTTGCTTATACAACTTTACACATCGGTACCATATTTCTCTAACACACAAATTACACAGCTATCTAAACTTTTTTTTATTACACCAGTGACAGATGTTTACGCAATTACACAGTTGGATAACTTCACACTTATGAAATTGTATTTTGTCTGTACTTTGTAAAATGCTCATATTTTTCGGAACCATTGTGATACTATGAGAGCTTTGAATGATATATTTGGTAAGGGAGCATGATTTTAAAGTACGTTTGAGGTAGATGACATTATTGAAATGAGCATAGAATATTTTTTTTAGGGTTTGAAATTATTGCAGAAAGCTACGACGTTTTTGAGATTTGACTGAGGTGTTATGATGTTATTATTACGACGACGATGTGTATTATGTTGTTGAGGAATGTTTATTATGCTACGTATTTCTCATGATGAAATATTGAAGAAGTGTCGACGAATATGTATATGTATAATGAGGTAAGGAATAATGAGTAGCGTTTAGGGACTCTGATTTGTGGAAAAGGTTGTTGGAAACCAAGAATCGTACTTTAAGAGTTATGAAATGTGCGTAAATGCGTGACTGTATCACAATGCTGACGAATATTTTATTTGGACACTTATATTTATAGGATTTTCTTTCTACAGATTTGCAACGCTAATTCTTGACCTGTGAAATATTTTTATGTGAGACTGTCACGGTAGCGGAAATCGTAAATATTTACGTAAGAAAGTTAAGTGACCACCTGCACGTAATGCATCGCGGGCACCCACCTGGGCGACAGCCGCCCGAAAAAAAAAGCCATTAGCCTTTCAGCGGCACAGGTAGAAAAAAAGAAAGGGGAGGCCATTGTCCTCGCTATTGACATTTCCTTGTTGAAAGCATACTGTGGAGGTCGTAATTTATGATATCTACTGAAATGCCTAATGAAACGATGAGAAACATTTCATGGCTATTGTCTTGCTAGTTGAGAAAAATGCCATATGGCTTGCTTTATGTATTTATTTACACACTTTGTTTAATATTAAGTTTCTAGCTGCACTGCAGCATTGGTTAAAATAAAATTTAATGTATGTACTAATATAGTTATTTTATGCCTACAGATCCAGTCAATAAGAAATTTATGATCTACTTCCAAGAAAACGAGGGCACATAAATATACATTTCCTTTCACAGGAATTGCATAAATAATTTCTTTACGATTTGGTAACTTATCTGCTAGTGTAAGTTCACGTGATGCATCACTCTAGTGTTAAGATGTGACATAGGTATTAGACATGGCCATTTTAGTGTAATATTTTTTCTGCTTGAGCTATGTCATGTTTAGGTATAAGTTGCTGCTGTTTGCCAGGCATAGTGTTATTGAATTTGACTTTGTACTATTCTGTTAAGCCAGTTTTACTAATGATTTATTTTTATTGTTTGCTGCACATTGCCTTAGACTAGTTGTAATATTACAATTGCTTTGCTAATCTCTTAATGCTGCTTGCTTTGCAAATCTGCGTTTTTTTTCATTGCTGTTTATATTAATTGTTTTATGTGATGCTGCATTGCCTCGTCCCTTGGTATATATATCTGAGCTCAGTAGATTTAAGTTAGCTTAAGAGGGGGTAGCCTCTAAGAGAATGAGTTGCGATGAATTGGAAGAAATGCATTGAGAAGTTATACGAAAAAAAGTACAGAAAACAGGTTTAGGTAGGGTTTTCTTGGAAATAAATGTTGAGGCACGAAATGTGTGAACATATAAATACAGAAAGCATGCTTAGATAGAATTTTTTTGGTGGAAACAAAGGATGAAATAAGAGGAAAGATATATGAAGTTTTGGGTTGGACTGCGGTACCAAATGTTACACTGAAAACGAACCCTGTCCTTTCCTATTGGTGTTATCCCACTATATGTTTGTGTACCCTTGTGTATTTGTTTTCTTCCTGTCTATGTGTAGTTTCATAGGATTTTTTCTTCTTCTAATACTAAGCTACATTCACTATGATGAAGAATACTGTTATCCTCAAATATAATTGGCATTAATAATATGTTTTTTACCTTGTAAATATGCTTAGACATTATTTATTCTGTTTTGTTTTAATGCTCATGTGTAAAGTTGATGTTCCAAAAGTTATTCTGATCTTTTATGTATCTACTTATCCCATAATTCCTGTAACACTGATGTATATGTTTATTTCTATTCTTTTGTAAAGCCTGTGTTACTACAATTGTTATCTATGTTGCTATGTTCTTTAATGATGTATTTTGTACCTTTGTAATTGTATTCTTATGTTATAAAATTGTAATTGTCACCAGTTCATGATATTATTAACTTGTTTGTTACATTTCACTGCACACATTTCTGTTGGTCATAGTATATGGACAATATGTGAGAAGTTGGGACTGTTAGTGTTTGCACGTGTGTTACTAATTCAGCAAGGGACTGGATAACAGCATTGCTGGTTCTAAGGACAATTCCAAAAACTTTGTGAATGCACAAGTGGTGGTTATGGACTTGCTATATTATTCGCAAGACTCTTCGATGATGATTGTGCACCTGCACAGTCGCAACAGATCGCAACAGATGGCTGCTGGCCATCTCTACAAGGACTACAGTGGGTCTGCATCTTTGATGACCCACCAATACCATCATCTCTACAAGGACTACAGTGGGTCTGCATCTTTGATGACCCACCATGCCATTATTTCTACAAGGACTGCAGTGGGTCTGCACCTCTGGTGGCCCACCAATACCACAATCTCTACCAGGACTCCAGTGGGTCTGCTCTGTGATGACCTACCTACCAATATTCTTCAAAACTTCGAATGACTCTGCTGTGGGTTTGCTCCATTGTGGCCCATTACCTGTCAGCATGTCAAGAGTCAGCACTGTCTTTCCGTTGGAAGGACAACACTACTTGTTCAAGACGGCATGGAAATCCACTACTTCCGTGTGCATTGTCTTTTACTGCTCAGACTTTGAGAAAAGAAACGGCAGTTTCACTGTGATGAATGATCAGGACTGTCTTTATAGACTGTGAGAAAATTTGAGCTTTTGACCAACATAATATCAATAAGTGTGTGCATTTGATTTCTTTGTTATTGTAATTATGAAAAATTTTATCAAATCATTATTGGCCACTGCCCAAAAAAATTTGTAAAATTTTTTGTGGGGAGCATGGGGGCTATGTAAGTAGGCTGTTTATGTTTTCTCTATGTAAGTAGGCTGTTTATGTTTTCTTATTGGCAACGTTACGTAGCGCTCAATATGAAAATCACTGGCTGTGCTGTGTGCAGTCTGTGGCTAGTTTGCATTGTTGTCTGCCATTGTAGTGTTGGGCAGCGGCAGCTGGATGTGAACAGCGCGTAGCGTTGCGCAGTTGGAGGTGAGCCGCCAGCAGTGGTGGATGTGGGGAGAGAGATGCCGGAGTTTTGAAATTTGTCATGAACTGCTATATTTATATATGATGATATCAAGGTAAATACATTGTTTGTTCTCTATTAATATCTTTCATTTGCTAACTATCCCTATCAGTAGTTAGTGCCTTCCATAGTTTGAATCTTTTATTTAGCTGGCAGTAGTGGCGCTCGCTATATTGCAGTAGCTTGAGCAGCGAAGATTTTTGTGAGGTAAGTGATTTGTGAAAGGTATAGTTTAATGTTAGTCAGGGCCATTCTTTTGTAGGGAATTTTGAAAGTCAGATTGCGTTGCGCTAACAAAATATTGTGTGTCAGTTTAAGCACAGTCATGTATAATTCTTCAAAGGGGACGTTTCACTTAGAACTACCGTATCGGTCGCGCGGTTCCAGACTGTAGCGCCTAGAACCGTTCGGCCATCCCTGTCGGCATATAGTGCGAAATTGGAAGGATGTGCACGTATTGGAATTGCAGAGAATCAGGACAGAAAATTGAGAGGAATAATAGGACTTGTTCTGTAAACGTGGAGTATATTTAGGCTGTCATTGTCGATGGGGAGGGAGGAGAATATGATGGGATGGTAAAGGAATTTGTGTAGACGAGAGGAAGCAAGTACGTATTGGAAAACTTAGATTTTTTCGAAGAATTTCGGGAAATAGTGGTGCCTCAGGAAAGAATATTGCTCTCAAGACTATTCTAAAGTGCTACTCCAATGTCTGGAGTCCGAATGAAGCACACATAAGAGCTAGCATCAAACGAATGCAGAGACGTCTTGCTAGGTCCGTAAGAGGTCGGTGTACCCCACATAAAAGTGTAAGTGGTACTCAGGGAACTTAAATGAGAACGAACTATTTTGTGTAGGCGGTATTTAATAGCTTTCATAAACCTTAGGAACTGCATCATGCAATACGCAGCAATACTTATTTTAACAATCGGCTTCGGTCATACTCTGACCATTCTTGGATCTTAAAAGTCGTTTTTAATCGTGCATTCCACAACTGCAACAACTGGTCACGCTTAAAATGCCCAGTTTTGGTATGCATATGGTATTTCAAGTACGTAGATAAGCCTGAGAGAGTATTTGTGTTACGTTTTAAATTGTTCAACTACCGGTATTTTAGTGCAGGTACAAATAACTTGGTACATGCCCCGGGGAATTATATTGGAAGCCTCGTTGTTTATGTTGTATATTAATGACTTGTCAGTCAGTAATGACCTCAGACATTTTGGAGATGATGCAGTTATACAAAATGATGTACTGTCTGAAAAAAGTTGCACAAATATTCATTCAAACTTTCAATTGATTTCAAAGCAGTGGGAAGATTGGCAGCTTGCTTTAAATGTTGAGGAATGTGAAACTATGCACTTCACAAAACGAAAAATCGTAGTACTCCATGAGTACAATATCACTGAGTCGCAACTGAAGTAACTCAATGCATATACGAGTAAACCTCTGCGAAACAATTTGTGAATGGATGGAAGGGAATTAGAGTTGCTATCATCCCAAACCTCAGTCCAGAGAAGTCAGAATAGCCTGTGGGTATACATAAGGAAATGATTAAATAGGCTCAGTTGTGGACAGAATGAGTGGCAGACTCGGTTCGTTAGTTGGAGACTAGGAAATGCAATCATTCCATAAAGTAGACTGCTTACAGAACATTCGTGCGCCACATCCTGGAATATTGCTAAAGCGAGTCGCACTCTTACCAAAAAGGACTAAGAGGGGATATTTTATTTATCGTGTCAGAAGCAAAGAAGCATACTACACATGGATACACAACTTAACCAAGAACAGAATGTAAACCGAGCGAGGTAGCACAGTGGCTAGCACACTGGACTCAATCCAGATCCGACCACCCTGATTTAGGTTTTCCGTGATTTCCCTAAATCGTTTCAGTCAAATGCGGGGATGGTTCCTTTGAAAGAACACGGCCGACTTCCTTCTCCATCCTTCTCTAATCCAATGAGACCAATGACCTTGCTGTTTGCTCTTTTCCATCAAATCAACCCAACCCCAATCCAACAGAATTGTGTTAATATTTGCAGCCATTCTATGGGTCTCTTATTGAAACATGTATAATTAAATACTCTGCCCTATAAAAAAGTGAGGATCTTTGTGTACGTGCACGCTATCGACTGGTGTGTAAATGGTTGCAGTTGTAATTCTCTGTGACAGGTAGTACAGTCACTAGAATGGATCAGTGTGGTTCGTGTTTGGTGTTGTTACCGGGCCTGTTAGGCTATATAAGGACCTGAACAGCGTCAGATGTTGAGTAACCACTGGGAAGGGCCCGGAGGTAGCGTGTACATTTATGAGACAGCATTATCAGCGCCTGACAGTGTTTCAATGGGGCCCCAATGTGGGTTTCCGTTTGGCCAGCTGGTCGGATTTGTGGGGCGTTTGGGTGTGAAAGCGACAGGATGGTGGACTGCATAGGAACATATGAGCGGGCACGTAGTACACTCGTCATCAAGGTTCTGGGCGACTACATCTCACCAGCAAATGGGACGATCGCGCCATATGATGCGCCGAGCACATCGTGACCCCTTCACATGTGCGCTGCCACTCACAAGCAATGGAATCCCGCACAACTGCTTGGAGACTAACAGCAACCAGACTAGGTTGGTTGGTTGGTCGGTTGGTTGGTTGATTTGGGGGAGGGCACCAGACAGCGAGGTAATCGCTCCCAACGGATTAGGGAAGGATGAGGAAGGAAGTCGGCGTGCACTTTCAAAGGAATCAACCCGTCATTTGCCTGAAGCGATTTAGGGAAGTCAGGGAAAACCTAAATCGGGATGGCCGGTCACAGGTATGAACCGTCGTCCTCCCGAATGCCAGTCCAATGTGCTAACAACGGCTCCACCTCGTTCTATGGAGACTAGGTTACCGTCATATGTAACAATTGGCTGCTTTCAACACTATAACACAAATGTCTGCTAATGAATGGCGTCGCATTGTGTTCAGCGAGGAATCGTGGTTCTGCACTTCACCAGATGACCATCGTTGGTGAGTACGGCGACCGCCTGGCCGGTTCCATTCTTCCAGTGTTTGGGACAGGCACAGCAGCGTTACTCCCAGGGTGATGGTGTCCTGAGCCATCGTGTGTAATTAGAAGTGACTGAGAGAACTCTAAAGGCACAGCGGTACATCACGGACATCCTGCGTCCTCGTGTTTTATCTCACGCGACAGTATCGTGGTGGCATTTTTCAACAGCGCGGTTCTCGTCCGCATATGCTCTGTATGTCTGTGAATTGTCTAAGTGATGTTGAGGCGTTGGCCAACAAGAAACCCAGTTCTGTTCTTGACAGAATATTTGGGGCACCTGTTTGGACATCAACTCTTTGCTAGTACATCAAGATATCAGGATATAACAACTGTTGTGGGCGAACTTGCCTCAGGAGAGAATACAACGGTTTTATGACACACTTCCCAACCGAAACTGAGCATGCATTCAGGCCAAAGGCAGTGCAACGTCTTACTGATTAGTGGACTCTGTGCCAAGTTGTTTGTAAATTTGAGTGGATTTTGCAATCGCTGAAATAACCACTGTTTCCTCCTCCCTTCTAGATGTTTCATTGTTTTGTCACGCAGTGCCTTTCTGCTAGACCTGCTAGACACTTTCATCTTGGTGTTGAGACCGTGGTTGTCGTTACGAGACTGAGTGCGGGCCAGCGCAACCCCTAATATTTTCTAATTACACAATGTTCCAGGAGAGGTTTAAAATTCTTTCCCGCTTCGTTTACCTCAGAAAGAAACACATATTTGCGTATTCAGTATCTTTAGTTTGCGCTGGTGTCTTTCTTAGTGTGTAGAAAGGGTGTCGACGGTTTCTCCCTCTACTGTCTCAGATATCTTAGCCTGTACATCAATGACACGGTCCACAGCACACATGAAGTTTCTGGTCCATTCAGGAAGTGGTTTATCATTTGTTAAAGAAAGATGTCGGACATGGAAAGAGCCTATCGGAAAGGTGTGAGTACTACAGGAATCAAACGCCAGCACACCGGCCAATCAGGCAGCACAGATACTCTCGGATTTGTTTCATCCACTGGCAAGCGTCACGCAAAATATGAATCGGCACACGCTTTAAGATAAATGTTAATTATCTGGCAAAATTCTACGTACAGAGTTGTTAGAATAAAACATTAGGTGAGGAATCATGGAATATACCACACCTCCCTACACATCGCTCTTCTAGGGGCCACGAATACCAGATTAGAATATTTGTGTTACTCTCGGGTGTCCAGCTGGATGAAGCCGTATATTTCGACTGCGTTCCTTGCCATCGTCTTGGGATGACACCTACAGAACGAGCTTTTCGCTGCAACTCGCCTCCTTTATACCCAATCGCTCCCCACCCCTTCCCTTACTACCCAGTCGTACGCCGAGTCGGGTGTTATGGTGGATGGGGACACGATCGCCGAATGCTGGGCGCGACCCCCAGTTCTGCAGCCCGCGTCAGGCACGAAAGTCAACCTCGGCCGACGTTGTGACTTCACTTGGCAGAACACTGGATCTCAAGCTTTACAGAGAGTGAAGACACTCCGTCGGTTACGCCGTCGGCCACTCGTCGTATTTCAACAGCCTACCTTAGAACACAGTCTCAAAACATCGAGGTTTTTCGTAGAGCTTTCGTTTGGTCCAATTTCACTGAGTACCCTGGGGCTGCTATTCACAATAAAGTGCATGGAAGAGGGTTCAATGAACCACCTTAATGCTGTCTCTCTACCGTTCCACTCTCGAACGGCACGCGGAAAAACGAGCACTTAAATTTTACTGTGCGAGCCCTGATTTCTCTTATTTTGTCGTGATGATCATTTCTCCCTATGTAGGTGGGTACCAACAGAATGTTTTCGCAATCGGAGGAGATAAATGGTGATTGAAATTTCATGAGAAGATCCCGTCGCAACAAAAAACGACTTTGCTTTAATGATCGCAACTCCAATTGACGTATCATGTCTGTGACACTATCTCCCCTATTTCGCGATAATACAAAACGAGCTGCCCTTCTTTCAACTTTTTCGATGTCATCCGTCAGTCCCACCTGACGCAGATCCCACACCGCACAACAATACTCCAGAATAGGGTGGACAAGCGTAGTGTAAACAGTCTCTTTAGTAGACCTGTTGCACCTTCTAAGTGTTCTGAAAATGAATCGCGGTCTTTGGTTTGCTCTACCCACAACATTATGTATGTGATCGTTCCAATTTAGGTTATTTGTAACTGTAATCTCTAAGTATTTAGCTGAATTTACAGCCTTCAGATTTCTATGACTTATCGCGTAATCGAAATTTAGCTGATTTCTTTTAGTACTCATGTGAATAACTTCGCACTTTTCTTTATTCAGGGCTAATTGCCACTTTTTGCACCATACAGATATCTTACTTAAATCATTTTCCAATTCGTTTTTATCATTTGATGACTTTACAAGACGGTAAATGCCAGCATCATCTGCAAACAATCTAAGACGGCTACTCAGATGTCTCCTATGTCGTTATTATAGATCAGGAACAATAGAGGGTCTATAGCACTTCCTTGGGCAACGCCGGATATTACTTCTGTTTTACTCGATGACTTTCCGTCTATTACTACGAACTGTGACCTTTCTGACAGGAAATCACTAATCCAGTCGCACAACTGAGGCGATACTCCGTAGGCACGCAGTTTGGTTAGAAGACGCTTGTGAGGAACGGTGTCGAAAGCCTTCTGGAAATCTAAAAATATGGAATCAATTTTACATCCCCTGTCGATAGCACTTATTACTTCACGAGTATAAAGAGCTAGTTGTGTTTCACAAGAAGGATATTTTCTGAATCCGTGCTGACTATGTATCAATAAATCGTTTCCTTAGAGGTGCTTCATAATGTTCAAATACAGCATATGTTCTAAAACCCTACTGCAAATCGACGTTAGTGATATAGGCCTGTAATTCAGCGGATTACTCCTACTTCCGTTTTTGGATATTGGTGTGACTTGAGCAATTTTCCAGTCTTTAGGTACGGATCATTCTGTGAGCGATTGGTTGTATATAATTGTTAGATGTGGAGCTATTTTATCAGCATACTCTGAGACGAACCTGACTGGTATACAATTTGCGTGGCATACTATAGACGTCCGGTTTACGGAGTCCCAACTCATCTTTCACCGTAACCAATAGTTCACTCGTTTTCGGAGGTGAACAGAAAACGCATTTAACATTAAGTCGAGATGGGATTCTGCGGATTTTGTTCTGTACTCTGACAGGGTACGGCAGTTACACCATTATCATATTCTCCTCGTAGTCTTCCAGTTGCCAGGTCTGTACCTTCTACCAAAAAGCAGGTCGGATTTTTATCAAAAGTATCAGGGCACCTACTAGTGGACATAATGCAGGATGCGTCCGTCCTTCGCACTTATGACGGATGGGACTGTGCTGCTGAATGTCTGAGGAGGAACGCTTCCTCAAGAATCGCAATTAGAGAAGATAGTGATGTTGGACACTTGGGTCAGAAGCGAAGTCTACATTTTAACTCATCCCCAAAATATCCCATTGGGTTTTGGTCGCGTCTCTTTACGGGGCAACCCATTTCGGAAGTGTTATTCTCCACAAACGATCGCCTCACAGAGGCTGCTTTATGACAGGGTTCAGAGTCGTGCTGATACAAATAATCACCGTTCCAAACTGTTCCGCTACTGTACTCTCCCGTGTTGTAACACCGTCTCCCCTGTACTTTACTATTGGCATTACATGTGGTGGCAGGTGACATTCTCCAGCCACTCGCAAAACTCAAATTCTTCAAGCGGCTTATCACAGGGTATATTGTGATTCATCAGTCCAAATCATTCGTTACCAGTCAGCCAGTGGCGTCGTTATTTACTCCAACTCAAGTGCCAGCATTGACTACACGTATGTCTGTCGTAGGAGGAGCTACTGGAGCATTGTATCCTGTTATTTTCAACTCACTCGGCACAATCGTTGTGCTAACTGGACTACCTATTTGGAACTCGCAAGTGATTTATTCCACTGATCTTATGGGACTTTTTACAACCATCTTTGGCACTACTCGATGGTCCCTGTCCATCAGCACATGAGGTCTGCCTAACCTTGGTTTAACAGTGTTCGTCCCTTCGTGTTTCCGCTTCACGGTCACATCGTCAACTGTTGACATGAGCTCCTTTAGAAGGGGTGAAATGTCCTTGACGGATCTGTTCCTCAGGTGTCATCCAACGACTAGTTCACTAAAAGCAACTTGAAAACAAGAGGGAAACAGATACACTACTGGCCGTTAAAATTGCTACACCAAGAAGAATTGCAGATGATAAGTGGGTATTCATTGGACAAATATATTATACTAGAACTGACATGTGATTACATTTTCACGCAATTTGGATGCATAGATCCTGAGGAATCAGTAGCCAGAACAACCACCTCGGGCCGTAATAACAGCCTTGATACGCCTGGGCATTGAGTCAAACAGAGCTTGGATGGTATGTACAGGTACAGCTGCCCATGCAGCTTCAACACGATACCACAGTTCATCGAGAGTAGTGACTGGCGTATTGTGACGAGCCAGTTGCTCGGCCACCATTGACAAGACGTTTTCAATTGGTGAGAGAACTGGAGAATGTGCTGGCCAAGGCAGCAGTCGAACATTTTCTGTATCCAGAAAGGCCCGTACAGGACCTGCAACATGCGGTCGTGCATTATCCCGCTGAAATGTAGGGTTTCGCAGGGATCGAATGAAGGGTAGAGCCACGGGCGTAACACATCCGAAATGTAACGTCCACTGTTCAAAGTGCCGTCAATTCGAACTAGAGGTGACCGAGACGCGTAACCAATGGCACCCCATACCATCACGTTGGGTGATACGCCAGTATGGCGATGACCAATACACGCTCCCAATGTGCGTTCACCGCGATGTCGCCAGACACGGATGCGACCATCATGATGCTGTAAACAGAACCTGGATTCATCCGAAAAAATGACGTTTTGCCATTCGTGCACCCAGGCTCGTCGTTGAGTACACCATCGCAGGCGCTCTTGTCTGTGATGCATCGTCAAGGGTAACTGCAGCCGTGGTCTCCGAGCTGATAGTCCATCCTGCTGCAAACGTCGTCAACTGTTCATGCAGATGGTTGTCGTCTTGCAAACGTCCTGCACAATCCGTGACAGCCATGCGGATAAGATGCCTGTCATCTCGACTGCTAGTGATAGGAGGCCGTTGGGATCCAGCACGGCGTCCGTATTACCCTCCTGAACCCACCGATTCCATATTCTGCTAACAGTCATTGGATCTCGACCAACGCGAGCAGCAATGTCGCGATGCGATAAACCGCAATCGCGATAGGCTACAATCCGACCTTTATCAAAGTCGGAAACGTGATGGTACGCATTTCTCCTCCTTACACGAGGCATCACAACAACGTTTCACTAGGCAACGCCGGTCAACTGCTGTTTGTGTATGAGAAATCGGTTGGAAACTTTCCTCATGTCAGCACGTTTTAGGTGTCGCCACCGGCGCCAACCTTGTATGAATGCTCTGAAAAGCTAATCATTTGCACATCACAGCATCTTCTTCCTATCTGTTAAATTTCGCGTCTGTATCACGTCATCTTCGTGGTGTAGCAATTTTAATGGCCGGTAGTGTATATACGTGGGTGTGGTAAACCCTTTCTCTCGAAAATTTCCCTCCTTCGTACCTCCTCTGTGTTACTACAGATGACGTGTCACTGATCTTGTTTGTAGTAAGACTGCAGTACACGCGAGGTGCCTATTTGCTTCCACCGCCCTGAGTGCAATGCGTAAGTTCTAATTAATGTTCTCCAACCTGCAGTCTTCTGTAGTGGTTGTCTTCTGCTCTGGAAACAGCACGTCGGTCATGAATCCGTTATCTTGAGGCTTTAATAAACTTTTAGCGAGGATTAATTGTATGACTAATACAATTTTCAATTACTTTGTTTATACGGGATGCCATTCGTTTTTATTAGCAGAATACAAGAAACTCCACAATTATATTCCGATTTATGAATCACTAATCATTCAGTTCTTCACACTTCCAATAAAAATAAACGAAACAATAAAATGCGTATTAGCGAAATTACTATCAAACTGCTTTCAGTTCGCACATTCAAATAACAAGAGATTCATAATTAAGTTCTGAACCGATACCGACGAAGCCAGACAATAAGTCTGTCTTCCGATATGCCGAACCAGCTCCTTGCAGCCGAACCACTTCGCCCGTCATGCAAGACAGGCGCAATCCGAAGATCTTCCACTGCCTTTTCATTTAGCAATTCTTTATTATTCTGCTGGTAACTGATACTTTTGAAATAGTGGAATGACAGCCTTCTACTGAGAGGTGCTTTTGTATCAAGTGCAAGTAAATTCACTGTTAAGTTTTTCTAATAGTAATAACAAAAGTTCATCATTCTGGCGCGTAACTTACGACCGAAGCAACCAATCACGGAGAAGGGCCACAACTTAGGCGAAACCATCTGTCATCGGTACCTCACACCACATCACGTCGTATTGCCACTGCTGCCTTCTCAACTGCTCTAAGAAGAGCTTCTTCTGTAAAGGCGGAAGAATCAACAATGTTCAAACGGCATGAGGATGCAGAAGGCAATGGAAACCACTGCATTAAAGAGACATAACGTGTATCCACAAGACATGTGGCCCGTAAATGAAAAAGAGTCATGATGATCTCTCCATTGGCACCGAGCGAGGTGGCGCAGTGGTTAGCACACTGGACTCGCATTCGGGAGGACGACGGTTCAATCCCGTCTCCGGCCATCCTGATTTAGGTTTTCCGTGATTTCCCTAAATCGTTTCAGGCAAATGCCGGGATGGTTCCTTTGAAAGGGCACGGCCGATTTCCTTCCCAATCCTTCCCTAACCCGAGCTTGCGCTCCGTCTCTAATGACCTCGTTGTCGACGGGACGTTAAACACTAACCACCACCACCATCTCTCCATTGGCAAAAGATTCCGGAATAGCCCCCATTCGGATCTGCGGGAGGCGACTGCCAAGGGGGAGGTGACCATGAGAAAAAGATTGAATAATCAACGAAAGGATAGCGTTCTACGAGTTGGGGCGTGGACTGTCAGAAGCTTGACTATGGTAGAAAAGCTAGAAAATCTGACAAGAAAAATGCAAAGGCACAATCTACACTCCTGGAAATGGAAAAAAGAACACATTGACACCGGTGTGTCAGACCCACCATACTTGCTCCGGACACTGCGAGAGGGCTGTACAAGCAATGATCACACGCACGGCACAGCGGACACACCAGGAACCGCGGTGTTGGCCGTCGAATGGCGCTAGCTGCGCAGCATTTGTGCACCGCCGCCGTCAGTGTCAGCCAGTTTGCCGTGGCATACGGAGCTCCATCGCAGTCTTTAACACTGGTAGCATGCCACGACAGCGTGGACGTGAACCGTATGTGCAGTTGACGGACTTTGAGCGAGGGCGTATAGTGGGCATGCGGGAGGCCGGGTGGACGTACCGCCGAATTGCTCAACACGTGGGGCGTGAGGTCCCCACAGTACATCGATGTTGTCGCCAGTGGTCGGCGGAAGGTGCACGTGCCCGTCGACCTGGGACCGGACCGCAGCGACGCACGGATGCACGCCAAGACCGTAGGATCCTACGCAGTGCCGTAGGGGACCGCACCGCCACTTCCCAGCAAATTAGGGACACTGTTGCTCCTGGGGTATCGGCGAGGACCATTCGCAACCGTCTCCATGAAGCTGGGCTACGGTCCCGCACACCGTTAGGCCGTCTTCCGCTCACGCCCCAACATCGTGCAGCCCGCCTCCAGTGGTGTCGCGACAGGCGTGAATGGAGGGACGAATGGAGACGTGTCGTCTTCAGCGATGAGAGTCGCTTCTGCCTTGGTGCCAATGATGGTCGTATGCGTGTTTGGCGCCGTGCAGGTGAGCGCCACAATCAGGACTGCATACGACCGAGGCACACAGGGCCAACACCCGGCATCATGGTGTGGGGAGCGATCTCCTACACTGGCCGTACACCACTGGTGATCGTCGAGGGGACACTGAATAGTGCACGGTACATCCAAACCGTCATCGAACCCATCGTTCTACCATTCCTAGACCGGCAAGGGAACTTGCTGTTCCAACAGGACAATGCACGTCCGCATGTATCCCGTGCCACCCAACGTGCTCTAGAAGGTGTAAGTCAACTACCCTGGCCAGCAAGATCTCCGGATCTGTCCCCCATTGAGCATGTTTGGGACTGGATGAAGCGTCGTCTCACGCGGTCTGCACGTCCAGCACGAACGCTGGTCCAACTGAGGCGCCAGGTGGAAATGGCGTGGCAAGACGTTCCACAGGACTACATCCAGCATCTCTACGATCGTCTCCATGGGAGAATAGCAGCCTGCATTGCTGCGAAAGGTGGATATACACTGTACTAGTGCCGACATTGTGCATGCTCTGTTGCCTGTGTCTATGTGCCTGTGGTTCTGTCAGTGTGATCATGTGATGTATCTGACCCCAGGAATGTGTCAATAAAGTTTCCCCTTCCTGGGACAATGAATTCACGGTGTTCTTATTTCAATTTCCAGGAGTGTAGATATAGTAGGGGTCAGTGAGGTGAAATGGAAAGAAGACAAGGATTTGTGGTCAGATGAGTATAGTGTAATATCGACAGCAGCAGAAAATGGTATAATGGGTTAGGATTCGTTATGAATAGAAAGATAGGGCAAAGAGTGTGTTACAGTGGACGGTTCAGTGATAGGGTTGTTCTTATCAGAACCGACAGCAAACCAACACCGACAACGATAGTTCAAGTATACATGACGACATCGCAAACTGAAGATGAAGAGATGGAAAAAGTATATGATGATGATATTGAAAGGGTTATACAGTACATAAAGGGACATGAAAATGTAATAGTCATGAGGTACTGGAATGCAGTTGTAGGGGAAAGAGTAGAAGAAAAGGTTACAGAAGCAAGACTAATTGAGTTCTGTAATAAATTTCAACCAGTAATAGCGAATACTCTGTTCAAGACTCACAAGAGTAGGCGGTATACTTGGAAAAGACCGGGTGATACGAAAAGATTTCAGCTAGATTACACCATGGACAGACAGAGATTCCGAAATCAGATACTGGGTTGTAAGACGTACCCAGAAGCAGATATAGACTTAGATCACAATAATTATAGTAGCGATGAAGAGTAGTCTGAAGTTCAAGATATTAGTCAGGAAGAATCAATACGCAAAGAAGTGGGGTACGGAAGTACTAAGGGATAACGGGACACGCTTCAAGTTCTCTAATGCTATAGATACGGCAATAAGCAATAGCTCAGTTGGCAGTACAGCTGAAGAGGAATGGACATCTCTAAAAAGGGCCATCACAGTAGTTGGAAAGAAAACATAGGTACAAAGAAGGTAACTGCAAAGAAACCGTGGGTAACAGAAGAAGTACTTCAGTTGATCGATGAAAGAAGGAAGTAAAAAAAAAATGTTCAGGAAAATTCAGAAATACAGAGATACGTTATCTGTGAGGAATGAAATAAATAGGAAGTGCAGGGAAGCTAAGAGGAAATGGCTGCATGAAAAATGCGAAGAAATCGAAAAACAAATTATTGTAGGAAGGACTGACTCAGCATACAGGAAAGTCAAAATAACCTTCGGTGACATTAAAAGCAAGGGTGGTAACATTAAGAGCACAACGGGAATTATACTGTAAATGTAGAAGAGAGAGCGGGCAGGTGGAAAGAGTGCATTGAAGCCCTCCATGAGGGGGAAGATTTGTCTGATTTGATAGAAAAAGAAACAGGAGTCGACTTAGAAGAGACAGGAGATCCAGTATTAGAATCAGAATTTAAGAGAGCTTTGGAGGACTTAAAGATCAAATAAGGCAGAAGGAGTAGATAACATTCCATCAGAATTTCGAAAATGATTGGAGGAAGTGGCAACAAAACGACTCTTCGCGTTGGTGTGGAATCTATGAGTCTGGCGACATACTATGTGACTTTCGGAAAAATATCATCCACACAATTCCGAAGACTGCAAGAGCTAACAAGTGCGAGAATTATCGCACAATCAACTTAACAGCTCATGCATCCAAGTTGCTAAAAAGGATAATATACAGGAGAATGGAAAATAAAATTGAGGATGTGCCAAATGACGATCAGCTTGGCTGTAGAGAAGCAATTCAGACGTTGCGGTTGGTAATAGAAGTAAGACTAAAGAAAAATCGAGTACGTTCATAGGATTTGTCGACTTGGAAAAAGCGTTAGAATATGTACAAGAGCCAAGATGAATAATAAGAGTGGACGACCAAGAACGAAGTGCTCTGATTAAAAAGGATGTAAGACAGGGATGTAGTGCTTCCCCCCTAATGTTCACTTTGTACATCGAAAAAGCAATGATGGAAATAAAAGAAAGATTCAGGTGTGGAATTAATATTCAAGGTGAAAGGATATCAGTGATACGATTCGCTGATGACATTGCTATGCTGTGTGAAAGTGAAGAAGAATTACATAATATGCTGAATGGAATGAATAATATAATGAGTACAGTCTATGGCTGTCAATTCTACCACACTGCGTCAAAGATTCATCTCTCCAAATTAGATACTCTTCAATATAGAGCCATTCGTACCTGTCTTGGAGCCATGCGATCGACGCCCACCAACGCCCTTTTAATAGAAGCAGGGTAGATGCCCTTGAGCATTAGGCGCCAAATGTTATCGGACAAATTCTACATTCAAGGCATGGCCATTATGGACAGTTCCGTCTATCAAAGTAGAGACTGCATTTATCGACTGTGGATTGCATCCCACAGAAGGAATAAAGTGCCAGCCGTTTGTGCCAGCTTTGACACTTGGTCACCTGTCATACATTCTATACGGCGTTCAGCGCATCTACCTGTTTTTGAATATGATCTTCAAACGCTCTGCTCTCAGATCCCAGTCCATTATTTAAGCACGACCTGGCTGGATAGTACTAATGTCAACGTTGGCTTCAATTGTCTCGTTCAAGCACAATGGCCGGGTTTTCTCTGTGTATATACTGATGGCTCCAAAATTCCTCAGATCCAGATCCGCAAAACCTTCAAACTGCCTACGAGCACTTCTATTTTTACGGCGGAGACAGTGGCAGTTTTGGAAGCACTTAAGTTTGTCTCTAGCACTTCCTTCCCCAAGATATTGATAGTATCTGACTCGCAAAGCGTTCTTAAAAACATTCAGTACACTCGATGGAACAAAACGACCAACAGTTATATCTTGGATGTGATATCTGAATATATTCGCAGCACACGCACGGGCCGGACGATCCATTTGTTGTGGGTACCTTCCCACTCTGGTATCGTCTATAATGATGAAGTCCATGCATTAGCCAAACAAGCGGCAACGTCAGGCATCGTCCTGGATCTGCAGCTTCCTTATACAGACTACTTACGTGCAGTCAAGGATCACGCAAGACAACAATGGCAGGAAATGTGGAACGTTTCTCAACAGACAAAAGGCGGTTATTACGCAGTGCTAGAACCTCGGATTCCTTCACAGCCGTGGTTCATGAGGACACATCTGGACCGATCCGCGATTTCTACCATCATAAGACTCCGCTTCAATCATGCCTCTTTCCCACAGCATCTACATCGGATGGAAGCTGATGTCAACCACATCTTATTTATGTGCCCCAAATTTGATCGTGAACGGTTGGTCTTTTTGAAGATATTGCTGAGTATGGGCTACCATCTTCCTCAATCAGCTTCTTCTCTTTTGTGTACTAAAGACGTTCGTCTATATAAAGTGATCGTTAACTTCATCAAGAGTACTGGTCACAATCTGTAGGTTTTAATGGTGTACGTCAATTATAAATATGTCTTGCTGATGAAGATATTTCAGAATTGGTGTGAATTGTAAGCCAAGACACTTTTAATTATTTTTCAATTCAATTCAATTTTTAAAACATTACGTACAAAACTGTAACAGTTAAGCTTTTTATTCTTGTAAATATGCATTTCTGTATTTGTTTATTCAATATGTGTACATTGTCACTGTGTTGCCGATGGCTAAATTGAGTACACACTCAAAGGCCAAATAAAAAAAAATAAAAAAAATGAGTACAGACTATGGATTGAGAATAAATCGAAGAAAGACGAAAGTAATGAGAAGTAGCAGGAATGAGAACAGCGAGAACTTGACATCAGGATTGATAATCACGAAGTAGACGAAGTTATGAAGTTAAAGAATTCTGCTCCCTAGGCAGCAAAATAACCAGTGATGGACGGAGCAAGGACGACATGAAAAGCAGACTAGCACTGGCAAAATGGGAATTCCTATCCAAGAGAAGTCTACTACTATCAAACATAGGCCGTAATTTGAGGAAGAAATTTCTGAGAATGTACGTCTGGGGCACAGCATTGTATGGTAGTGAAACATGGACTATGGGAAAACAAGAACAGAAGAGAATCGAAGCAGTTGAGATGTGGTGCTACAGACGAATGTTGAAAATAAGGTAGGGAATGGGGAGGTTCTGCGCAGAATCCGAGAGGAAAGGAATATGTGGAAAAGACTGCCAAGGGGAAGGGACAGGATGATACGACATCTTTAAGACATCAGGGAATGACTTCCATGGTACTAGAGGGAGCTGCAGAGGGCAAAAACTGCAGTGGAAGACAGAGATTGGAATACATCCAGCAAATAGTAGAGGACGCAGGTTGCAAGTGTTACTCTGAGATGAAGAGGTTGGCATAGGAGAGGAATTCGTGGCGGACCATATCAAACCAGTCAGAAGACCGAAAAAAAAACCTAACCCCCTGTCTCCTTTTATGCTGATGTGCCCTCCTATCCTGCAATCCTGACATCTTGCGGTCGATTTCGCATTACATGTGGGTGTCCGGTTAGTGTACGTCCTTATTGTGGGTGAGCTCCCGTAATATGCATACTTCGACAGATATTGCACAGGGCCTGACGATCAGTGTACATAACACATCGTCACGCTGTGTAGGATGATGGCAACTGGAGAAGTGGAAATAAACATAGGGTGTAGGTGGTTTTCTTGTACACACTGTCACATTGTGCCGTCTGGTTTGTGCTTGATTTGGGCGTCCGCAAAGGGGATTTCGCCATTTTCTTCCAACTTCATAACGAATTTGGTGCTTGGGGCGGGGGGGGGGGGGGGGGGGTATGGCGTTCAGACGTTTGAGAAACTCCTGAACCCTTTCACTCCCGTGTGACCACATCACAAATCTATCATCAACATACGAGAAAAAGCATGTGGACTTCAGCGCAGTATTTTCAAGAGCTTCCTGTTCGAAATCCCCCATGAATACCTTTGCCAGAAACCGTAATAGAGTGGACCCCTGGGGACGCCATCCATTTATGAATGTACTGGCCAAAGGCCTTGCTGCGATGGTAACACTGATCTCCATCATATCGACAAAGTTAAGCGCTGTCGGGCTTGGCTAACACTTGGATGGGCGACCGTCCGGTCTGCCGAGAGCTGTTGGTAAGCGGGGCGCACTCAACCCTTGTGAGGCACATTGAGGAGCTACTGGACTGAGATGTAGCGGCTCCAGTCGCGAAAACTGACAACAGCCAGGAGAGCCATGTGCCGACCCCATGGCCCTGCATATCCACATCCAGTGGCGCCCATAGTGAGGGTGACACGGCGGTCGGACGGTTCGGTTGGGCCTTCCGAGGCTTGTTCGGACGCAGTTTAGTTTTATTAACATATCAACTCAATGCTACTATTAATTCTCCCAAACCGTGCACGGTAGCAGAAAAATGTTTCCCTGCTATAGTTCATAAAAGCTGGCTCATTTGAGGTCTTGCTAAGTTTTACAGGATGGCACTATGACAGAAATATTTCAACACAATAAGGAATAATGAATATCTTTTATTAACAAAATGGTTCAAATAGCTCTGAGCACTATGGGACTTAACATCTGTGGTCATCAGTCCCCTAGAACATAGAACTACTTAAACCTATCTAACCTAAGGACATCACACAGATCCATGCCCGAGGCAGGATTCGAACCTGCGACCGTGGCGGTCGCGCGGTTTCAGACTGAAGCGCCTAGAACTGCACGGCCACTCCGGCCGGCTTTTATTAACAGTCTGTTACAAAATGGTATTAATTTTGGTACACGTTTATACATGGCATTTGATGTTCTAAACTTCAAACAATGAAATATAAATAATTTTTGCTGTCTCTTCGCAGTGTGTGGTATTGTCGCTATCTATGATATTGTCACTGTAACTGATAGTAGTGATTTCAGACACTCTTGATAGTCCAGTTTTTTTGTAAATAACATCTACAAAGGCGGAAGGCATTGTGCTGAGCTGGCTGTCTAAATGCTGTTTTGAAACTGTCTAAGTGTCTGCGCCATGTTGTGTTTTGGTGCGTGTCAAGGGAAGCATTTCCATGTCTGTCAGTACAATGCGGAAGCAATGTAGTCCGCGGTTGACCGCACTCCCTATGGCACTGTCCACGCTATTGGAGGACATACAGGGTGTTTCAAAAATGACCGGTATATTTGAAACGGCAATAAAAACTAAACGAGCAGCGATAGAAATACACCGTTTGTTGCAAAATGCTTGGGATAACAGTAGATTTTCAGGCAGACAAACTTTCGAAATTACAGTAGCTACAATTTTCAACAACAGATGGCGCTGCGGTCTGGGAAACTCTATAGTACGATATTTTCCACATATCCACCATGCGTAGCAATAATATGGCGTAGTCTCTCAATGAAATTACCCGAAACCTTTGACAACGTGTCTGGCGGAATGGCTTCACATGCAGATGAGATGTACTGCTTCAGCTGTTCAATTGTTTCTGGATTCTGGCGGTACACCTGGTCTTTCAAGTGTCCCCACAGAAAGAAGTCACAGGGGTTCATGTCTGGCGAATAGGGAGGCCAATCCACGCCGCCTCCTGTATGTTTCGGATAGCCCAAAGCAATCACACGATCATCGAAATATTCATTCAGGAAATTAAAGACGTCGGCCGTGCGATGTGGCCGGGCACCATCTTGCATAAACCACGAGGTGTTCGCAGTGTCGTCTAAGGCAGTTTGTACCGCCACAAATTCACGAAGAATTTCCAGATAGCGTGATGCAGTAATCGTGTCGGATCTGAAAAATGGGCCAATGATTCCTTTGGAAGAAATGGCGGCCCAGACCAGTACTTTTTGAGGATGCAGGGACGATGGGACTGCAACATTGGGGCTTTTCGGTTCCCCATATGCGCCAGTTCTGTTTATTGACGAAGCCGTCCAGGTAAAAATAAGCTTCGTCAGTAAACCAAATGCTGCCCACATGCATATCGCCGTCATCAATCCTGTGCACTATATCGTTAGCGAATGTCTCTCGTGCAGCAATGGTAGCGGCGCTGAGGGATTGCCGCGTTTGAATTTTGTGTGGATAGAGGTGTAAACTCTGGCGCATGAGACGATACGTGGATGTTGGCGTCATTTGGACCGCAGCTGCAACACGGCGAACGGAAACCCGAGGCCGCTGTTGGATCACCTGCTGCACTAGCTGCGCGTTGCCCTCTGTGGTTGCCGTACGCGGTCGCCCTACCTTTCCAGCACATTCATCCGTCACGTTCCCAGTCCGTTGAAATTTTTCAAACAGATCCTTTATTGTATCGCTTTTCGGTCCTTTGGTTACATTAAACCTCCGTTGAAAACTTCGTCTTGTTGCAACAACACTGTGTTCTAGGCGGTGGATTCCAACACCAGAAAAATCCTCTGTTCTAAGGAATAAACCATGTTGTCTACTGCTCACTTGCACATTGTGAACAGCACACGCTTACAGCAGAAAGACGACGTACAGAATGGCGCACCCACAGACTGCGTTGTCTTCCATATCTTTCACATCACTTGCAGCGCCATCTGTTGTTGAAAATTGTAACTACTGTAATTTCGAAAGTTTGTCCGCCTGAAAATGTACTGTTGTCCCAAGCATATTGCAACAAACGGTGTATTTCTATCGCTGCTCGTTTAGTTTTTATTGCCGTTTCAAATATACCGGTCATTTTTGAAACACCCTGTATATGATGCACTGAAAGAAGTGGCCTGGAAGCAAGAGGAGGCCCACGTTTGTGAGGGCCATCAGGAGGTTGCTATGCGGGGCTGAAAGGCGCCGAGCACGTGGTTGTGCCTGTGTGCTTGAAGCCTCTCGTAGTATCTGTTGTGTACCTCTTGCTTCGTACTCAAAATCCGTAGTAGTCGCCATTCAAGACAGAAATAATGTGGATAAGAATAGAAAGGATGCGCGATGTACCGAAGACGCTCTTTCTGTGGGTATCACCAGGAGATGACGGCAAAGTATATTGTCGCAATATCGTGTTACATAAAGGAGTGCACGAGGTTGGAAACTCGAGAACGATACAAACAGATGATTCACTGGGAAAACGTAAAGATTAGACTAACTACAATGTGCACATAAGCATTCAAACAATCAATCTTCTCGCAGTGCGTAGGTGAATGGAATGAGAAGACACCGCCGGCCGGAGTGGCCGGGCGGTTCTAGGCGCTACAGTCTGGAACCGCGCGACCACTGCGGTCGCAGGTTCGAATCGTGCCTCGGGCATGGATGTGTGAGATGTCCTTAGGTTAGTTAGGTTTAAGTAGTTCTAAGTTCTAGGGGACTGATGATCTCAGAAGTTAAGTCCCCTAGTGCTCAGAGCCATTTGACCCATTTGAGAAGACACCCCACTGTGTGAGATGGTAGGAAAGCACCCTCTGCCGTGCGCATCACAGTGGTTTGAAGAGTTCGGACGTAGCTGTAGAGCAGTGATTTCAAACCTTCCTGAGACCATTATCCCTGATTGTAACCAGAGATAAGCTAGTCCGCCCCCACCCCTCTTTTCCCTCACCACCATCAAGCACCTTTCTAAGATAATGGAAAAAGAATATTCAATAAACATTTTCATTTTGATAATGACGAAAGATAAATGTTAATAATTTCTTATACGTGTTTTATTAAACCACGAAGAGTTGAGTGACTAAGACGATTGTTACTGCTTATTTCTCACACCCTTTTCTTGTAGAATTATGAACAATTCTCAGAGCATTGCAAGCGCAACTTACAAATCCTTCTTGGAAAAAATACTTCCTCTGCACCACTCCTCTCCCTAGCTACACTTGCTTCACCCACACCTTGCACCCCCCTCCCCTCCCCCCCACCACCGTTTAAAATTAACTAATCTAAAATGTGTGCACTGCATGTATTGATTGTAAACCACTCTCAATTGACACAGATTGGATTATTCAGGTTGCCAATATTTTGCGTCGGATCACAGCCAATAATAATAATAATAATAATAATAATAATACTGTGTAGGTCCTACAACATAGTGCTCATTATACACTACTGGCCACTAAAATTACTACACCAAGAAGAAATGCAGATGACAAACGGGTATTCATTGGACAATATATTATATTAGAACTGACATGCTATTACATTTCCACGCAATTTGGGTGCATAGATCCTGAGAAATCAGTACCCAGGACAACCACCTCTGGCGTAATAACGGCCTTGGTACGCCTGGGCATTGAATCAAACAGAACTTGGATGTCGTGTACAGGTACAGCTCCCCATGCAGCTTCAACACGATACCACAGTTCATCAAGAGTAGTGACTGGCGTATTGTGACGAGCCAGTTGCTCGGCCACCATTGCCCGGACGTTTTCAGTTGGTGAGAGATCTGAAGAATGTGCTGGCCAGGGCAACAGTTGAACATTTTCTGTATCCAGAAAGGCCCGTACAGGACCTGCAACATGCGGTCGTGCATTAACCTGCTGAAATGTAGGGTTTCGCAGAAATAGAATGAAGGGTAGAGCCACGGGTCGTAAAACATCTGAAATGTAACGTCCACTGTTCAAAGTGCCGTCAATGCGAACAAGAGGTGACCGAGACGTGTACCAATGGCACCCCATACCATCACGTTGGGTGAAACGCCAGTATGGCGATGACGAATACACGCTTCCAATGTGCATTCACCACGATGTCGCCAAACACGGATTCTACCATCATGATGCTGTAAACAGAACCTGGATTCATCCGAAAAAGTAACGTTTTGCCATTCGTGCACCCAGGTTCGTCGTTGAGTACACCATCGCAGGCGCTCCTGTCTGTGATGCAGCGTCAAGGGTAACTGCAGCCATGGTCTCCGAGCTGATAGTCCATGCTGCTGCAAACGTCGTCGAACTGTTCGTGCAGATGGTTGTTGTCTTGCAAACGTCCCTATCGGTTGACTCAGGGATCGAGACGTGGCTGCACGATCCGATACAGCCATGCGGATAAGATGCCTGTCATCTCGACTGCTAGTGATACGAGGCCGTCGGTATCCAGAACGGCGTTCCGTATTACCCTCCCGAACCCACCGATTCCATATTTTGCTAACAGCCATTGGATCTCGCCCAATGCGAGCAGCAATGTCGCGATACGATAAACCGTAAGCGCGATAGGCTACAATCCGACCTTTATCAAAGTCGGAAACGTGATGGTACGCATTTCTCCTCCTTACACGAGGCATCACAACAACGTTTCACCAGTCAACGCCGGTCAACTGCTGATTGTGTATGAGAAATCGGTTGGAAACTTTCCTCATGTCAGCACGTTGTTAAGTGTCGTCACCGGCGCCAACGTTGTGTGAATGCTCTGAAAAACTAATCATTTGCATGTCACAGCATGTTCTTCCTGTCGGTTAAATTTCGCATCTGTAGCACGTCATCTTCGTGGTGTAGCAATTTTAATGACCAGTAGTGTAGTTACTGTTGTGTTGTGTTCTCAATTAGTTCGTTCAACTGTTGCGAAGTGAATGATGATGCAATTTACGAGGGTCACTCCAAAAGAAATGCACACTTTTTTTTTTTTAAATCCATCTTTTATTCTACATGTTTGAAAGTGTTAGTGTTTAGATACATCCTTTAGGAACAGTATTTATATTTTTCCACGTAATTTCCATCCCTCTCAACTGCTTTACGCCATCTTGGAACCAGCGCCTATATACCAGCACTGTAAAATTCTTGACCAACCTGTTGGAGCCACTGTTTGGCAGCGTGCACAAGGGAGTCATCATCTTCAAACCTTGTTCCACGAAGAGACTCTTTCAGTTTCCCAAAGAGGTGACAGTCACATGGAGCCAGGTCAGGACCGTAAGGCGGGTGTTCCAGTGTCGTTCATCCGAGTTTTGTGATCGCTTCCATGGTTTTTTGACTGACATGTGGCCGTGCATTGTCGTACAACAGCAAAACATTCTGCTTTAGGCGATGTGGTCGAACATGACTCAGTCGAGCTTGAACTTTCTTCAGTGTCGTCACATATTCATCAGAATTTATGGTGGTTCCACTTGGCATGCTGTCCACAAACAATTTTATTTTTTTTCCTTGGGTGAATTTGCGTGATGTCACTTACATTGATTGCCTCTTCGTCTCTGGTGAAAAATGATGGAGCTATGTTTCATCACCTGCCACAAGTCTTCCAAGAAATCCATCTCCACCATTCTCGTACTGTTCCAAAAGTTTTCTGCCTACCGTTTTTCTTGTTTCTTTGTGAGCCACTGTCAACATCCTGGGAACCCACCTGGCACAAACCTTTTTTAACGCCAACACTTTCAATATTCTGCAAACACTTCCTTCCCCTATCCCAACAAAGCGTGACAATTGGTTCACTGTGATGCGTCTGTCAGCAGTCACCAATTCGTTAACTCTTTGCACATTGTCTGGTGTGTGTGCAGTACGAGGCCTGCCGCTGCGAGGACAATCCTCAATATTGCCGTGCCCGTTTTCATCGCGTAACCTGCTTGCCCAGTGACTAACTGTACTGCGATCGACAGCGGCATCTCCATACACCTTTTTCAACCTCTTGTGGATGTTTCCCACTGTCTCGTTTTCACAGCACAGGAATTCTATGACAGCACGTTGCTTCTGACTAACGTGAAGTGTAGCAGCCATCTTGAACACATGCTGTGACGGCGCCACTCACGGGAACAGGTTGAACTAAGTTTGAAAACTAGCGGGAAGGATGTATCTACACCCTGTAAAACTTTCACACATGCAGAATGAAAAATGTATTTTTACAAAAATAGTGTGCATGTCTTTTGGAGTGACCCTCGTATGGTCCATTGCAGGAACTATCTATAATTAAGAGAGTGTATTTTCCATTAGATACACCACAAGACAAAAAAAGGAAGGAATTAGCCGAATAGGACGGAAATCAGCATGTAGTGTAAATGCACAGCAAAAATGCGTTCGTACACACCCGACTCTTATGCAAGCAGTTATTCTCCTTGGCATTGATTGGTAGAGTTGTTGGATGCCCCATGAGGGATAGAGTGCCAAATTCTATCCAGTGCCCGCAGTAGATGGTCAAAATCCTGAGGGTCTGACCATAATTCTCCAAACATTCTCAGGGGGAGAGATCCGGCGACCTTGCTGGCCAAGGTGTGTTTGGCAAGCTCGTGGACAAGCAGTAGAAACTCTTGCCATGTGCAGGCGATCATTATCTTGCTGAAATGGAAGCTCAGGATGGCTTGCCATGAACGGAAAAAAAAACGGAGCGTAGAATATCTTAGACTTACCACTGCGCTTTACATGTGCCGCGGCTGGCAACCACAAGGGTCTTGCTATGAAAAGAAGCGATACCCCAGACCATCACTTAACACTTGTCGGGCCGTAAGGCGGTCGACAGTCTGGTTGGTATCCCATCGCTGTCCAAGGCGTCTCCAGACACGTTTTCGGTGGTCGTTGGGGCTTAGTTCTAAGCAGGACTCCTCACTGAAGACAATTTGTCTCCAGTCAGTGAGATTCCGGGCCAAAGACGAATCCCATCTCGGGATTCTGACGATCTGATGCGCCAATTGGCCAGAATTTGGCGCGATATACCTTAGCTGGACGACGAACAACTGTATCAATCAGTACCAAGCCGAATATCTACTTGCAGAATGGCCAGAGGTGGACAAACGCGTTATTGTCCTGCTCCATTTGTAAAACTCTTTCTCTTGAACGAGTCATCCAGATTCTCTTAAATTGTAATGGTTAGTTTGTCTGTACTCGTAAATCACATCTGCCGATTTCTCCCCCATTCGGATAGTTCGTTCGTGGTGCATTTTTTTTTTTTTTTTTTTTTTTTTTGTCCGCAAAACACCTATTTCATGCCCCGTAACATTGGCAATGCAGATAACTAAATCAGACTTACGTGTGGGTTATTTAAATTGGGTTGCCTATCTTCAGGGGCATGAAATACATATTTTGCGGACCAGTTTCATTTTGCCCGCCCCATATGTGTGTAGCGGGTGGACTATGTGGGGAAGATATTGTTCATACATTACTTTCACGAGCCATGGACCCAAGTTGTGAACAAGGCGCTAAGCAAGCTAGTGGTGGCTCCATAGTTGTGTCGGCTGTGTTTACGTGCTGTGGACTTCTTCCTCTGATCCGACTGAACCGATCAATGACTGGAACAGGTTATGTTAGGCTATTTAGAGAGCATTTGTAGCCGTTCATGGGTGTCAAGTTCCCAAATAACGATGGAATTTTTATGGATGACAATGTGCCTTGCCAGAAATTCTGGACAATTCGAACGAATGATTAACCGCGCGGGATTAGCCGAGCGGTCTGAGGCGCTGCAGTCATGGACTGTGCGGCTGGTCCCGGAGAAGGTTCAAGTCCTCCCTCGGGGATGGGTGTGTGTTTGTCCTTAGGATAATTTAGGTTAAGTAGTGTGTAAGCTTAGGGACTGATGACCTTGGCAGTTAAGTCCCATAAGATTTCACACACATTTGAACATTTGAAAATTTTAAACGAATGATTAGGCTACCCATATCCCCAACATGAATCCCATCGCTCATTTATGGGACATAAACGAGAGGTCAATTCGTGCATAAAATATTATTGCGGGCAGCAACTTGGCAGTTACCGACGGCGACAGAGGCAGCATGGCTGAATATTTCTGCACGGGACATCCAACGACTTATCGAGTCTACGGTACGCCGAGTTGCTGCTTTGCACAAAAGGAGATCCAACACGATATTAGGAGGTATCTCATGATTTTCCTCTTCTCAGTGTTGTAACGTTGTTGCTTTAATTTGCTATGAAAGCGGTGCTGATATTCAATAAAAGCGGGTTAAAAGCTGTGAGCTGTCTGGGGAAGTTAACCTTGCATTACTGCGCAACTGTTTCCAGTCTAGCTTACCAAATTCCCAACCAGACTAACATTAATTATAATCTTTTAATAGTCATACGACAAACGGTGACAAATAAAAAGAGAATTTAAATAAAAAGAAATAAATCAGTTTATATTTGGAAATTTATTTTAACATTGATCATTGAAATTTCAGCATCTTAAACTTGATTCATAACTAAACTGGTGCCTTATTTAGGATTGTGAAAATGTGAGATTGTAATCTTACGGAACACATCAAATATGGAGCCAAGATTGGGAGACTGCATACAACACTGCATTCATAAAATAACACACGAAGAACGTTGAAACATATGCGAGAGGAAATTAACCACAACCAACCAATTCAATTTTCACCCAAAGCAGTTACGTTCGTAGCACAAACTTGTCCGTCATGTAATTACCACACACTGGTATACTAAATTCATACTAACTCTCTGTGAAATCTTCCCGAAAAGAATAGCTGAGGGCTACTTTGATGATTACACCACATGCTTCACGTGGTCAACTTGGTTTACACAAAGAGTGTAACTCCACAATAATTTTGATAGTTAAAATAAATTAGATCGAAAAGCAATTTACAAGAGAAAAACCTCGAACTGGTTACTATCTTCTTACTATTAACCTGATGGGTCAAACAATTGTATAAGCACGTGGTACTGGTCTCGCAAAGTACACCCCACGTGGGTTGAACATAAAGAAAAGTTGCTATATTGAAAAATATTGTGAAGACGAAACGTTATAATCTCACGCACATTCGCATTGAAGACTGACGATGCTAGTTAGAGTTACTGATCAACACGTGGTTCCACTTTACTCACAAAGTAGTGACAAAGCAACTACCGGAATATATTCTGAACTTCACACTCGAATTACACTGCGTTGCAATTTAAGATAACATTAGATATTTTAGAGCTAAACCTGAAATAAAGGTGATTAAATTCTCAGTTAGGCTGAACTTAAGAAATCCATTGTCCTACGGACTTAGCAGACACGCGCTTAGCCGCTCCACTTCAGACGCTCGCCGCGGACAGACTGCCCTGGTCCCTTCCTGAGGGTGGCTCACAAATACAAACGGAGGTGGCGAGAGGGGCAGCTTCCTATTCCAACATGACAAGGGACGGACAGGACCATACTAAGGATAGAAACCTCTTTGCTTTTAGAAGGCGTAGCTACCTGTTCCGACGTTGGTCCTACTGTTCTCTAGCAGACAAACTTGTCTGCTACCATCCAGCATGCAACTAGAAATACATTTGCTCATTCATTCTTTCACACAGAAGGGAAGGGGGATGTCAGTATCTTATCATATACAGTACATAAAAGAATGCGGATGTAGGTTCCGTATGGGACTGTGTGACATGAATTACATATAAACTGTGTTTTAAAGTGTAGTAGCGTGACAGATCGTACTTGTTTATGTGTAAAAGTAACACGTTCCGCTACTCAGTCTCCTCCCAGATAGTCAGAAACGCCACAGTAAATTTAGAAGAGGAATTTATGCCGTAAATGACAACAGATTTAAGAAATTAACATGAAACGAATCCAACAGAGACCTTTCAGTGTATGTAATTGATATTACAGCCTTATGAAATAGTTGTTGTTGTTGTGGTCTTCAGTCCTGAGACTGGTTGATGCAGCTCTCCTTGCTACCCTATCCTGTACAATCTTCTTCATCTCCCAGTACTTACTGCACTCTGCATCCTTCTGAATCTGCTTAGTGTATTCATCTCTTGTTCTCCCACTACGATTTTTACCCTCCACACTGCCCTCCAATGCTAAATTTGTGATGCCTTGATGCCTCAGAACATGTCCTACCAACCGGTCCCTTCTTCTTGTCAAGTTGTGCCACAAACTCCTCTTCTCCCCAATTCTATTCAATACCTCCTCATTAGTTATGTGATCTACCCATCTAATCTTCAGCATTCTTCTGTAGCACCACATTTCGGAAGCTTCTATTCTCTTCGTGTCTAAACTATTTATCGTCCACGTTTCACTTCCTTACATGGCTACACTCCATACAAATACTTTCAGAAACGACTTCCTGACATTTAAATCTATACTCGATGTTAACAAATTTTTCTTCTTCAGAAACGCTTTCCTTGCCATTGCCAGTCTACATTTTATATCCTCTCTACTTCGACCATCATCAGTTATTTTGCTCCCCAAATAGCAAAACTCCTTTACTACTTTAAGTGTCTCATTTCCTAATGTAATTCCCTCAGCATCACCCGACTTAATTCGACTACATTCCATTATCCTCGTTTTGCTTTTGTTGATGTTCATCTTATATCCTCCTTTCAAGACACTGTGCATTCCGGTCAACTGCCCTTCCAAGTCCTTTGCTGTCTCTGACAGAATTACAATGTCACCGGCGAACCTCAAAGTTTTTATTTCTTCTCCATGGATTTTAATAACTACTCTGATTTTTTTTTTTTTTTTGTTTCCTTTACTGCTTGCTCAATATACAGATTGAAAGTAATAATAGTAATAATCTTTTAAAAATCATTTGTGTTTTGTGATGGAAACACAATCGAACTCTCTTCTGTTTATCCCTCATAAAATTTAATCTTACTTCTCAGGGAGTAATTACCTCCGGGTTTGGAACCACTGCTGTAGAATTTATGCTTGTGTTGCCAGTTCCGGCGTCCTTACGGGTATAGTAATGTACAGGCGTGTCCCTGTAATTGGCAGTGGCGTGTAGGCTCGGGCGTTTTCGGACGAGTCGCAGAATTATGACACGTTGCGGGAGCAGCCTTTTGTTTTATTGCAGTTGGGGCGCCGGCGAGGAACGCGGCTGTGTGATGCTGGCGGTGGCGCCCGGCGCCGGCGTTGCCGCGTCGCGACGCCGCGCGGGGGCGTGTCCGCCGCGCCGTGACCGCTGCTGCCCTCTGCGGCCGGCCGCTGTGCCATAGCGCACGCCTCGCCGCGCAGCGCAGGCGGAGGCGGCCGAGCGGCGCCGAGCGCGCCCGACCCCGCCCGACCGTCCGTGTCAGCGGCCAGTACTGCACGCGCCGCGCTGCCGGAAACACCTTACGTCGCTGCGCTCCGCCCCGCGTCGCGTCACACGCCACGCCGCGCTGAGATGAGCCACGCGCGCTCCTAGGCCAGCCACGCCCGCAGCTGCGCTACACGCCACAGCCAGCAACAGGTGGGCCCGCTCGCCTTCCCCTGCTCCGCTCTGCACAGCGTTGTGTCTCTGGCGCCTCGCTTCACCGACGCACTTCCCACACCGCCATGTCGATGGATGCCGTGACGCACTCGCGGCTTGGTTCCGCGTCTGCCACAGCTCCACTCCTCGGCTTGCAGTCAGGGGAATTTCGTCCGCAATCCCTCGCGTATTTCACTCACAGCTGAAAAGCGAAAACTCCGTGTGTCTGTTTACACTCGTTAGATGTAGTCGTGAAACGGACCATTCACTCGAACACCGCACAGTTAAAGTTTTCGTCAAGCGCTGTCACCGACACTCTTCAAGACGACACACGACCGCCTCGTCAAATCGCTGTCTTCAAAATAGACTACACATGTTGTGGTGGCATTCTTTTTAACGGGTTCTGAATGAACTGGGCTTTACTAACTATCCCAGCCTCCCGTTCGTGAGTGAACAGTCTATCGAACAGGGGCCTAACACACAAGATCTCCGCTAATACACAACGGATAATTGTTTAAAAGTCTTTTTGCGGCCCCAAAATTTGCACTTCACTGCCTGCGAACGCAAACAATGCGCATCATAATCCGTAACTACACTGTTGTGAAAAACTGAAGGACGACAGAAACTTTCTCTTGATGTATCACACTCAAGTGACATAGGTCGAACAAACTTAGACCGTACGTAGAACTACTACAGTATCGTTCTGAAGGTAGCTGATAGTACACAGCGAGACGAGCAGAAATGACACTTTTATTCAAAACAATAATTAAACCGATGTTACCGCGATTTGTGATGGTCCACTGAACATCATAAAAGGAGCGACATGGTTCGTAATATGGTGTGTGGTCACCGTAGACGGCAATACATGTTCTGCAATGCACTCCCACGCTGGCTGCAACGTTGTTAACGAGTTCTTGTGGTAGAAAGTGCCGTTCCTCCACCAGCGCAGTTGACAACTGGTGAAATGTCGTTGTGGATTTCAGTCAGGTGAGCGGGCAGGCGAGTCAGTTCGCCGAATATCCTCTCGTTCGAAGATCTCGTCCACCTGTTGTGTTCGGTGCGGTCGCGCCTTGTCATCCATAACACCGAAGTCAGGGCCGGATACACCTCTGAAAAGACGCATATGGATAAGGAAGGAGTACAGCATCAGAATAATGTTGACCGGTGAATATGCCGTGTTCAGTGATTTGGAGGTCAGTGCACCCATGCATCATGCTTCCGCCCACCATAACAGCTGGACCACCAAAACGGTCCTGTTCTAGAATGCTGGACGAACCCTCATATGACTAGAGGTGAGACCACAGAACGCACCGCGGAACATTGTCGAACATGATCGTTTTGGTGGCCGAAGTGTTATTGTGTGGGGAGGCATGATGATGCGTGGACGTACTGACATCCAAATCTTTGAACATGGAACACTCAGCACTGCACTGCACTGCTTCTTCATGTGCCTCTTTTCTATCTAGTCGCCTTCTGGTGCGTGGTGGAGAGGGCTTCGTGGACCAATTGTCACTTCCCTATTCCAGTCGCAGATGCTGCGCGCAGAGAACGAAGCTCTCTGATTTTGCCCTCATGAACTTTTCACGAGCTATACGCAGGACAAAGCATTATATCAACACTTCTAAGAAAATACGCTCTCGGAATTTAAAGAGCAGATCACATAATTAATGCCTCTTATAGCATCTGCCGTTGGCTTGGCTATCATCTCTGCTATGCTTCCACAGTAGGACGAAGCGCCTTGCCTTTATGTGGACCTTCTCTGTTTCCTGTAACAATACCTTCTAAAATGGGTTCCACAGTGACGATGAATATGAACGTACCGGTCAAACTAGAGTATTATAATCTACATCATTTGTGGGAGGACAACATTGCCTGAGGATTCCTCCAATGGATCTCAGTGTGACATCTGCTTTTCTAGGGATTGGCTTTATGTTTAAATCGCACCAGACGCATTTACGCAGATATTTAATGGATGTGACTGCTTCCTGTGCTTCTTCGGTAATTGTGTTATTGTATATGATGATGATGATGATGATGATACAACCATTGAAATGTGTAATCCACTTTAAAATAAAAAGAAAGTGTATGCAATCAATGACATCGATTTGTTGTTGAATCTTAGAATATATTTTGAGGTAAAACATAGTGTGATATCTCGAATAGAATGGCTTCCTCCATACCAGCCTCCTTGGATTCCGAAAACCTCGATCACGTGGAATTCAACTCGCAGTTTTTGCCACATGGCATCCTGAAAGCTATGGACCAAGGCCATCAGGTAGATGCAGTATTCCTCGATTTCCAAAAAAAAGGTTTTGACTCAGTTCCACATCTGCGCTTGCTATCAGAAGTGTGATGGTATGGGGTATCAAGCGAAATTTGTGACTGGACTGATTTTTTGGTAGCAAGGTCGCAGTATTTTATCTGAGATGTGTAGTCATTGACAGAAATTGATGTAATTTCAGGCGCCCCCCGGGGAAGTGTTTTGGGACTCTTCTGTTCATGTTCAATATTAATGACTGTAAAGAAAAGTTTAATCGCAACTTCCGACTTCTTTGCATACAATGCATTTGTCTACAGTGAAGTAGAGCCTGAAAAAGCCTCTCAAATATTCAATTAAATTTGGAAAGTCAACAAGCAGGTGCAAAGTTGGCAAGTTGCTTTAAATGTTTAGAAACATAAAATTTGGCACTTCACAGAAGACAGAATCGAAGAATTCTGTGACTGGAACATCAGTTCGTCCAAATACCTTAGCGTAACTGTTTGCAGAAATATGGAATGGAGCGATAACATCATCTCAGTTGTGGGTACAACAGGCGGAAGAGTTCAGTTCTTTGTAGGATAGGGGGAGAATGCAGTCAGTCTGCAAAGGAAATTCCTTGCGAAACACTCGTGCGACCCATCCTAGACTACCGTTTGTTTGCGTGGGACTCGTACCAAAGGGGGTTAACAGGTGGTGTTGGACGTATACAGAGGACTGCAGCAAGAGTGATCACAGATGCTAAAACACATAAACTAACAGACGCCTGAAGATAACCGCCTCCCCCCCCCCCCCCCTCCCCCGCCCTGTGAAGGGCACTTGCAGAATTACAGCAACCAGTTTCAGGTGAGGAATCTGGGATATGTACAATCCCCTACGTATCGTTCCCTTAGGGACTGCGATGACAATATTCGAGTATTTACGGCGCGCACAGACGGTTTTAGGCAGAAACTCTTCCCGCGCTACATATTCAAATGGAAGAGGGCGTAACCACAATTTGTAGTTCACTGGGAAGTACCCTCTGCCGTGCAATTCACAATGGTTTGCAGAGTATAAATGTAGATATATTATATAAGCCTAGACCCATATATGATTCTCCTATAATCACATTGCCTCCCTTCGATGTGTAGAGGCGTGAAGTTTATCAAAGAATCCGAACCATTCATTTGCGTGAGCGTATTCTTCATCATAAATATTTGTCACAACAGAAAAATTCATGTTAAGTTGTTGTTACAGCCTTCGTCCAAAGACTGTTTTAGTCCAGCTGTCCAGGCTGGCCCATCCTGTGCTAATAACAACTGCAACCGCCGTCCACTTGGACCTGTTTGCTGAAGTCGAGCATACAATTTTTACCCCCTTTACTTCTTCTGTTGCCAAATCAACTATTCCCTGATACCTGAGAGTGTGTCGTATCACTCTTTCCCTTCTCCTAGTCAATTTGTTGTAAAGCTCTCTGTATGTGTACCAGTTAAGATTAAGCACCGTGTCTGCAACCATCTCACTCGAGTGTAACGCACCTGTAACCACTGGCTGCAGGCGTTCCATGTCCTGTGGTACGTGTTCATTAAACGGATTGTGCAACATTGTTGTATATCCCGTACAGGTGTTTTGTGAGCAGCCTCCGTTGTAGACAAACCGGTTTGCCTGTATCCTACCAATGAATCGACGCCTGCGTTTGATACCGCGCTATTGTCCTTGCTTTCTTCCGACTCATGGACGATTTCAGCCGGCCATTCACGAAGGGATACAGACGCTGGACGTGGAATCTCAGCTGCTGAGTCTCGTTGTAAGCTGTCTTTGAATCATTACCATCGACAGGAGATCTCAAATTGGTTCCATATTTCTAGATTTCGACAGGGCCTTTGATACCGTCCCTCACAAGGGGCTTCTGATCTCATTGGGTACCTATGAAGTATCGTCGCAGTTGTGCGACTGGACTCTTGATTTTCAGAAGGGTCACATTTCTTGGTAACTCGCGGAAAATCGTGGAGTGAAACAGAAGTGTTGTCTGGCGTTTAAAAAGGAAGTGGTATAGGCCCTCTCCTGTTTCTAATTTATATACATGGTTTAGAAGACAATCTGAAGAGCCATCTTACACTGAGGTGACAAAAGTCATGGGATATCGGTATGCACACGTACAGATGGCGATAGTAGCGCGTACACAAGGTATAAAAGGGCAGTGCGTTGGCAAAGGAATTTACAAACATCACCTGAATGTCCCAGTCGAGTGGTGTAATATATGGAAACTTCAAGTAAATCCACAGAAAAGCCAAGCCACCACCTTTGGTCGCACCGCTTGTGTTTCCATCGTCCAGATTTCTATCTCTGCGTCTTCAACCAACCCATCCTTCTGACTAAACAGTTAAGTATTTAGGACTAACCCTCGACAGAAAACTAACATGGAACTCACATTTCCTTACCATCCAACACAAAGCCCGAAACCAACTAAAACTACTAAGAGGCCGCATCTGGGGTCTACATCCTTACCATTATCCTCACCTATAAATGCCTGATCCACCCCATCGTAACCTATGCCAACATTGCCTGGATGTAATTAATTTTGTTTGAAAATATATTTTTATACCAGTTGAAAAGAAATTTCCTTCATAGGCACATGACTGATTGACGGGGTTACGGGACGAAACGACGAGTTCATCAAAAGTTACTTGCGTAAGATAGAGTGTCCGCTAAAAGTGGGCGGATCCAGTCAGAGGGGTCAAACTATAAAGCGAGGAAGCTAAAAATACACAGAGTAGAAGGCATAAAACAGTAGGCCAAATCTAAAAACTGGAAAAACTTAGGGATAAAAGAGCTGTCTTTGCACGGGGGAATGGTTATGGGTCCCAGTCCCAGAAAACACGGAGAGGGGCCCCAACCACAAACAACCTTCCCCTGCTCCAGGAGTAAAGCAAACCCTTATAACTGAAAATAAAAACCACTTTCACGTATGAAATTAAGGACAAGTTCAACCATCCACGAATCGTACGCTAATATTAAAGACAAGGAATCTGGAAGGCTATACTTGGTGCGAAGGGCCAAAAGAAGGGGACATTGCTTGAATATATGGGATACTATCAGTCTGGCCCCACGACCACATTGTGGGGGTGGCTTTTTACACAAGAGAAAACAATGGGTGAGCCTGGTATGACGGATGCTAAAACGGCATAAGACAGTGGACTCCTTGTGGGAGCCTGTATCTGTCCATTGAAATATTGGAAAGACATGCGCTCCTCCTCGCCTTCTGCATCCACTTACCTTCTTCAGTGTACCAACTCATCTGCTTCACACACCTTCTTCTCTTCGGATCCGATACACTAATCCCAAAACCCAGTCCCAGCACCCTGTTCCCACCCACTACTAACCAATCTAGGTACTCTGCGCCGGCCGGAGTGGCCGAGCGGTTAAAGGCGCTACAGTCTGGAACCGCACGACCGCTACGGTCGCAGGTTCGAATCCTGCCTCGGGCATGGATGTGTGTGATGTCCTTAGGTTGGTTAGGTTTAAGTAGTTCTAAGTTCTAGGGGACTTATGACCACAGCATTTGAGTCCCATAGTGCTCAGAGCCATTTGAACCAATCTAGGTACTCTGCTGCGCCACTACATCCGTATTCCTCCTTCCATGCACCTTCATGCCATATCCAACGTCTGTGGTACTTCAGACGTCGCCGCGCTGTCCGTTTGAATACATGTCTTGCTGCAAACAAGTACACTGCTTGACTCGATTTACATGACGTGTCCGTACGATCCTGTGAGCCCGAGGGAACATGACTGTCCTCTTGGGCGCTCGTCATGTGGTATAGCTGACATCCTGCGTCTCCACGTACATCATGCTCAGCAAGTCACTTGACGGCGTGTGGCAAAGGGTACCTCTGGTATCACTAACTGACGCCCCCTTCTGTGTTCCATTCGCAAAAGGCGCGTGGTAAGAATGACGATAAGCCTCAGTATTAGCTCCAATTCTCGTAGTGTTTTTTCGTTAGGAGTATGCAGGAGGAAGTAATACGCTCTCCAACTCTTCCCGGAAAATGCTCTCTCGAAATTACAATGGAAAGCATCCTCGTGATGCACAATGCCTCTGTTCTGGCGTCTACCAATAGAGTTTGTTGAGCATATCCGTAACGCTCTCTCGACCCCGTGACGAAATGCGTCGCTCTTCTTTGGATCTTCTCAAGCTTTTCTATCAGTCCTACCTGGTAAGGATCCCACACTGATAAATAATACATAAGAATCGGTCGAACAAGCGCCTTGTTAGCCACTTCCTTCGCGAATGAGTTACATTTGCTTAAGATACTGAGTCTGGGATCTGCCTTTTGCTAATATTTGCTTTATGTGGTCATTCCACTTAAAAGTCGCTCTAGATATTTTGCTGCAGGTACTGTTTCCAGCAGTTTCTCATCAATAGTGAAGTTGTACAGTAGTGCATTTCTTCTCCTACGTATGCATAATATGTTACATTTAGTCAACATAAAAGTTTTCTGGGTTTGGTACCGCATTATTAGACCCAGAAGAAGGCCGCTGCAATCATGGCCGAAACGTTGGCTTTTCTATAGCAGCAGTAGTCTTTACATTATGACGCGGTACCAAACCGAGAAAACTTTTATGTTGACTGACTATGGCCGCGGAAGCCTACGCAATTATATGTTACATTTATTTACTTTCAAGGTCAACTGCCAGAGCCTGCACCATTCATCAATGCTCCACATGTCATTCTGTAAATCGATGTGTGTTCCGCCGTTGCTACCCTCTTACAGACAACCGCATCGCATTTTTTCTTCAACAATTCTTTATTGGACATAATGAGAATTACACGCCGGCCGGAGTGGCCGAGCGGTTCTAGGCGCTACAGTCTGGAACCGCGCGACCGCTACGGTCGCAGGTTCGAATCCTGCCTCGGGCATGGATGTGTGTGATGTCTTTAGGTTAATTAGGTTTAAGTAGTTCTAAGTTCTAGGGGACTGATGACCACAGGAGTTAAGTCCCATAGTGCTCAGAGCCATTTGAACCATGAACCAGAATTACACACACGAAAGAATGGTGTTTTATATACACACCCTATTTCTCCACGTAATCTGCATCCCGTTCTATGTATGCCCTGTCGGTACCAGTTATTGTCCTGGTAGCAGAGCCAGTGCTTCATTGTGTGAATCACCTCCTCATTGTCTCAAAATGTCTTCCACGAAAGGCATCCTTTAATGGCCGAAAGAAGTGGAAGTCCGAGGGGGCTAGGTCAAGTGTGTCAGGTGTGACAGCCGTGGATGGTCTCCCCGACCGGTGCAAATCGTGGACCTCCGCCGAACCGCCTTCTGATGACCTCACCCTCCGTGCCCAGCGATTAACTGTACTTCTGTCGACAGAAGATGCTCCATACACTTTGCACACGCGTTTGTGAACATTCCCCACAGTTTCTTTCTCTGCAGTGAGAAATTAAATGGCGACACGTTGCTTGTAACTTACATCACCTACAGACGCCATTTTGAAACTGTCCTGGAGCTACGCTATCTGTCGGAAGTGACGGAAACTTGGCGCGTTCACTGAGGAAACTTCAGATAATACATTCGTAACGTTGAGCATTCGTAGCATTGTTTTCGTGGGAGAAAAAAAAATGCGGTGCATTAATTCCTGTGCAACCCTCGTATTTGCTTTATGTGGTCATTCCACTTAAAATCGCTCTGGATAGTTACTCATAGATATTTTGCTGCAGGTACTGTTTCCAGGCCGCACGGGATTAGCCGAGCGTCTAGGGCGCTGCAGTCATGGACTGTGCGGCTGATCCCGGCGGAGGTTCGAGTCCTCCCTCGGGCTTAGGGACTGATGACCTTGGCAGTTAAGTCCCATAAGATTTCACACACATTTGAAGTTTTGAACTGTTTTCAGAAAATTCTCGTCAACACTGAAGTTGTACAGTAGTGGTTTTTTTTTTCCATGTGTGCACAATCTGCTACATTTATTTTCTTTCAGGGTCAGCTGCCAGTGCCTGCACCATTCCTCAATCCTCTGCAGGTCATTCTGCAAATCCATGGGTCTCTGGCCTTGTTACCCTCGTATAGACAACCACATCATATGCGAGCAGTCTTGAAGAGCTGCCGACCATTTCTACCAGATCACATAGTAACGATCCTATGATACTTCCTTGTGGTACTTCCCTACATCTGTCCATTTTGTTCCGTTAAGAGCAATGTGTTGAGTGTCCCTCCTGAACCCATAGATCCCATATTCGCATAAGAGGCGTAAGATCCCGATCAACACCGACAGAAATGTCGCAGGACGATAAACTACAGTCCCGATAGGTCACGAACCTGCCGCTGTACAGTTGTAACATGAGCTGGTGGCAGTTTGGCTTTCTTAAAAGGTGCATATCATAATTTCCTCAAAAATAACATTCAAATGCGATTTCTGAACGAGAAACCCGTTGCGTAGTCTTTCCTTATGTGCCGAATGTGGATGGCGTTATTCTTCCTTGCTTTGGAGGTTGCCCAGAAATGCTGAGCATGTCGGAGCATGCCGATTCGACCTTTCGTAACGCGACGCTCTCACCATGTTGCAGTTTGAGAGGCCATTAGAGAGCAAACGAGCACCGGACCGGAGTGGCAGGCAGTACAGCGAGACCCGGTCGGTATTGTAATGCACGGCGCCGGCGCCGGCAAGTGGCCGAGTTACGGTGTGAGCCTGGCTGGGGTCGCCTAATTGGCGAGAGCTGTTTCCGCCCGCCGCCCGTCTCTCTCTGTCTGCCTGTCTTGTCTGTTCCCGGCCAGTGTCCCTTGTCTGGGCGGCGAGCGTGCTAGAGCCGAGCTGCTCCCCGCAATGGCCGCAATTAACGCCACAGCAGACGTGCTAACAAGGACGAGCTCCAGGGCTGCAGAAGAAGAAGAAGAAAAAAGACAGTACTACACAAATGCGGCGTGACGGCCAAGGTGGCGGCGTGATGGAGAAACGCTCAGTAGTGGGCGCGCGAGGAGCGCCGTTCAAAATTGGGACAGCGGCGGCGGCGGCGGTGGGGTGGGGGGGGGGTGGGGGGGTGGGGGGGGGGGGGGTGTGTTGCATGCAGGGTCGTGATTTCAAAACTCACTTGAAATGTGAAATTTTAATTTCTGTATTCGGTTCGAGTACACTCTAGAAGTATCCACAAATGGCAAGAATCATTGTACTGGAATGTTCTGTAGCTGAATATACAGGGTGGTCCATTGATCGTGACCGGGCCAAATATCTCACGAAATAAGCGTCAAACGAAAAAACTACAAAGAACGAAACTTGTCTAGCTTGAAGGGGGAAACCAGATGGCGCTGTGGTTGGCCCGCTAGATGGCGCTGCCATAGGTCAAATGGATATCAACTGCGTTCTTTTAAATAGGAACCCCCATTTTTTATTACATATTCGTGTAGTACGTAAAGAAATATGAATGTTTTAGTTGGACCACTTTTTTCGCTTTGTGACGACTTCCCGCTTCGCTGCCCCAACTTGCAACCCTCTGCCGCTAGATGGCTCAAAATTGCAGCGTGTAACACAACGGTGTCAACGTAACTATATCGGAACGTGAAAACAGCTTTCTGTAATCGAGTTTCCAACCGCAGAAGAGTTCGACCACACATGGAGCACCTTGTCCTTCAGCATGACAATGCCGGTCTACGTACGAGCGCTACATCTGTAACAATCCTACGCCTTGGGTTGAGTGTCACCGATCAACCTACATACAGACCTGACTTGGTCTTATTCGGTTTTCATCTGTTTCCAAAATTTAAAGAACACCTTCGAAGACTTCACTTTCATAGTGGTGAAGCGGTGCAAGCAGAGGTGAGGTTGTGGCTGTGTCAGCAAAGTCAAACATTGTAAAGTAACGGTATCAATAAGGTAGTCTCTTGTTGGGAGAAATGTATTCGACGCCAGGGTGACCATGCCGAAAAATAAATATGTACACATGAAGAATAAAAACGTAGAATGTTAACAAAGTTTGTTTTATTTAAAGATCTGTAAGAGTTTTCACATAAATTCGGTGACATTTCTTTTCAACACGGCCTCACAGGAATGGAAGAGGAAGTAAATGAATTTGAAATGGGAGAGACGATGTTGCGAAAAAAATTTGATAGACCGCAGAAAGACCTAAGTCCAAAGAAGGTCCCTACGGCAGACAGTAGTTCCTCAGAAATATTACCGAACCATCAAAGTAATGAATCATGGTTGCAAAGTACTGACGAATTATTTGCGGAAAAATGGAAAGTCAGGTAGAAGCTGATCTCGGGGAAACCAGTTTGGGTGCCGTAAAAGCAATTCTGAAACTAGGTCTTAATTTAGAAGATAGGTTGAGAAAAGGGAAGCGTACGTTTATAGTTTTTATAGATTTAGAGAAAGCTTTTGACGGTGTAGACAGAACAACACTCTTTGAAATTCGGAAGGTAGCAGCGGTAAAATACAGGGACCGAAATATTGTTGCGAACGAGTACAGAAACCAGACGCCAGTTATAACAGTCGAGGGACAGGGAAGGAAGCAGTGTTTGAGAAGGCATTGAGAGAGGGTTGTAGCCTATCCCCGATGTAATTCAATCTGTACACTGATCAAACATCAAGGGAACGGAAAGAGTAATTTGGAAAGTGAATTAAAGTTCAGGATAAGAATTTAAACTTTAAGGTTACTCATCGACACCGCAATTCTGTCAAAGACTGCAAAGAACTTGGAAGAGTGGTGTAACGGAACTGATAACGTCTGAAAAACTGCTTGTACATCAACAAAAGTGAAGTCAAGGTAATGGAATTTAGTCCAGTGAAATCAGGCGATGCTGAAGGATTTCAGTTAGGAAACGAGACAAATAAAGTAGCAGATAAGTTTTGCTATTTTGCCAGCAAAATAACTTACAACGGCTGAAGCAGAGAGAATATAAAATTCAGACTGGCAACGGGAATAAAAGAGTTTCTGTAGCCTTGTACGGAAATGAAACATGGACCACAAGTAGTCCATACAGGAAGAGAATAGAAGATTTTGAAATGTGGTGTTAAGACGAATGCTGAAGATTAGGTGGGTAGTTCGGATATTTAATGAAGAGGTTCTGAATCTAACTGGGGAGAAATGAAATGTGTGGCACAACTTGATAGAAAGAAGGGGTCTATTGATTGGACACAACTTAAACCACGATTGTACACCGAAGAGCCAAACAAACTGTTACACCTACCTAATACCATGTAGGACCCCGGCGAAAACACAGGAAAGCCGCAACACGACGTGGCATAGCACGCAGGGATGCCGCAACACGACGTGGTAAGGAGTCGACTAATGTCTGAAGTAGTGCTGGAGGCAATTGACACCATGAATCCTGCAGGGCTGTCCTTAAATCCGCAAGAGTGCGATGGGGTGGAGATCTCTTCTGAACAGCACGTTGCAAGGCAATAATGTTCATGTCTTGGGAGTTTGTTGGCCAGCGGAAGTGTTATACTCAAAAGAGTGTTCTTGGAGACACTCTGTGGCAATTTTGGACGTGTGGGGTGTCGCATTGTCCTGCTGGAATTGCCCAACTCCGTCGGAATGCACAATGTACATGAATGGATGCATGCTTACGTACGTGTCACCTGTCAGTGTTGTATCTAGACGTATCAGGGGTCCCACATCACTCAAACTGCACCCTCCCCACACCATTACAGAGCCTTCACCAGCTTGAACAGTTCCGTGCTGACATGCAGGGTCCATGGATTCGTGAGGTTGTCTCCATACCCGTACAAGTTCATCTGCTCGATACAATTTGAAACGAGACTTGTCCGACCAGGCAGCATGTCTCAAGTCATCAACAGTTGGATGTCGGTGCTGACGGATCCACGCGAGCCGTAACGCTATGTGTCGTGCAGTCATCAAGAGTACACGAGCGGGCCTTCACGTCCCAAAGCCCATATCGATGATGTTTCGTTGAATTGTTCGCACGCTGAAACTTGTTGGCGGCCCAGCATTGAAATCTGCAGCAGTTTCCGGAAGGATTGCACTTCTGTCACGTTGAACGATTCTCTTCAGTCGTCGTGGTCCCGTTCTTGCAGGCTCTTTTTCTGGCCGCAGCAATGTCGGAGATCTGATGTTTTACCTGATTCGCGAAAAATCACGGTACACCCGTGAAATGGTCGTACGGGAAAATGCCCACTTCATCGCTACCTCGGAGAAGCTGTGTCCCGTGCGCCAACTGTAACACCACGTTCAAACTTAAATCTTGATAACCTGCCACTGTAGCAGCAGTAACCGATCTAACAACTGCGCCAGACACTTGTCTTATATAGGCGTTGCCGACCGCAGCGCCGTATTCTGCCTGTTTACATATCTCTGTATTTGAATACGCATCCCTATACCAGTTTCTTTGGCGCTTCAGTGTAATTTGGTGATTGTGGCTTATTCTTCACTCGAGCACAGTAAACAAATAAATTCTGAGCTCCCATACTATTGCGTCACAAATCCATTCTGATGGGTTACATCAACAAACAGTGATGAATTAAACTGTTTGCAGTCCATTCCAGAAGTTAGGTCCCAGGGTTCTCTTGCGCTGGCACTGTGGTCCTCGTAGCAACCAGTAAGTCAAAACGTGACTACATGCAATTACATTTGTTACGTAAACACTGTTTACATACACAATCGCAGTACCAACAGGCATATCGGCCACGTTTTGGCAATTGTGGCAACCTAACTTTGAAAGCCAATGACAGAATGCAAGTATTATAGTTCACAGCGACCTTCCTTAACATTATAACTCTCACTGAACTGCCTGTGGCGTCTCATAAAAGTTCATATATATAAACACGTCTTTCCCCACTAGTTTAAGGGATGTGAGGTCACAAAGACGTGGTATAAATATGTACTTCACAGTATAAATAAGCTGCCTGATGGCTAACGCTATTTTAATTTACATTAATTTTTAGATAAGACTGTTTCTTTTGTATATCAATTAATAGTAATGTTTATTAATGCGGTAACAATATTTGACTCATCTGTTTCTTCCCTAAGTCGGTCTGCCATTTTAGCAAATAAAATAAATGTAATTCTTACGAAACGTGTAAAATATCTCATCTTCAAGGATGACTGGTCGTATATTTTGCGAGTCTGCAATATTTCCGAAGTTAGACACAATTACACTATGATCAGTATTTTATGAATATTAATTCACCTGACGCACTTTGATCTTTTGTTCTCTAGCATCAGTTGAATGAACGTTACTTTTGAAAATGGTCTTGTAACTGAATTTTACTATTGCATCATAGATGGGAGCAAAATAACCAGAACCAAAAATTCTTGTGTGGAAAACCAATTCAAAACGGAAGCAAAGAGAAACCGGAAAATGCGGTAGATTTTGAAAATACGCTGTTTGTTTCATCGCAGCAAAGGTAGACCGCTACGCAACCACTTGCTTGGTAGCGTCTCCTGCGAATAATTAGAAGTACCTTTCCTTAATTTCCTTTCCTAAATGCATTGTAGTGAATTTTTCAGAAATTTTACGTAATGAGTAGCGAGTGAAAAGTTTGAAGTTTTTGTGTCACAACATTTCGTGCGTCATAAAAGTAGCCATTTAACGCTTGACGACACGAAAATCTTATGTTTAAATTCACAAAAATAATATATTTCAATTTTCTGGTTTTCAAAATTTTAATTTTAATATTCAAGCAAAATGGCACAAAAAATGGCCATGTCTTCCACACTCAGAAGTATTAAGTAGTTCACAGATGAACATAACCGAAGTAACAAGTGCTAGTGAACTTTCACAGAGTTCTAACTTTGATGATACGTTGATGCCAATAGATGAAACTACATCACGTATCTCCGCGAGCAACATTCTGTGCGCACAGGAAAACATAGAAAGCGCAGATAACATGATTTTTGACGACACTTTACCGTCACCCATTACACGAAATTCAACTGTTGATTTGCAGAGTATAGTTGTCAACAACCAAAGTACATTAGATAGCAACCAAAACAGCGCACTTGCCGCTATACTTCAAAAACTCGATAGCTTGAGCACAGAAATAAAAAATTCTAACACCAATAACAACAGTTTGAGTGCAGACATAAATACAAAATTGGACGGTTTGTCGCAAAACCTTACCATAGTCACACAAGACATTAACAACATAAAACAAGAGCAAAAACAAGTTTTAAAAGATTTTCAGGATACAGTCACACAACAGATCAGTGATTTGATGATTCACACAATTTCGAATTTAGCAAACGAACAAAACCCCTTTGAAACCTATTATGCATTATGATCTTTAGTCGTTATTCAGGGTAGCAAAATAGGGGTTGACGAATTTAGCCGGTTTTAACATGCGAAATACGGACTTCCTATAGGAATTTTGAAATACACTTTCAGAAGGGCTGTATGGTGTGTATGGAATGGGCAAGCAATCAGTAATGTAGTGCTGTTGTTATTAACATGTGTTACGAATAAAAAAATAGAATTTACGCAATATCAATTTAGGTTGGGGTCAAAAGTCTGCTGCTGTTGGTCGTGATCGACTTTCCTTTAATAATCGATGGCCTACTGTGAAGTTGTATAACATAATGGAAGTAAAGGACCAAGGTTTCATCACAGTAATCAAGTTTGAAATGGATGACCCGGCAGACAGGTTTCATCTGCCAAGAACTTTCAAAACACACACACACACACACACACAGTCCTACTGAGTGGCAGTCACCATGCATCACTGACGTTGTTACGTCGCGGTGTTGGCGGTGGAGCACGTCGCAATATCGATGGAACACGTTCGAATGTCTGGATCAGAAGTGTCGTTACGTGCAGTCACACTAACCTCGCACAGGAGCCGCGAGAACTACAGGAAATCTTTGGTTTGGGAAATCAGCGTAGCTCCCCGGACCTACATAGCTGTTGGTGAACCCATCCTGCAGTGCGTGGGGGAATTCTGCTATCCACCGCAAGTCATCGTTCCTTAGCGATACCCAAGCCCGAATGGAGCGAGGAGAGAATGATTGCTTGTTTTAGAATGCGCCCGCATCTCTCTTGGCAAGCGATTTCAGTGGAATGCACATGACAGAGGCAGTAAAACCGTTTTACGATCCGCATAGAATATTGTCTATCACTCAGCCTTTATAGCCTTCTACAATTTGCTGTCAGCATATTGGGGATTACCCTTGACGTCGACACTACGGCGGGTATGTGTGGCAGTCGAGTTGGTATTCACAACTGGCGCACGAGCAAATCACAGAACAGTCGAAGGAAACAGCGTGTGTTGAAACGAGTGTTATGCGGGCCGCCTTTTTTGTGGATGAGTTACGTTCCCTCAGGATTCTGAAAATGAATCTCAACCTCGCATGTGCTTTCCTGCAACTACTTTATGAGGTCGTCTTATTTTACGTCACTTCGGGCGTTGACAAGAAAACCTGAAGCGCCCAAATGAGAACGACATGAAATGAAACTTCACAAGTTGAGAGGACATGTGATTTTATTATATTGATTACAAACTCGTGTCAAACGTACAAAGAACTTTGCAGTATCAGCCCACTTATCGGTATGACGCTGCACCCTATCTGGCCTGGAAGGGTGCACACATTTTGTTGGGCAGGGTGTCGTGAAGCAGTTGAGTCGTCACGGTGTCATGAAGCCGCTGAATTCTTTCCTGAGACAAGCTGACGCACACCTCAATTATAGGATGTATCTACATCCTGTAATTAAGTTAACGCACGGTTGCTGGATCTCAGATAATAAAAATGTTTAAAATTTCATGACCCACAACTGTTGTAACTCGATATCCTGGATGCTGGCTCTGCGATGCGAGGCCCACGAGAAAGACAGGCCGCGGCCCTCAAGTCACGAGGGTAGGTCCGAACTCGCTCGCTCGCTCAGCTGTGCGACAAAATGCGTTTCTAAACCTGTTAACTCGCAGCTGGGTGTGTACGTACGAATGAGCATTGCATCTTCTACTGGAATCTGCTATTATGAAGTCTCACTGATTAACAGTACTACAACAAAATTTAATTTAAGATCAGTATTCGATATAAATGGTGTAATGGCGTGTTTATAGCATTTAGTCTCTTGTGCCTAACAGTCCTCATTTCATACGAGTAGTAGCGCCTTATACAACTGATAATCATTTTGGAATGCTTTTAATTTTATTGTACTCAGTACAGACATAACAGATTATCAGTAGGTCTATGGACTTCGATCATTGTAGGACTAATAACAGTAAGACTCCATAACACCGGATTCCAGTAGAATATGGAATTCTCGTTTGTACGTACACACCTAATTACGAGTTAACAGGTGTTGATACGCATTTTGTCTGCTGAGTTGAGCGAGCGAGCTCCGGTCTACCTTCGTGACGTACGCGCCGCGGCCTGTCTTTCTTGTGGGCTTCGCTGCGACGGATATGACGTCACATCTGGTCACACTCGTGTTCTATCGGGTACAAAACACTACAACCTAAGGATGACTGTTATCGCTGAGACAAACGATTTTCGATTATATAGCTTTTACCTCACGCCAGTTTAACCTGACTGTCAAAACCGCTCAAAATAACCGGTTTCTGAAATACCCGATTTTCAGTTTTTCCCTGTAATGAACGTAGAAATCGAACAAAAGTCGAAAAATTTTGACTCAGTTTCAAGATACAAAGAATTAAAATATTAAGTTAAACAGGCAAATAAACAAAACTTAGTAACTGGTTGAAAACTACAAAAATCGCCAGTGTTCTCCTCTTGATTCCAATTTTTTGAAACTCTGCTCAAATGTTATGTTCCAATCGGGGATCATACCACTGTTTGGGCATTATGAATAGTCAGTGCCAAAGCGTAAAAATTGTTTAGAAACTCTTAATAATCGTGTTAATTCGTCTGCTTTCAATGGTTACAAGTAGATAGAGGCATATAATGTAGATCTAGGCAGCAGATCAACTACTTTCTATTTTCATTGTACGCTATGAATGTACTGCTGCTAAGTTTTTAGTTTACTTCATGTAAATTGAAGGTAGAGAAAGGAAAGGGAAGGGGTTACTAATGTTGCCTGCATCGGGACATCACGCAGAATCAGTAGCGACGAGTAAAAGTGTGTGCCGGACAGGGATTCGAACTCGGCATCTTCTGACAAGCGTTAACCACTGTGCCATCCGGGACAGAGAGTTAGCGCAAATGGGCAGGCTGTCTCGGCACGGCTCACAGCAGACCCACACTCCTACCGAGCGCCACATATGCGCAGTCCCTGTCCGTTCCCTCCATGACCTCTGTTCTGAGATTCCCGAAGGAGGTCACACGTGCTTCTGCATTCCCACTGAAGAAGGTGGATCCATTGCACATTGAGGAGAATCATTAATATGAATGCGAGGGAACACATGTCCGAAAGGGCAGACATAAACCATACATCTAATTTTAATGTACACTGCTGGCCATTAAAATTGCTACACCACGAAGATGACGTGCTACAGACGCGAAGTTTAACCGACAGGAAGAAGATGCTGTGATATGCAAATGATTAGCTTTTCAGAGCATTCACACAAGGTTGGCGCCGGTGGCGACACCTACAACGTGCTGACATAGGAAAGTTTCCAACCGATTTCTCATACACAAACAGCAGTTGCCTGGTGAAACATTGTTGTGATGCCTCGTGTAAGGAGGAGAAATGCGTACCATCACGTTTCCGACTTTGATAAAGGTCGGATTGTAGCCTATCGCGATTGCGTTTTATCGTATCGCGACACTGCTGCTCGCGTTGGTCGACATCCAATGACTGTTAGCAGAATATGGAATCGGTGGGTTCAGGAGGGTAATACGGAACGCCGTGCTGGATCCCAAAGGCCTCTATAACTAGCAGTCGAGATGACAGGCATCTTATCCGCATAACTGTAACGGATCGTGCAGCCTCGTCTCGATCCCTGAGTCAATAGATGGGGACGTTTGCAAGACGACAACCATCTGCACGAACAGTTCGACGACGTTTGCAGCAGCATGGAATATCAGCTCGGAGACCATGGCTGCGGTTAGCTTTGACACTGCATCACAGACAGGAGCGCCTGCGATGGTGTACTCAACGACGAACCTGGGTGCACGAATGGCAAAACATTTTTTCGGATGAATCCAGGTTCTGTTTACAGCATCATGATGGTCGCATCCGTGTTTGGCGACATCGCGGTGAACGCACATTGGAAGCGTGTATTCGTCATCGCCATACTGGCGTATCATCCGGCGTGATGGTGTGGGGTGCCATTGGTTACGCGTCTCGGTCACCTCTTTTTCGCATTGACGGCACTTTGAACAGTGGACGTTACATTTCACATGTGTTAAGACACGTGACTCTACTCTTCGTTCGATCCCTGCGAAACCCTGGATTTCAGCAGGATAATGCACGACCGCATGTTGCAGGTCCTGTACGGGCCTTTCTGGATACAGAAAATGTTCGACTGCTGCCCTGGCCAGCACATTCTCCAGATCTCTCTCCAACTGAAAACGTCTGTTCAATGGTGGCCGAGCAACTGGCTCGTCGCAATACGCCAGTCACTAATCTTGATGAACTGTGATATCGTGTTGAAGCTGCATGGGCTGCTGTACCTGTACACGCCATCCAAGCTCTGTTTGACTCAATGCCCAGGCGTATCTAGGCCGTTATTACGGCCAGAGGTGGTTGTTCTGAGTACTGATTGCCGACCTAGTGGCTGAGCGGTTCTAGGCGCTAGTCTGGAACCGCGTGACCGCTACGGTCACAGGTTCGAATCCTGCCTCGGGCATGGATGTTTGTGATGACCTTAGGTTAGTTAGGTTTAAGTAGTTCTAAGTTCTAGGGGACTGATGACCGCAGTAGTTAAGTCCCATAGTGCTCAGAGCCATTTGAACCATTTTTGAGTACTGATTTCTAACGATCCAAGCACCCAAATTGCGTGAAAATGTAATCTCATATCAGTTCTAGTACAGTATATTTCTCCAATGAATACCCGTTTATCATCTGCATTTCTGGTTGGTGTAGCAATTTTAATGACCAGTAGTGTATTGCCGTTACTTCAGTTTCCTTCCTTTTATATTATTTCATCGAGAGACCACGTTTTAATCTTTTAGAGCAAATTAAGCTTAGTACTTTATTGCTACTACGGCACTTCCTAAAAATATTTCCAGACTAGGAGTGGTGGCATTTTGCGATACAACGGATGTGAGGCGACGACAGAGGGAAACTAGCGTGTAGAGCAGCTGGGGACCAGTTTTGCACACCGCACGTACTCGCGTACCTCAAGCCACGTCACGCGGCAACAGGGACATCATTGTTTCAGCAATGCTACACCAATTCTTATGCCATGTGTTTGTTGCTCGTTTCGGTAGGCGTTGTTATTAAAATAGCACTGGTCGCTTTTCCTATTTTCTGTAGAAACACTGTATTTCAAACCAATGCAAATTTTACGAAAAAATATTACTCATGTTAAAGTTTTATTAAAAAGAAAGGTTGTATTACTGCTGCCACGACTAATTGATATTTCGGTTTCTTACTCGCTCATTAGTAAAAAAAATAAAAAAAACGTGTTAATAGCGAGACTGAACTAATATCAAAAATACCGGCTATTCAGAAGTAAAATACCGATATCGGTTTTAACCACGTTTACTGTAAGCCCACCATTAATAACAATGGACCGCACAGTTAACATTTACATTCCAGTCTTTTTCTTCTCCTTACTTTACCTGACTTTTGTCATGTTTCTTCACGGATTCGTCACGTTAACTACTAGATTTGGCACTGTTAATGGTGTGGGTGTCCGGATGCCCTTCCTGTTGCCACCCCCACCCAGACGGAATATTTGCAGCTTATCTTCTGTCGCGTCTAATATTGTATCACGTGAAACAGTGCGGAGGTCTTCTAAATTTTTGCGAATGGTGTAAATAAGGCGGGGCGTAGGTGCCAGCCTGGTATTTACAAAGCCAGATATGGGAAACCGCCTAAAAACCTCATCCAGGCTGGCCGGCAAATTGCCTCTCGTTGTCAATCCGCTTGGCGTACGCGATCCCGCGCTGGCGCGCCTCCCCGAATTCCGAAAACGGTCTGCTAACGCGCTCAGCTATGTGCGGGTAACAGTTACATTACAGTGGTATCTGATTTATAATTATTTCAGCCATTTGTGTCCCATTTACACCGGTATCGCTGGGGTGCAAAAACGTATTTCCTCCCTACACGGCGTGACAAATATTTGGGAATGGAATCACGAACTTCCGTAGAAGAGAGCAATGGGTCTAATGTTCGAAAACAGTTAAAATTCCGAAAACTGAACTCATGGCACGTGTTACTATGAACTGTTAGCGTGGTGGTGATATTCCCACATTTGTACCCGATAGAACGTGAGTGTGACCGCCTCTGATGTCATATCCGTCCCAGTGCCGGCATCTAGGACACGGTAGGCCAGATAACACAGTTGTCGGACAGCGTGTCTCACGAGAGGATTCAACGGTTTCATGGTACCCTTCCCAGCCGAATCTGTGCACCTTTCCAGGCCAGAGGGGGTGCAACCTCATACCGATTCGTGGGCTGATACTGAAAAGTTCTTTGTACGTTTGACACGATTTTGTAATCAATATAATAACGTAACATGTCCTCTCAACCCGTGAAGTTTCGTTTCGTGTCCGCCTTCCCTTCTGGGTGATTCAGTTCTTCTTGTCAGGGAGTGTACCTTGGGGTAAACGTCCGAAGTGACATAAAGTACGACAACCTTATAAAGTAGCTGCAGGAAAGCACATGCGAGGGTTGAATTCATTGTCATAATCCTGAGGGAATGTAATTCATCCAGACCGATTCTTCAGTATTGTTTGTCAGTCTGAGAACTTGGCAGGAAGAATTAATAAAGAGAAGGGATGATCCAAATAAGAACGAAGCTTTTCTAGTGCTACATATATAGTCCGTAATTCACTTTACTGTGCATGGCGGAGGGTGGTGTTGTTGTGGTCTTCAGTCCAGAGACTGGTTTGATCCAGCCCTCCATGTTACTCTATACTGTGCAAGCTTCTTCATCTCCGAGTAATTATTGCAAACTGCATCCTTCTGAATCTGCTTACTGTATTCATCTCTTGGTCTCAGTAATACGATTTTTATCCTCCCCCCCCCCCCCCCCCCCCAACGCTTCCATCCAATGCTAAATTGGTGATCGCTTGATGCCTCAGGATGTGTACTATCAACCGATCCATTCTTCTAGTCACATTGTACCACAGATTTCTCCCCAGTTCTATTCAGTACTTCCTCAATAGTTACATGTTCCACCCACATAATCTTCAGCATTCTTCTATAGCACCACATTTCAAAAGCTTCTATTGTCTTCTTGTCTGCCGGCCGGAGTGGCCGAGCGGTTAAAGGCGCTACAGTCTGGAACCGCACGACCGCTACGGTCGCAGGTTCGCATCCTGCCTCGGGCATGGATGTGTGTGATGTCCTTAGGTTAGTTAGGTTTAAGTAGTTCTAAGTTCTAGGGGACTTATGACCACGGCAGTTGAGTCCCATAGTGCTCAGAGCCATTTGATCCATTTTTTTGTCTTCTTGTCTAAACTGTTTGTTCTCCATGTTTCACTTCCATACGTGGCTACACTCCACACAAATACTTTCAGAAAGGACTTCATGACACTTAAATCAATACTCCATGTTAACAAATATCTCCTTCAGAAACGCTTTCCTTGCCATTGCCAGTCTACATTTTATATCCTTTCCTAACCTAATTCCCTCAGGATCACCCGCTTTAATTCGACTATATTCCATTATCCTCGTTTCGCTTTTGTTGATGTTCATCTTATATCCTCCTTCCCAGTCACTGTCCATTCCCTTCACCTGCTCCTCCAAGTCTTTTACTGTCTCTGATAGAATTACAATTCATCGGCAAACCTATTTTTTTTTTTATTTCTTCTCCATGGAATTTAATTCTTACTCCAAACTTTTCTTTGGTTTTCTTTACTGCTTGTTCAGTGTACAGATTGAATAACATCTAGGATAGGCTACAATCCTGTCTCATTCCCTTCTCAGCCACTACTTCCCTTTCTTGCCCTTCGACTCTTATAACTGCCGTCTTGTTTCTGTAAAAATTGTAAACAGTCTTACGCTCCCGGTATTTTACTTGTGCTGCCTCCAGAATTTCAAAGGGAGTATTCCGGTCAACATTGTCAAAAGCTACGATTGCTATACACGTAGATTTGGCTTTTCTTAACCTATCTTCTCTGAGAAGTCGTTGGGTCAGTACTGCCTCGCGTGTACCTATATTTCTTTGGAATCCAAACTGATCTTCCCCGAGTTCAGCTTCTACCAGTTTTTCCGTTCGTCTGTAAAGAATTCGTGTAGATATTTTGCAACTGTGACCTATTAAACTGATAGTCCGGTAATAAGACACCTGTCAGTACCTGCTTTCTTTGGAATTGGGATTATTATATTCTTCGTGAAGTCTAAAGGTGTTTCGCCTGTCTCATACATCTTGCTCACCAGATGGAAGAGTTTTGTCATGGCTGGTTCTCCCAAGGTTAACAATGTTGTCAATTCCTGGGGCCTTGTTTCGACTTAGGTCTTACAGTGCTTTGTCGAATTCTTCACGCAGAATCATCTCTCCTTCCTTATCTTCATCTACGTTCTCTTCCATTGCCATAAAACTGCACTAAAGTACATCTCCCTTTTATAGGGAGGGTACCCTTATCAATATTATCGATTTTCTAATTGTAATTTCGCGCACAGACCGAAGGAGAAATGAGTGTATGTATCTCGTTACGCGCCCTAATATCTCGCACCTTACTCTCAGTATTTCTACGTGATACATACTGAGGTGGCAAGAGAACGGTCGCACATTACACCTCGAGAACTAGTTCGCTAAATTAACCCAGTTTAGCGTTTCATGAGAACTACGCCGTCTTTCTTTCAAGGATTCCCATTTTTAAATTCCCCAAGCATGTCACACATCTCTTTGGGGTATACCAACCTGTTACGATCTTAGCCTGGCGTCTTCGAATTCGTCCAGTGTCTGTTGCCGTTCTTCATTATAATGAATCCAAAAGCTGGATAATACTATACAGGGTGTAACTAAATTCCCTGTACACACTATGAGGGCTTTCAGTGTGAGACCAAGATGGTGAAGTTGAGCACAAGAACTCGTATCTGGAAGCGTACCGTTCTCCCGCTACACGCAAAATACTACAACGCTCGTTGCTCTGTAACTCCCGGTAGTTGTCCCTTGGATCCATTTATAGGTAGGACTCGATATGACGACTACCGACGTCAAACCCCCCAGTGGGGTCGCCACTCTTTGCCGGGTTCGTGCTTGGCTACCACGGGGCCCCAGCCTTTGCAGCATTTTTTCCCTTCCGTGCTGCTTGTCTATCCTCTTCTTATTCTTTTTCCCCTCCCTTGGGGAACATGTCTGGGGTATTCTTGGGAATGTTCCGCATTCTGTGGCTGACGTGTGAACAGTCTCACCTTTGTTTTTCGCTCCCTTTTCCTTTCTTTGTTTCCCTTCTCCTCTCGTTCCTCCACTTCTGCGTTTGAGGATCCTCGTTTATCTTTTTCCTCCCTGTGCGCTCCTGAAGGCTGGCCCACGCGTAACAGGTGACTGGGTAACGCGTAATTCCCATCCCCAGGTCGACAGGTAGGGTTCACTCGTACTGCCTGGTACAGGCTAGGCCTGGGAGGGGTGATTTCCTGAACTGTAACCTTCCCAAATTACCAAATGGTCCCTCCATCAGGTGTTCAGGAGGTGTGACCTGAAAAGTGAACAGTCACCTAAGGTGGGTGCGCCCGAGCTGTAACCTTCCCAAATTACCAAATGGTCCCTCCATCAGGTGTTCAGGAGGTGTGACATGAAAAGTGAGCAGTCACCTAAGGTGGGTGCGCCCCCTTGTGAATGTGCCCACCCAGTTGGAAGGAGTGTGCCATTGGAGACGCTGGCAGTCATGTGGGATTTCCTCGTGATGAGTCAATCATCTTCCCACTCAACGTCTACAAAACGTAAACGCAATGAGGCTAATGATTCGAAAACCCTTCCTGCTACACCACAGTTCCTCATGGTCTCACATACTGAAACAGTCAGTCCTTTGCCATGGTGAATCCGTTTATTATTCAGAAAGGTATAGATGCAGTTGCTGGCCTAGTGAAATCCTCCTCTCGTTTACAGAATGGCACTTTGCTTTTGGAGACCACTTCTGATTCTCAAGCACAACAAGTGCTTGCTGCCTCGCTTCTCCACGGTTACCCTGTTTGTGTCGAGGCCCATAGAACTTTGAATTCTTCCCATGGTGTAATTATACCAGGCTGCTCGACGGTCTAACTGAGACCGAAGTACAATCTTATCTCTCTGATCTCGGTGTCATTGCTGTTCATCGTGTAATGAAAAAGATAGATTCCTCCTTAGTGACCACTCACACTTTCTTTCTCACCTTTGATAGAGTGGTGCTTCCATCCAAGCTCAAAGCAGGCTATGAAATTATCACCGTCCAGCCATACATTTCGAACCTGATGCGCTGCTACCAGTGTCATCATTTCAACCACACTAGCACGTCTTGTCGACACCCATCCAAATGTGTCACTTGTGGTAGGGATGCACACTACGGTGATTGTCCACCTCCTTCTTCCTGCTGTGTCAACTCCAATGGCGGCCATGCCACCTCCTCATGGGAGTGTCCAGTGTATCTTGATGAGCAGGCTATTCAAGAGATTTGGGTAAAGGAAAAGGTGCCTAATACAGTTGCTCACAGGTTACTGGCTAGACGCAAACCCTGCATACTCCCGTCTGGTACCTACAGTTCTGTTCTTTTTTTCTTCAATAAAATTCTTCAGGGTATCAGACCGCATCGTCATAATTTAAAATGCGCCAACGTTTCGGCCAGCGTTGGCGCATTTTAAATTATGACGATGCGGTCTGATACCCTGAAGAATTTTATTGAAGATGACAACGGCCGCGGAAGCCTACGCTTACAGTTCTGTTCTTGTTACCCCTCACTCCATGAAGGACATGGCCACGCAGATATGCGACCTCCAGTTCAGCTCTGTGGTTGTGAAATCGCCCAGTGTCAAGGTAACATAGCCACCCCCCCCCCCCCCAATCCAGCTGTGCAACAATCCGTCAAACTCTCGCCTCAAGGGGCGAAACCACCAGCTACACAACCGGTAGCCCGGAAAGGACAGTAGGAGTACTCCAGTGAAGACTTCCTCCTCCCCTCCAGCCAAACAACACCTGAGTCTTCATCTAACCGGAAAGGCTCGAAGAAGTCCACCAAAGGTAAACGGTCTTCTCCTTCGCTACGTCGAAGATCCTCTTTAATGGTGTTGGCACGTGATACCTTAACCCGGCCAGCCTCGGTGTCGCCGGTGTGCACCAACAACCATGTTTTGGCGTTGGACTCCACATACCGACCACACAAGCTGATGCTTCTGTGGACCCCATGGAGCAGGATCCTTCTGCTTCTGTGCCCTGTAGCAGCGCCTCTTCCCCAGCTGTCACAAGACAGCCATACCCCCCTGCGGGTTCGGGGGTTAGAATAGGCCCGCGGTATTCCTGCCTGTCGTAAGAGGCGACTAAAAGGAGTCTCAAACTTTTCGGCCTTATGTGATGGTCCCCTGTCGGGTTTGACCTCCATATCTCAAAATTTTTCCGAAGAGCGAGCCGATTGGGGAAGGGCGCCTTACTTGGTGCATTGTGTCCGGGTTGTGTTGAGAACTTTCGCCATCTTATTCGTCGTTGCATTGCAGTCTTGCCCGCTCTCCATCTCTTGGGCATCGATGCGCCCCTGCGTGCACTTTCTGCCTAGCACTGTGCAGGGCCATTTTCTGCACTGACGACGCCCATGGACCACATGTCACCTAACATCCAGCACGGTAGCCAGTCCGTTGTGGTGGGGCCGCCATGTACCCTCTTGGTTGTAGCCCCCTGACAACACAGGGATCGCTCTACTGATGCCTGCGCCGTTCACTCCCCACGTATGCCAAGGAGTAGATGCCCATCTCCCTGGGGCATCAGGACTCCCGGCAATGGCCATCCTGCCAGGTGGCTATTGCTGTGGCTGGGTGGCGCCCGTGGGGAGGGCCCTTGGTCGGAGTAGGTGGCATCAGGGCGGATGACCCGCAATGAAGCGTGGTACATCATCTCTCGCTGGCGGCCAGCCGCCAGCAGTCTCTAAGCGTTCTCGGGCTCAATTTAATGCTCAGAAGTACGATCCGAAAACGTTCCCCTCCCTGGCCACGCCGTGGGAAGAGCGTAAGTCTCAGGATGGAGGTAACAGTTATTCGCCCCGATTCTTAGTTTGCACGAGAGCTGATGGGGAGTCTTTTCTCTCCACAAAGCCTCAGTTCTTCGTCGAGCATTTAGAGGACAAGTTTGGGGAGGTGGAGGGCTTGTCTAAAATGCGCTCTGGGTCAGTACTGATACAATCGGCATCCTCCGCCCAGTCTCGCCGGTTACTTGCTTGTGACAAGTTGGGGGATGTTAACGTTTCTATTACACCACATAAGAGTTTAAATATGGTACAGGGTGTTATTTTCCATAGGGATCTCCTTTTGCAGTCTGATGACGAGCTGCGCGCCAACTTAGAACGTAGAGGTGTTCATTTCGTCCTGCGCGTTCATCGGGGTCCGAGGGACAATCAGGTTGCTACCGGTGCCTTCATCTTGGCCTTCGAGGGTGATACGTTACCGGAAAAGGTCAAGGTGATGGTCTACCGATGTGACGTCAAGCCCTATATCCCTCCCCCGATGCGGTGCTTCAAGTGCTGGAAGTTCGGCCATATGTCTTCCCGCTGCACTTCCAGCCTCACATGTCGCGATTGCGGACGCCCATCTCATCCCGATACTCCATGTGCCCCGCCTCCCATCTGCGTCAACTGCGGGGAGCACCATTCACCTTGCTCGCCTGACTGCAAAGTCTTTCAGAAAGAGCGCAAAATCATGGAATATAAGACCCTGGATCGGCTGACCTATACTGAGGCCAAACGGAAATATGACAGACTCCATCCTGTGAGAATGACATCTTCTTATGCAGCTGCTACAACAACTGTGCTAGCTCCATCAGTTTCGAGACTTCCAGCCAGCTCGATAAGCAGTAAGACTCCTCCTGCCCCCTTGCCCGTGGGGGGCTCTACCCAACAGGTTGCTCCTGCACCACCTACCTCAGGAGCAACCTCCTCCCACCCGCCGGGGACGTCCGTCCCCGCTTCTCAGCCGGAGAAGCGTCTAACTTCTTCGACTACTCTCGCCCGTAAGGGTTCCCTTGGGTCCCTCCCTTCCCAGGGTTCCACCAGCGGGAAGGATGACGGCCACCAGTGGCATAAGTCCTCACCAGCGGCCGGGCGTAGGGCTTCACGATCCTCCTCTGTCCCGGAGACTGACTCGGTGAAGCCTTCCCAGCCGGTGAAACCCAAGGTTCAGCGAGAGAAGTCCAAGAGAAAGACCTCTAAGGCCAAAGAACTTGCGGTGGCACCAACCCCACCGCACCTTTCGCGCTCTGCGTCTGAGGATGAAGTCGAGATTCTAGCGTCTGCTGAGGACCTTGATCTCGCTGGTCCCTCAGACGCCATGGATGCCTCTCGTACGGGTACTGAATCGGTGGCAGTGAGTGAACAAGCGGCGTAAATTGCCTTCCCAGTCCTTTCACGCCTTTCTCAGCCATGGACAATACCATCCTCCAGTGGAACTGCGGCGGTTTTTTCCACCATTTAGCTGAGCTCCGCCAACTTCTCAGCCTTCGCCCTTTCTTCTGCATTGCTCTCCAGGAAACTTGGTTTCCAGCGATGCGAACCCCCGCCCTCCGTGGCTATCGGGGTTATTACAAGAACCGAGCAGCTTATGACAGGGTGTCTGGTGGCGTCTGCATATATGTCCTTCACACTCTGCACAGCGAGTCTGTCCCTCTCCAGACGCCTTTAGAGGCTGTCGCTGTACGCGTATGGACGCCACAGGCTGTTACCGTCTGCAGTCTTTACATTCCACCGGATGGTGATGTCTCGCAGCATGTCCTGGCTGCACTGGACGCCCAATTGCCGCCACCTTTCTTGCTATTGGGCGACTTCAACGCCCATAACCCTCTGTGGGTTGGGTCAGTGGCCACAGGTCGAGGCGCCATCGTTGAACATTTGTTGTCGCAGCTCGATCTCTCGCTGTTAAATGATGGCGCCTTCACACACTTCAGTGTGGCGCATGGCACCTACTCCGCCATTGACCTTTCCATCTGTAGCCATAGCCTCTTACCGTCTGTCCAATGGAGTGTGCATGACGACCTGTGTGGTAGTGACCACTTTCCGCTCTTTTTGTCACTACCACAGCGTCACTCTTCTGGGCGCCCTAGCAGATGGGCTATGAATAAGGCTGACTGGGATTTGTTCTCCTCCACTGCCGCTTTTGAGCCTCTCTCTACTGATGACATTGATGCGGTGGTTCAATCTGTCACCACCGGCATCGTTACTGCCGCCGAATCTGCCATTCCCCGTTCTTCTGGGTCCGCTCGGCGGAAGGCTGTGCCTTGGTGGTCGCCTGAGATCGCTGAAGCGATTAAAGATCGCCGGCGGGCGCTCCAGCGTCACAAGCGACATCCCTCCTTAGCCCACCTTATCGCCTTCAAACGGCTGCGTGCGCGGGCCCGCCTCCTTATCCGCCAAGGCAAGAAGGAGTGCTGGGAGCGGTATGTGTCCACCATTGGCCTCCATGTCACTCCCTCGCAGGTCTGGGCCAAGATTCGACGCGTCTACGGCTATCGGACCCCTGCCAGCGTCCCTGCGCTCTCACTGAATGGAGCCGTTTGTACCGACTCCGACGTCATTGCAAATCGCTTAGCAGAGCATTTTGCTATGGGTTCTGCTTCTGCGAATTACCCCCAGGCCTTCCGCTCCATTAAAGAGCGGCTGGAACGTCGGAGCCTTTCGTTTCGCAGCAACCACCCGGAATCTTACAATGCTCCATTCAGTGAGTGGGAATTTCGCAGTGCCCTAGCTGCTTGCCCTGATACCGCTCCTGGGCCAGATGGCATCCACTGTCAGATGCTGAAACACCTTTCAGTGGACTGCCAGCGGCGCCTTCTCGATCTTTACAACCGTCTTTGGGTCGAGGGGGAGTTTCCGTCGCAATGGCGGGAAGGCATTGTCATCCCCGTTTTGAAACCTGGGAAGACCCCTCTGGAGGTGGACAGCTACCGTCCCATTAGCCTCACCAACGTTCTTTGTAAGTTGCTTGAACGGATGGTGAGCCGGCGCTTGCATTGGGTACTGGAGTCTCGGGGCCTTCTGGCTCCGTCTCAGGGTGGGTTCCGTAAAGGCCGCTCCGCCACCGACAATCTGGTGAGTCTGGAGTCGGCCATCCGTACTGCTTTTGCCCGCCGTCAGCACCTGGTCGCTGTCTTTTTCGACATGCGGAAGGCGTACGATACGACATGGCGTCATCACATTCTTTCTACGCTTCATGGATGGGGTCTTCGGGGTCCTCTGCCGATTTTTATCCGCAATTTTCTGTCGTGTCGTACCTTCCGCGTGCAAGTCGCGGCCTCGTATAGTTCCTCCCACGTCCAGGAGAACGGTGTGCCACAGGGCTCTGTTTTAAGTGTCTGTCTGTTTTTAATAGCCATTAACGGGCTTGCTGCGGCCGTGGGAAATTCTGTCTCCGCTTCCCTGTATGCTGACGACTTCTGCCTTTATTACAGCTCTACTGGCATTGCAGCTGTTGAACGTCAGCTACAGGGCGCTATCCGTAAGGCGCAGTCTTGGGCTGTAGCGCATGGGTTTCAGTTTTCGGCAGCCAAGACCCGCGTTATGCATTTCTGCCGGCGGCGAACAGTCCATCCTGAGCCGCGGCTTTATCTTGCCGACGAACTCCTTGCTGTGGTGGAGACCCACAGGTTTTTGGGGGTGGTTTTCGATGCCCGGTTGACTTGGCTGCCTCATATCCGGCAGCTTAAACAGACGTGTTGGCGGCATCTAAACGCTCTGAGATGCTTGAGCCACACCCGCTGGGGCGCCGACCGCTTTACCCTGTTGCGGCTCTACCAGGCGTTAATCCAGTCCCGTCTGGATTATGGGAGCCTGGCTTATGGCTCAGCATCCCCATCTGCGTTACAGGTGCTGGACCCAATTCTCCACAGCGGGATACGCCTTGCCACTGGTGCTTTCCGCACCAGCCCCGTGGACAGCGTACTAGTGGAGGCAGGTGTACCTCCCCTGCGGTTCCGACGCCAACGTTTGCTGGCCGCTTATGCTGCCCATGTTCTAAGCTCGCCCGGGCATCCAAATTATCGTCTCCTGTTCCAGCGATCGGTCGTCCATCTGCCAGATCGTCGGCCCCGGACTGGTTGTACAATAGCGGTCCGCGTCAAAGAGCTTCTCTCTGGGCTTCAGGTTTTCACTGTTCCACCTACTTTCCGGGCTACTTTGCATACACCCCCATGGTGTGTTCGTCGCCCTTGCCTTCGGCTGGACCTGGCACAGGGCCCGAAGGACTCAGTCCCTCCAGAGGCCTTCCGCCGCCGCTTTTATTCTATCCTGGCCACGTATCAGGGCTCTGGTATTGTCTACACTGACGGTTCGATGGTTGCTGGTCGTGTCGGGTATGCGCTCACTCTAGGGGACCGTTCCGATCAACGTTCCTTGCAGGATGGCTGCAGCGTTTCCACTGCTGAATTGGTCGCCATCTTTCGTGCCCTAGAGTATATCCGCTCCTGCTCAGGTGAGTCCTTCGTTATCTGTAGCGATTCCCTGAGCGGTTTACGAGCTCTCGACCAGTGTTTCCCTCGTTCTCGTCTGGTGATGGCTATCCACGAGTCTCTGCATACTCTTGCCTGTTGCGGCCGCTCTGTGGTCTTTGTGTGGACCCCCGGTCATGTCGGTATCCCGGGTAACGAACATGTTGACCGCCTGGCGAAAGAGGCCACCAGCAAGCCATCTCTGGACCTTGGCCTCCCAGAGACTGATTTGCGGGCAGTCTTCCGCCGCAAAATCTTGGCGCTATGGGACGATGAATGGCGCGAACTGACAATGTCCAATAAACTCCGTGCTATCAAGGAGACGACGGCTGTGTGGCGGTCATCCCTGCGAGCCACTCGCAGGGACTCAGTAGTTCTTTGCCGGCTCCGCATTGGCCACTCCCGGCTGACACACAGTTATTTACTGCGCCGGGAGGACCCTCCTCTATGTCGCTGTGGGGCAGCTTTGACGGTGGCCCACATTTTACTGGCCTGCCCCCTTTTAGCTGTGGTCAGGCAGACATTTGCGCTGCCTGCTACGCTCCCTGCCCTTTTAACAGACGACTCCACTATGGCTGACTTAGTTTTACGTTTTATTCGGGCAGGGGGATTTTATCATTTACTCTGAGTGTTTCTGTTTTATTTTATCGTTTTGTGTCGATTCTGGCCTTTGGCCTATGATTTTACACTGATTTTTTAATGTGTTTCTAAGTGGTTGGCTTTTCCTTATTTATTTCTATGGTCGGCCAACCACCGTCACACTCTGTGTGGTTTTAGTTTGTTTTGTCTTGTCCTTGTCTCAGTTTCTCTTGTTCTGTATCGTCTGTGATCTCTTCTGTTCCTCTTTTTTATTCTCTGTGGGTGTTCTTTGTATTTGGAACAAGGGACCGATGACCGTAGCAGTCTGGTCCCTTTCACCCCTCCAAACCAACCAACCAACCAACCAAGACAGCCATAGAGGTGACACCCTTACGTCTCTTCCACATCATGGTTCTCCTCCAATGGAACATTCGCAGCCTTTGGTCACACAAGAGGATTTACATCTGCTTTTAGCGTCGCAGCGTTCCCTTGTACTCTGCCTTCAGGAATCGAAATTGTACCCTCATGACCGCTTTGAGCTTTCACATTTCTCACCTATTCGTTTTGACCTTCCCCCTGAGGTCGGCATTCCCTCCCATTGGGGGCGTCATGCTGCTCATACGAGATGACATTCATAGTCAACCCATCTCCCTGACTACCAATCTTCACGCTGTTGCAGTTCGCCTTTTCCTTCCCCACCTTTTTCCCTCTGTACTATATATTTCCCTCCATCATTCGCTGTCACCAGGGCAGACTTCCTTCAACTTACTGGGCACCTACCCCTTTTTGCTGCTCAGTGACTTTAATGCACATCCCCTTTGGGGTTCTCCCAGGACCTGTCAGAGAGGTGCCCTCTTGGCTGACCTTCTTAACCAACTTAACCTCTTCTGCCTTAAAACTGGAGCACCCACTTTCATTTCCAACTCCTCGCACACATATTCCCATTTGGACCTCTCCATGTGCACTGCCCAGCTTGCCTCTCGTCTTTAGTGGTCCGTTCTTTCTGACACCTAACCGAGCGACCATTTCTCATGTGCTATCCGTTTGCTGACTCCTAACCCATCTGCGTGCACACATAAATGGTAGCTTCCTAAGGCTGACTGGCAGCTTTACTCCTCCCTGGCGACCTTCTAAGAACGAGATTTCCACAGTTGTGATGACCAGGTGGAATATCTCACAAACTTTATCCTTACTGCTGCAGACTGTTCCATCCCCCGCACTTCCTCTTTACCACGTCGTGTACAGTCCCTTGGTGGACTGAGGCATGCTGCGATGCAATTCGCATACGGAGACTTGCTCTCCGCGTTTTTAGCTGTCACCCTACGCTGGCAAACTGCATTTATTATAAACAGATGGGTGAAAAGTGTCGTCGCGTTCTTCGGGATAGCAGAAGAGCTAGCTAGATTTCATTCACTAGCTCTTTTAACAGTTCCACACCTTCCTCTGTCGTGTGGGCCAACCTCCGACGGCTCTCTGGAACCAAGATCCATTCCCCAATTTCTAGCCTGATAGTCGCTGACGACGTCATCATGGATCCCTATTGCTATCTGTAACACCTTAGGCCGCCATTTTGCGGAAGTTTCGAGCTCTTCCCGCTATCACCCTGCCTTCCTCCATCGGAAACGAGCGAAGGAGGCTCCGGCGATACCCTTCTCTTCTCCGAATCGTGAGTGCTACAATGCCGCTTTTACTATGAGGGAGCTACATCATGCTCTCAGTTCATCCCGATCCTCCACCCCAGGGCCAGACGCCATCCACATTCAGATGTTGCAGCACCTTTCTCTTGTCGGCAAGCATTTTCTTCTTAACACGTACAACCACATCTGGGCAGAGGGCACATTTCCTGGACGCTGGCGTGAAGCCACCGTCATACCCGTACCTAAGCCCGGTAAGAACAAAAACCTTCCTTTTAGCTACCGCCCCATCTCTCTTACCAGATGCGTTTGCAACGTAATGGAATGTATGATTCACGCCCGGCTGGTGTGGTGGCTCGATTCTCGCCATTTACTAACGAATGCACAGTGTGGATTTCGAGCACAGCGTTCTGCAGTTGATTATATCTCGTTACGTTGTCCACCCATGCCATGTATGTTTTTCTGCGGTAATCTCAGACTGTGACCGTGTTTTTCGATTTGGAAAAGGCCTACGACACTTGTTGGAGAACTGCTATCCTCCGTACACTCTATAGGTGGGGCTTCCGTGGGCGCCGGCCTTGTTTTCGTCGGGCATTTTTATAAGACCGAGTTTTCAATATGCGTGTTCTCCAGCAGGTGTCGTAGGCCTTTTCCAAATTGATAAACACGGTCACAGTCTGGGATTTCCGCAGAAAAAATGCGGCGCAGTAGTTTCTGGGCAACCCTCGTATTTGCTGTATGTGGTCATTCCGGTCATTCCACTTAAAGTCGCTCTGGATAGTTACTCCTATTGTGTGACTCGGAGTTCCGTCCGGAGCGTCGTCCTCTTTGCTATCTCCATTAACTCTATAATGGCCTGTCTCCCGCTGGGCATCTCCAGCTCCCTTTTTGTTGACGATTTTACCATCTGCTGCAGTTCTCCACGGACATGTCTTACTGAGCGGCCTCTTCAGCGCTGTCTTGATCATCTTTAGTCCTGGACCGTCGGCATTGGCTTTCGCTTCTCTATTGACAACACCGTCTGTCTGAATACTAGCGGCTTAAATGGTTTCTCCCACCATCTCTCCATCTTGGGCCTGTTGCCCTTCTGTTCGTTGAACTATGAAATTCCTGGTGCTCATGCTCGATAGGAAACTTCTTACAGCGGCTTAACTTCACACTACCTGCGACTTTCCCGGCGGGTGTGAACCCTTCACCACCTTGGCTTCGTGAAGCGGCCCATGTTAACCTTGGCATTCATTCGCTTCCTAAGAACACTATTCCAGCCTCGGTCTATCGCCTTCACTTTCACAACCTTCGCATGAAACTTCCCGATTGTACCTCTGTATACACTGATGGCTCTCGGACTGACTGTGGTGTCGAGTGTGCCTTCGTCGTTGGCACCCGTGTCTTTCTACACTCCTGGAAATTGAAATAAGAACACCGTGAATTCATTGTCCCAGGAAGGGGAAACTTTATTGACACATTCCTGGGGTCAGATACATCACATGATCACACTGACAGAACCACAGGCACATAGACACAGGCAACAGAGCTTGCACAATGTCGGCACTAGTACAGTGTATATCCACCTTTCGCAGCAATGCAGGCTGCTATTCTGCCATGGAGACGATCGTAGAGATGCTGGATGTAGTCCTGTGGAACGGCTTGCCATGCCATTTCCACCTGGCGCCTCAGTTGGACCAGCGTTCGTGCTGGACGTGCAGACCGCGTGAGACGACGCTTCATCCAGTCCCAAACATGCTCAATGGGGGACAGATCCGGAGATCTTGCTGGCCAGGGTAGTTGACTTACACCTTCTAGAGCACGTTGGGTGGCACGGGATACATGCGGACGTGCATTGTGCTGTTGGAACAGCAAGTTCCCTTGCCGGTCTAGGAATGGTAGAACGATGGGTTCGATGACGGTTTGGATGTACCGTGCACTATTCAGTGTCCCCTCGACGATCACCAGTGGTGTACGGCCAGTGTAGGAGATCGCTCCCCACACCATGATGCCGGGTGTTGGCCCTGTGTGCCTCGGTCGTATGCAGTCGTGATTGTGGCGCTCACCTGCACGGCGCCAAACACGCATACGACCATCATTAGCACCAAGGCAGAAGCGACTCTCATCGCTGAAGACGACACGTCTCCATTCGTCCCTCCATTCACGCCTGTCGCGACACCACTGGAGGCGGGCTGCACGATGTTGGGGCGTGAGCGGAAGACGGCCTAACGGTGTGCGGGACCGTAGCCCAGCTTCATGGAGACGGTTGCGAATGGTCCTCGCCGATACCCCAGGAGCAACAGTGTCCCTAATTTGCTGGGAAGTGGCGGTGCGGTCCCCTACGGCACTACGTAGGATCCTACGGTCTTGGCGTGCATCCGTGCGTCGCTGCGGTCCGGTCCCAGGTCGACGGGCACGTGCACCTTCCGCCGACCACTGGCGACAACATCGATGTACTGTGGAGACCTCACGCCCCACGTGTTGAGCAATTCGGCGGTACGTCCACCCGGCCTCCCGCATGCCCACTATACGCCCTCGCTCAAAGTCCGTCAACTGCACATACGGTTCACGTCCACGCTGTCGCGGCATGCTACCAGTGTTAAAGACTGCGATGGAGCTCCTTATGCCACGGCAAACTGGCTGACACTGACGGCGGCGGTGCACAAATGCTGCGCAGCTAGCGCCATTCGACGGCCAACACCGCGGTTCCTGGTGTGTCCGCTGTGCCGTGCGTGTGATCATTGCTTGTACAGCCCTCTCGCAGTGTCCGAAGCAAGTATGGTGGGTCTGACACACCGGTGTCAATGTGTTCTTTTTTCCATTTCCAGGAGTGTATATCGACTTCTGGCACACTCCTCAGTATTTACAGCCGAGCTCTTCGCCCTGCGCTAGGCCACGGAGTACATCTGGCGGCATAGGCTTTTCAATTGTGTCCTCTGTTCAGATTCACTCAGTGCCCTTCAAAGTCTCTGTGCGCTGTACACTGCTCATCCCTCAGTGCAGCGGGTCCAGGAAAACTGTCACTTGCTCACTCATGGTGGATCCAGTGTCATGTTTATGTGGGTTCCTAGTCATGTTGGGCTGCCAGGAAACGAGGCTGCTGTCGCTGCTGCCAAGGCTGCAGTCCTTGTACCTCAGCCCGCGAGTAACTGTATTCCTTCCGATGATCTATGCGTTGCCATCTGTCAAGAGGTGCTGTCCACTTGACATCGCCAATGGTCCTCGCTTCACGGGAATAAGCTTCGGCTTATTAAGCCTCTCTCAGCACCTTGGCTGTGTATTGGGTACTGCCTTTTTAGCCATCGTCATTTGGTAAGTGGCACTTCCCCACCACTTTATACATATTGTGCCCAAATTTTAACTGTCCGTTCCTAATGGACTGCCCCTTTTTTTTTTAACCATTTACGTTCCAACTTGGGTTTGCCGTCTGATTTATCAGCCGTTTTAGCGAATGACGCGCGGGCTATCGACCACGTTTTACTTTTTATCCGCCGAAGCAATATGGCGAAGGCCATTTAATTGTTAGTTTTGAACCTCCGTTGCTGTATGGTGTCTTTTTTAGCCCCTTTTCCACTTGCCTGTTTTCAGCTATCTTCTCTTCTGTCAATCGGGACTGACGTATAGACGTTTAACTCCTCTCTGTGTTCGTGTTCTATAGTTCTGACTTGGGCGCGTATGACCCCAGTTGTTTTTTGCGCCCTAAAGCAGGTGCGGTACCTCTGTGCCATGTGCTGGTACACACGATCACCAATCACCGGGTTGAATGATCAGACCGCAGCATCAGCTGTAGCCATAATCCGCGCCAGTCGGCCTTGATGGCATGCCACAGAGGTCTCGTAAATCAAGGATTTCACGTATCTCCGCAGGTAATAGTCTAGCGGCTTCAAGTCGAGAGAATGTGGGAGCCAAGCAGTCGGTCCACCACGAACTACCCACCATCGCCCAAATCGCTCGTCCGAGTGACCTCGGACTGCACGTGAAAATGATGTCCGCCATCGTTCTGGAACCACATATTTTGAAGCAAATGCATTGGAACATCTTCCAAGAATCCATACAGCTCGCCATCAATGAACTGCAAGTACGCGGCACCTTTGAGACGTGGTGGAAGAAGGTGTGGCCCAATCGCACATCCATCGAGGAACCCTGTCCAAATGTTCAGACCGTATCGTTCCTGAAGCTCATGGAGGAGGCGGAGTCGAGGGGGAGGGGAGGGGGGTTTCGAGGGGGGTGAGCAGCATGTGGGTTTTCATCGATCCACACATGGGTGTTGTGGGAACTGAGAACACGTTCCCTGGTGAACTTGCCTTCATCTCTGGAAAAGGATCCATCGTGGGAAGTCGGGCTCCTTCACGCAACAGTGCCAGAACCAACTGCAGAAGTGAGCTCATGACGCAAAATCCTGCGGCTGCATTTCCTGTACGTTCGGGGTGCGGTACTGCAGTAGCTGCTCTACATCTACATGGTTAATCTGAAATTCACACTTACGTGCCTGGCAGACGGTTCATCGAACCATTTTCGTACTACTTCTCTACCATTCCACTCTCGAATGGCGCGTGGGAAAAAGGAACACCTAAATCTTTCCGTTCGAGCTCTGATTTCTCTTTTATTATGATGATCATTTCTCTCTACGTAGGTGGGTGTCAACAAAATATTTTCGCATTCGGAAGAGAAAGTTGGTGGTTGAAATTTCGTAAATAGATCTCGCCGCAAAGAAAACCGCCTTTGTTTCAGTGACAGCCACCCCAACTCGCGTATCATATCAGTGACACTCTCACCCCTACTTCGCGATAACACGAAACGGACTGCCCTTCTTCCCACTTTCTCGATGTCCTCCGTCAATCCTACCTGGTAAGGATCCCACACCGCGCAGCAATATTCCAGCAGAGGACGGACAAGTGTAATGTAGGCTGTCTCTTTAGTGGGTTTGGCGCATCTTCTAAGTGTTCTGCCAACAAAGCGCAGTGTGTGTGTGTCGCCTAAAAGGTTCAAATGACTCTGAGCCCTATGGGACTTAACATCTGAGGTCATCAATCCCCTAGAACAACTTACAACTACTTAAACCTAACTAACCTAAGAACATCACACACATCCATGCCCGAGGCAGGATTCGAACCTGCGACCGTAGCGGTCGCGCAGTTCCAGACTGAAGCGCCTAGAACCGCTCGGTCACAGCGACGACCTTTGTTTCGCCTTCTCCACAATATTAACTATGTGGTCTTTCCAATTTAAGTTGCTCGTAATTGTAATTCCTAGGTATTTAATTGAATTGACAGCCCTCAGATTTGTGCGATTTATCGTATACCCAAAATTTATCGGATCTGCTGATGCAGAAGACGCCAGACAGTTTGGTGATCCACATTCGGTCTACCTGCTATGTTTCTGATACCCGTCGTCCTGTCCTCGTCCACTGCGTGCAGCAGAGCCCCTTCAGACTCGGGTGTGCGGCACCGCCGTGGACCACTACAGTCGGACCTGCTGGTGGTGCATGTACCAGTCTCTGTCACCCGCTGAACCACGTCGCAAAGAGGAAGTGCGAAGGTTACTGGCTGTATGGAAAACGTTCCTCATACGTGCAGCTGTCGAGCTGTTCTGCTGTTGCACCGAGCTTCGACGCATAATAACACCATGACGGCGTGCTCCACAAACCTGTAGCTGACCATGATCAACAGCAACACATTAAAAGTGAAATGTACGTACAGCTTGTAGTCTGTACTGTAGGGGATGATCACTACAGTGCAGTAGTACAGTATGAACAAAGGCCACAAGCACGATAGCAGATACAAACATACGACGGTAGCCCAGAAAGTAATGCATCGTATTTTTTTTCTCAGCCGAAAACAGTGCTGCGAATGCTCAACGTTACGAATATACACTCCTGGAAATGGAAAAAAGAACACATTGACACCGGTGTGTCAGACCCACCATACTTGCTCCGGACACTGCGAGAGGGCTGTACAAGCAATGATCACACGCACGGCACAGCTGACACACCAGGAACCGCGGTGTTGGCCGTCGAATGGCGCTAGCTGCGCAGCATTTGTGCACCGCCGCCGTCAGTGTCAGCCAGTTTGCCGTGGCATACGGAGCTCCATCGCAGTCTTTAACACTGGTAGCATGCCGCGACAGCGTGGACGTGAACCGTATGTGCAGTTGACGGACTTTGAGCGAGGGCGTATAGTGGACATGCGGGAGGCCGGGTGGACGTACCGCCGAATTGCTCAACACGTGGGGCGTGAGGTCTCCACAGTACATCGATGTTGTCACCAGTGGTCGGCGGAAGGTGCACGTGCCCGTCGACCTGGGACCGGACCGCAGCGACGCACGGATGCACGCCAAGACCGTAGGATCCTACGCAGTGCCGTAGGGGACCGCACCGCCACTTCCCAGCAAATTAGGGACACTGTTGCTCCTGGGGTATCGGCGAGGACCATTCGCAACCGTCTCCATGAAGCTGGGCTACGGTCCCGCACACCGTTAGGCCGTCTTCCGCTCACGCCCCAACATCGTGCAGCCCGCCTCCAGTGGTGTCGCGACAGGCGTGAATGGAGGGACGAATGGAGACGTGTCGTCTTCAGCGATGAGAGTCGCTTCTGCCTTGGTGCCAATGATGGACGTATGCGTGTTTGGCGCCGTGCAGGTGAGCGCCACAATCAGGACTGCATACGACCGAGGCACACAGGGCCAACACCCGGCATCATGGTGTGGGGAGCGATCTCCTACACTGGCCGTACACCACTGGTGATCGTCGAGGGGACACTGAATAGTGCACGGTACATCCAAACCGTCATCGAACCCATCGTTCTACCATTCCTAGACCGGCAAGGGAACTTGCTGTTCCAACAGGACAATGCACGTCCGCATGTATCTCGTGCCACCCAACGTGCTCTAGAAGGTGTAAGTCAACTACCCTGGCCAGCAAGATCTCCGGATCTGTCCCCCATTGAGCATGTTTGGGACTGGATGAAGCGTCGTCTCACGCGGTCTGCACGTCCAGCACGAACGCTGGTCCAACTGAGGCGCCAGGTGGAAATGGCATGGCAAGCCGTTCCACAGGACTACATCCAGCATCTCTACGATCGTCTCCATGGGAGAATAGCAGCCTGCATTGCTGCGAAAGGTGGATATACACTGTACTAGTGCCGACATTGTGCATGCTCTGTTGCCTGTGTCTATGTGCCTGTGGTTCTGTCAGTGTGATCATGTGATGTATCTGACCCCAGGAATGTGTCAATAAAGTTTCCCCTTCCTGGGACAATGAATTCACGGTGTTCTTATTTCAATTTCCAGGAGTGTATTATTTGACGTTTTCTGAGTGACCACACCAAGTTTCCGTCTCTTCCGACAGATAGCGTAGCTGCAGGACAGTTTCAAAATGGCGTCTGTAAGTGATGTACGTTACAAGCAACGTGCCGTAATTGAATTTCTCACTGCAGAGAAAGAAACTGTGGGGGATATTCACAAACGCTTGTGCAAAGTGTATGGAGCATCTGCTGTCGACAGAAGTACAGTTACACGTTTGGCATGTAGGGTGAGGTCGTCAGAAGGCGGTTTGTTGAATGTTACACGATTTGCAGCGGTCGGGGAGGCCATCCACGGTTGTCACACCGGACATGCTGCAGCGAACTGATGTCATTCGTCGAAGACAGACGCATTACGACTCGCCTTTTTGAGGACAAACAGGAGGTGATTCACACATTGAAGCACTGGCTCCGCCACCAGGTCAAGGATTGGTACTGACAGGGCATATACGCCCTTGTTTCGCGTTGGATGTTAATGATGATGATGTTTAGTTTGTAGGGCGCTCATCTGCGTGGTCATCAGCGCCCGTACAAAGTCCCAATTTTTCTCACAATCCAATTTTTTACTGAGGCCAACTCAGTTCAATCTAGCTACTGTCACAAATTATGATGACGATGATGAAATGCTAACACAAACACCCAGTCCCCGGGCAGAGAAAATCCCCAACCCGGGCGGGAGTCGAACCCGGGACCCCATGATCCAGAGGCAGCAAAGCTAGTCACTAGACCACGCGCTGCGGACGTTTCGCGCTGGAGGAAGGCCATAGAACGGGATGGAGATTACGTGGAAAAATAGGGTGTGTAGATTCTTTCGTGTGTGTAATTCTGATGATATTCAGTAAAGAAATGTTGAAGAAAGAAAATTCGATGTATTACTTTTCTCGGCAACCCTCGTATCTGGACAGATTACAGACTCAGCTGAACGGCATGTACACAAACCTGTAATGTGCATGGAACATCAGGTCATAGATGAGTGACGTACGTAATACCCTAGCTAGTCAATGGCGCCGAAAATGCTGGAGATTTGAACGTGTGTTGTATTTTGCGTTTAACGGAAAAGAGAAACGTTTCGGGACATGAGAGCCTATGCTAAAATTAACCGTCTTTTATCCCCACTGCAGGTCCTCAATGTTTGTAAACGACGTCATGTGCTCCAGCTATTGACCTGTAAGATAACCGAGACATTTCTGTTTGTTACGGATATTGTCTGGCAATTTTTTGCAGTTACAGACAGCTGCCATTATTACACCAAGTGAAAGTTTTGTCAGTCATCCCGCACTTCCTTAAGGCTTCCAACGACGATACTTCCCCGTAGAATACAGCGCGGTGTCGTTTATTAAGCGCGACAGCGTTACGTAGATGCTAATGTAACTCCAGTGGCAGAGACACTACAAGAAAGGCATTGCGCGTAACCAAGAGGCCTACTGTTGAAATTCCGAGAACGCGCGTTCCGAGAAGAATCGAGTGGCATTCAGTTCCTCCAGCAGAAGTCTCAAGAAAAGACGATGGCGGGGGAACGAGAGAAAATAGACTAACGGTGTGCTTCCTAGTATACGGTCGAGTTGGTGTGCTCCCATTTTATGCATAAAATGGAAACCAGACCTCGGCAGAACATTCGGAAGCACGCCATCGATCAATCGCGCCGAGAAAACCTATGAGATTACGTCGTTCCCATGTTTTGCCCAATATTTCGATGACCGACAGAGCCGCCTTCTTAAAGCGCTGCGAATTTTGCTGTTACAAGTGCTCGCCGTGTGGACTCCAGTCAGACTGTGGACTATAATGTTCATCTTGCGCCGCTATCCACAGCTGAGTTCTACACCCGACGCACGCTGCACCCTTTGATGTTCTTTCGTTTTTCAGAGCCCCCGCTATTATTCTGTGAACGCATGGGTAGCACAGTTTTAATAAACTGATTCCCGGACCGCAAGCCATATTTCAATTACAACCTGCCTCACTGCTTATTATATTTTCCGACATATTTGTTCCGATAGACTCCTTGCCGGCCGGTGTGGCCGAGCGGTTCTAGGCGATTCAGTCTGGAACCGCGCGACTGCTACGGTCGCAGGTTCGAATCCTACCTCGGGCATGGATGTGTGTGATGTCCTTAGGTTAGTCAGGTTTAAGTATTTCTAATTTCTAGGGGACTGATGACCTCAGATGTTAAGTCAAATAGTGCTCAGAGGTATTTGACACCTTTTTTTTTATAGACTCCTTAACTACGCTGTCCCAGAAATTAGGCGTCTGCACGTCGACAGTGGCCTCATCTTAGTTCAGTTCCTCATCGTTTTCGAAGCAGTGCTCGGAGACAGCTGACTTGCTTGGTTGTTTCAGCCCATTGAGAGGGCGATGTCCGTTTCGTCCCTCCTCGGTTGTCCTAGCAACACTCTGCTCCACATAAGACATGCCACACTCGCATGCAGTACGATACACACGCGGCACTCAGAGACCTATTTAGTCTTTTATCATTACAAAGCAGCCTTTTTACGTTAGCTGAAGGCAAAGAGTATTTGGCACAGTAGCCAGGAAGATCGGCAGACCCCAACGTTGACATGGCGTCCAGTGTACAGGTGTATCAAAAAGAAGCATCCGATTTGGCAAGCCTCTATTTCTGAAACTAATAAACGTATACACAGAATTTTGTTTTTTGATGAACGGAGAACTCAGTTTTTTTCCTACCTTTTCATAGCTGTTCAATATTCCCCCCTAGAGATGCACGGCATATATCAATACTGTATTCAAAATGTTCTCACACTGCAGCGAGCATGTCTTCAGTTACAGCTTCCACAACTGCTGTTATGCGATGTCTCACTTCATTCATTGTTGCTGGTAACGGAGGCACATAAACAGAGTCTTTTATAAACTCCCACAAGAAATAATCACACACAGTCTGGTCCGGTGATCTTGGAGGCCAGTAATGTAAGGCTGAATCATTTGGTCCAGTGCGACCGATCCATCGTTCAGTAATCCTTTGATTTAAAAATTTTGCAGTGGCTAAGTTCTGTACGGTTTCATGTGTAAACGTCGACGCAACACACACGAGACGGACGTTGGGGGCATGTTGAGTGTCGAGCTGCACGGCGGACGGATTTCTGTGGACTCCTTGTGAAACTATGGCGGATGCGTTCGACGTCTGTGTCAGACGCTCGAGGACGGCCCGGCGGTTTGTCTTTACACAAACAACGTGTTTCCCGGAATTGTTCATGGCATCGTCTCATGCTCTGTGCTGTAGGACGATCCACACCAAACCTAGTAGGAAAGTCACGCTGAACAGTTATTACTGACAGGCACTGCGCAAAATGTGGAACACAAAACGCTTTCTGTTATCCCAACACCATTTTTACTAGAGCTGAAGTGGGCGCGCAATGCTGCTACCTGGCGAGAACCATGTAAAACTCGAGAGGCTGTTCTTTCCAACAGTACATTGTGCACGCACATATCTCAAATAACATAAGAGTTTTGATTTTTTAAAATCGGATGATACTTTTTGATACGCCCTGGATTTCACTCTCGTCAACAAAGTTATTATGTTAAAAGACGATCTAGGTCTCCGAACGCCAGGTATACAGTGCGCTGTATGTGAATCTGCCTGTCTTATGTACGGAAAGATGTTGTTATAACAGTCGAGGAGAGGTGGAAGAGATATCAGCGACACAGCGGATCAGAACAACCGAGCAAATCACCCGTCGCCGAGCACGCCCTCGGCTATAATTACTGGATGAAATACTATGAGACCAGTAGCGCGGTGCAAACGGCAAGTTTCTCGGACTATCAAAGATGTCAGAAAAAGGAGCGAGGCGGTTTCAATTTAAATAACGCTCAGGATCCAGCATTCGATCTATTGAAATCTCGTTGGCCATCACGTGCACCAGAGTTGGAAAACGACGAGAGAATTCGCTGTTCAAGGAATATCAGTTCGAGCTCTGAAAAACAAAGGAGCTTCAGAGGATGTAGTGGGCTTCGGGAATCGAACTCAGGTTTAAACAGCGGCGCCACATGACGAATAGTTGACAGTCTGATTGGAGTACACGTAGCTGGCACACGCACCAGCAAAATACTCGCACCTTAAGACGTCGACTAAGTCAGTCGTAGAAATATTGTGCGTAAAATGGAAACGGCGATGACACCGAGAAAAGCTGAGAGATGAAGAGGAAGTACAGTCCATGCGGAGAAATGCCGACTGTCGTTATTCCCGCTTACGCGCCACCTGCGAAAAGGAAAGAATGGGTGTGGGGGAATAATAGTAGTGCCAGAATCTCGTCTGGTGCACACCGTAAGGTGGCTTGCGGAATACATACACAGAAGCTGGTTTTACAGTAGTAATTGGCAGCTTTCAGCCGTAATTTTTGTCCTTCGCACAACTCAAGAACGCGTTTCGAGAGACAGTGCTCTCGTCATCATTTTGTAAGTCTGCCAACACAACTGCTGCGTTAACAAAGTAAAATGTAATAAAACCACCCTCGGTTGCCGTGTCCTGCTGATCTGCTGTGGGCTACAAGAGCGTCAAGTGGACGCTTCTACAGGGCTCCTGGACCCGTCGTGAACCGACACGTCGACGGTATTACTGCGTGAGCGCAGCCATTGGTTCAGCCATAGCGCTGTTCTATTGGTCGCCTACATCTTCCTCGTTTCCTAAGTCTACGGTCGTCAGCTTCTAGCTACTTCGTCAAGGAGGTATTGCAAATTTCTGATTATATATCTGCCTTAGAACAACTTTACACAGGTGATGATAAATCTCATTCCGTTGTCATTACATCGCACATTCAGAGTATTACTACGTTTCATGAACGGCGACCTCGAATTGTTCCAGCAGATCGAGCTTCCCTTTCTTTTCTCAGTGCAAAATTTCTGCGTCTTCTTTTATTCCTCTAAGGGGATGGCCTGCTTAGTGTAAATGATTCGCAACAGCTAATTTGCCATAATTACTCAGTCTGAACGCATCTTTATGCTGCTTGTATCTGACCAAAATTATCTTTCTGTCGAATATACTTTGCTCACAGAATGCGCAACGGATTTTATAACTCCTTCCAACCTGGCTCGCACGATTGTGCGGGTTACGTTTTCAATTTGCCGCGCATCAAATACATCGTTTTTCTGCGTCACTCCGGACTTCCAAAGATTGTGCGGGCTCGCGGCTTGCGTTTCGTAGCTGTTTTGTTTCACAATGCGACTATCATAGCGTAGCAGATGACTTCGACGAGAAGACACAGCCATGCGTTCGCGAGAAAAATACAATGCATTTTCCTCCATTTGGTTCAAATGGCTCTGAGCACTATGGGACTTAACATCTGAGGTCATCAGTCCCCTAGAACTTAGAACTACTTAAACCTAACTAACCTAAGGACATCACCCACATCCATGCCCGAGGCAGGATTCGAACCTGTGACCGTGGCAGTCACGCCGTTCTGGACAGAAGCGCCTAGAACCGCACGGCCACCGCGGCCGGCTTTCCTCCATTTCATTCATTTAAGGCAATGCTGCATTGCTTTTGGCTGAGAATGTTTCACTTAATGTATATAAGATGTCCAGACGAGTGCATGAAGTGCCAGTTGGATTTTTTAACGGTTTATATTTGAAGTAGCACGATCGTACGTCTCAGGTGTTAATGATGCCAATCTTAGGCGCCAACAACACTTTCATATGCATACACTATAGTAAACATTCGCACTAAGATAGCTAAAATAGCGTTCCAAGCAAACAGTTCAGTCAAGTATCGCCTGAACGATAACTTCCGTAAAATGATAAAGAAGTTCGAAAGAAGGAGAGTTTAAAAAATTTCGTGCGTATCCTGTGATGAAAAGTATACTAGACATATATGAAGAACGTTTCCGTGCAGATACAAGCAGCATAAAGATGCTTTCAGACTGAGTAATAATCACAAATTAGCTGTTCCGAATCATTTAAACGAAGCAGGCCATCCCCTGAAAGGAATAGGAAAAGACACAGAAATTTTGTACAGAGAAAATAAAGGGGAAAAACTCGATCTGGTGGAACAATTCGAGATCGCCGTTCATGAAAAGAAACGTGGCAGTATTCTGAACGTGCGAGGTAATAACAACGGAATGAGATTTATGATTGCCTGTGTAGAATTGTTCTAAGGCAGATACATAATCAGAAATTTGCAATGACTCCTTGACGAAGTGATTAGAAGCTGACGACCGTAGACTCAGGAAACAAGGAAGATGTAGGCGACCAATAGAACAGCGCTGTGGCTGAGCCACTTGCTGCGCTTACTCAGTAATACCGCCGACGTATCGGTTCACGACAAGCCCCGCATTCCAGGATTCGAATCGGTAAGAGCTGCCGACATGAGTAACCTGGAAATAGAGATCTTCGGAGAAGTGAGGCGACTTAAATCACTTAATAAAAGTAAATCTTCCGTCCAGATTGTATACCACTCAGGTTCCTTTCCGAGTATGCTAATACAATAGCTCCGTGCTTAAGTCACACACGACCACACGCTCGTCGAAAGTTCCGTACCTAAGGACTTGAAGTTGCACATGTCACATCAATATTCAACAAAAGAATAATCCACTAAATTACAGGCCGGTATCATTAGCGTTGATATGCAGCAGGATTTTGGACCATATATTATGTTCGAACATAATTGTCAAAAAAATGGTTCAAATGGCTCTGAGCACTATGGGACTCAACTGCTGAGGTCATTAGTCCCCTAGAACTTAGAACTAGTTAAACCTAACTAACCTAAGGACATCACAAACATCCATGTCCGAGGCAGGATTCGAACCTGCGACCGTAGCGGTCTTGCGGTCCCAGACTGCAGCGCCTTTAACCGCACGGCCACTCCGGCCGGCCATAATTGTCACACAGTCAGCACGGATTCAGAAACTTTCGTTTTTGTGAAACACAACTAGCTCTTTATTCGCTCGAAGTAATGAGTGCTATCGACATGGAATCTCAAAATGATTTCATATTTCTAGAGTTCCAGAACGCTTTTGACACTGTTCCTCACAAGACACTTCTGTCTAAATTCCGCTACTGTGGAGTATCGCTTCAACTGTGCGAGTGGATCCGAGATTTCCTCTCAGAAACGTCACAGTACGTAGTAATCGGCGGGAAGTCATCGAGTACAAGTAAAGTAATGTTTGGCGTTCCTCACGGAACTAATGCAGGTACTCTGCTGCTCCTAATCGATATAAAACATTTAGGAGATAATCTGAGAATCCCTCTTCGATTGTTTGTAGATGATACTGTCATTTACCATCTAGTGAAGTCGTCAGAAGATCACACCCAATTCCAAATTACTTTGACACGGTATCTAAATGGTGCGAAAAATGGCAATTGTCTCTCAATATGGAAAAGTGAGGCCATCCACATGAGTACAAAAAGAGATCCGTTAATTTTCGATTACACCATAAATTTAAAGGCTGTCAATTCTACTAAATAACTAGGATTTCAGTTACGAACATCGTAAGTTGGAATGATCACACAGATAATCTTGTTGGGAAGGGAAACGATAGATTAAGTATTATTGGCAGAAGACTTAGAAGATGCAACACGTCTACGAAAGAAACTGCCTACACTACGCTTGTCCATCCTCTGCTAGAGTACTGCTGTGCAGTATGGGATCCTTACCAGATAGAACTGACGGAGGATATGGTAAAAATTCAAATAAGGGGTCTTCTTTTCCATTACCGTGGAATAGTGGAGCGAGGGTCACCGACATGCATCCAGGGTGACAATTATTGAACTATATGAAATAAAATCGTCATAACTTCTGAACGGTTTGCGTTAGGACTTTCAAACTGCACGGTTGCCCACGGGGCATGGTGGGAATTAGTATGCGCATTGTTTTTTGGTTTAGCGACGAAGACTAGTTTTATTTGGATAGGTTCGTCAATAAGCAAAATTGGCTTTATCGGGAACTGAGAAACCGCATTTCGCGATCGAGAAGTCTCTTCGTCCTCAGCGGGTGACTGTGTGGTGAGTAATATTGTGCAGTATGGGATAATCGGTGCGATATTCCTTGGTGGCACAGTGACTACCGAACGGTACTTCAACTTTTCGGAAGATGATTTCATCTCCCGCAGGAGAGTGTTTGGTCTCCTGGAGGAGCACTTTGGGGACCGCATTCTGGCTCTGGGGTACCAGGCCACTGGCATGGGCCTCGATTGACAGCCATATTCTCCGGATCTGAACACATGTAACTCCATTTTGTGGGTCTATATTAAAGACAAGGTGTACGGCAATAACCCCAAAACCATTTCCGAGCTGAAAACAGCCATTCACAATGTCATCGACAGCGTCGACGTTCCGACACCTCAGCGGGTCATGCATGATCTCATTATTCGTCTCCGCCACGTCGTCTCTAATGATGGCAGGCATATCGAACATCTCATAACCTAAATACGAATATCTGTAGTGGCGTTTGCACACTGAATAAAGTATGTGGACGCCGCAGTGTGTAAGAAATTTAAGTTTTTGTTAATATACACTGCTGGCTATTAAAATTACTACACCAATAAAAAATGCAGATGATAAATGAGTATTCATTGGACAAATATATTATACTAGAACTTACATGTGATTACATTTTCACGCAATTTGGGTGCATAGATCCTGAGAAATCAGTACCCAGAAAAACCACCTTTGGCCGTAATAACGGCTTTGATATGCCTGGGCATGAGTTAAACAGAGCTTGTATGGCGTGTACAGGTACAGCTGCCCATGCAGCTTCAACACGATATCACAGTTCATCAAGAGTAGTGACTGGCGTATTGTGACGAGCCAGTTGCTCGGCCACCATTGACCAGACGTTTCCAATTGGTGAGAGGTCTGGAGAACGTGCTGACCAGAGCAGCAGTCGAACATTTTCTGTATCCAGAAAGGCCTGTACAGGACCTGCAACATGCGGTCGTGCATTATCCTGCTGAAATGGAAGGTTTCGCTGGGATCGAATGAAGGGTAGAGCCACGGGTCGTAACACATCTGAAATGTAACGTCCACTATTCAAAGTGCCGCCAATGCGAACAAGAGGTGACCGAGACGAGTAACCAGTGGCACCCCATACCATCACGCCGGGTGATACGCCAGTATGGCGATGACGAATACACGCTTCCAATGTGCGTTCCCCGCGATGTCGCCAAATACGAGTTTGACCATCATGATGCTGTAAACAGAACCTGGATTCATCCGAAAAACTGACGTTTTGCCATTCATGCACCTAGGTTCGTCGTTGAGTACACCATCGAAGGCGCTCTTGTCTGTGATGCAGCGTCAAGGGTAACCGCAGCCATGGTCTCCGAGCTGATAGTCCATGCTGCTGCAAATGTCGTCGAACTCTTCGTGCAGATGGCAGTTGTCTTGCAAACGTCCCCATCTGTTGACTCAGGGATCGAGACGTGGCTGCACGATCGGTTACAGCCATGCGGATAAGATGCCTGTCGACTGCTAGTGATACGAGGCCGTCGGGATCCAGCACGGCGTTCCGTATTACCCTCCTGAACCCACCGATTCCATATTCTGCTAACAGTCATTGGATCTCGAACAACGCGAGCAGCAATGTCGCGATACGATAAACCGCAATGGCGATAGGCTACAATCCGACCTTTATCAAAGTCGGAAACGTGATGGTACGCATTTCTCCTTCTTACACGAGGCATCACAACAACGTTTCACCAGGCAACGCCGGTCATCTGCTGTTTGTGTATGAGAAATCGGTTGGAAACTTTCCCCATGTCAGCACGTTGTAGGTGTCGCCACCGGCGCCAACCTTGTGTGAATGCTCTGAAAAGCTAATCATTTGCATATCACAGCATCTTCTTCCTGTCGGTTAAATTTCGCGTCTGTAGCACGTCATATTCGTGGTGTAGCAATTTTAATGGTGATTAGTGTAGTTCAATAATTGTCACCCTGTAATAAACGACGTGGAATGCAATCGTTCAAACAAAGGCGTTTTTCGTTGCGGCGAGATCTTTTCACGAAATTCCGATCTCGAGGTTTCTCTTCTTAATGTGAAAATATTTTGCTGACGTCGATTTTCACAGAGAGAAATGATCACCATCACAAAATTAGAGCAAACTGAGCTCTTAAAAGACGATTTAATGTATTCGTTTTTCCGTACGCTGTTGGAGAGAAATAGTCTGAAGGTGCGAATGTAGGCTTTACCGGTGTATACTGCTGATGAAATCTCCTTGTGCTTCCATACGGGTAGCTACGTCGAAAATACGCGACGTTTCGATGAGTGGCATTCTCAGTCTCCTGGTGAAGATGATGAGAATGAAACTCATCGAAACGTGGCGGATTTTCGACGCAGCTACCAGGATGGAAGCTCAAGAAGATTTGATCAGTCTGAAAGTGGTTCGAATGGACCTCTTCCAGGCACTTAAGTGTGTATTGCACAGTAGGCACGTAGTTGTAGACGTAAATAGACTTCACATCCGTAATCGGTAACATTAAATTCCTGCTGGTTTCTTTATACACGAATCGTACGGTGTCGTGTGTGAAGACACCATGTTCGGTGCTACGAGGCGGCGGTTGGAGAAGACACCGTGAGCGAGACCCGGAGGGCGCCTCGAACAGCGAAAGCTGTGCGCTACGGAGAGTCGTAGAAAGCAGGAGCAGCGGCGGCGGCAGGCAGTTGTGCCCCGCAGCAGGGAAAGCCCTGTCTGCAGCAGCCGGCTGCGCACTGAGCGCATCCCACCCCTGTCCCGTCCCGTACTAGCCGCCACTGTACCGCACTCATCTGTCGCGGCTCTCTGCTGTTGCGCGGCCAGACCTGTTTGCGAGTTGTGGGAGTTGCCGGAACCTGGCCGGTTGGCGCACTGGCGCAGCCCTCCGGAGCTGACCTAAAGGCCAGACCGCCGTCCAACCTCCTGTAGTGAGCGAGGTCATGAGACGAGGAGCACTAGCATTCACTGGATCCCCATCAGTAGGCGCCTAAAACGATTACCCACTCAGCCAAACCTAGCTCCAGGTTGCCTCTGTCACGGCTTCCAGGGGCAACAAAAATTTGATTTCCAGTATTTCGTAGAATTATTGGTGGAATTTTAGAAATTTAAACGGTGTAAGACGTCGTGGTCTCCTCACCTTCATTGCTTACATATTCCGCCCTCACAATCATATTCCGCAGATCAAGACGCTTCATTCGAACCCAAACTCGATAAGATAAAGTCAATGTTGTACGAATTCATGTAAACGATATGCAAATAACAAGTGAGCGCACTGTGGTTGAAATACTCAAGGCTGCCGTACACACATACATTCCAGACACGACGGTCACAGAAGCTTTTAGTTCGAGAGAGGCAACCGCACGCCACGAGGCCGGTCCCAACCCATCTACGTCAGCAGGTGACCAGCCGTAGAGCAGACAGCGTTTGCCCAAGTGAAATGACGACCCCGTGTTCAGCTTAAAAGCAAACTCCGCTACATTGTGTGGGAGCGACCAGCCTACGCATTCTTTACACATAACACGCAGTTTGAGATTTTCACAGGGATACAGCAAACGCCGAACGCCGATACTACAGATTTCCGGATTGGTCTCCTTAAACGAAACGTCATTCTCCCGTTTTAGAACAGCAATGCTGATTGGCAGGCGATATTTCTGACGCCTTAAGCTGAAGGAATAATGGAAGAGACCGAAAGATATACCCTTTCACGTTTGGCATGGAGAGGCGCCGTTCCGTTGTCGCTCTTGGAGCGAGAACACGTAACGAGAGCGTGCGCGCTCGTACGTGTACTCAAAGAGCGAGGAACAAATCTCTCCTCAGTACTTCACTGGGAGAGCACCTCTGTCGAGAGCGAATCGAAGTGCGACTCTATATTGAGTCCTCGTTGTTCACTGTGTTGGCTGCCACACTTATTGTGTGGTGTGAACAGACAGAGTTATAGTTAAACTCCTGCGAGCGAAATTTTGAGTGGCATTGCGGTGGACTGGTTATCTGACCGGTGTACCACGCCAATAGTTGGACTAGGGGCGAATAGGAGTCCTTGACTTCATCAAGGCGTAGGGAGAGTTTGATTGGATTGGACAATCCAGATAGAACGAGAGTTATCTTATTTGTCAGCAGCGAGCGGCGCAGACAGCAGTCATCGCAGCTTACGGTATTGGGCGCTACAGCTCTTGCGAGCCCCATATTTCCTCCACAACAGTACACTTCACTGCGTTTCACACACGACAGCCTCGACCGTACCTAGCAACATTCTAACGGATAATTATTCAACTTGAGCAGGCGTGGCTCTCAGCCATTCTGCCAAGTCAATAACAATATTAAACTTTGTATAGTTATTTCATTAGCGAATCCTATTCTTGAGAGGTAACTTCACATTCCGAAAAGAACCAGGATATATTCATAACGAAAAGTTCCATTGTGTTTTCTCAGAATTTTAGCAAAATAAATAATAATTTTCGTTAGTTTCATGTTTCTCTTACACTAACTAGCACTACTCCAGTACCCAAGTATCCCACTAGTTACGTAAGAAATTTTATGAATTTTTATGTCATTTCCTTACAGCGGACGACTCCAGAAGATATTTATTGCTGAAAGTTTTTCAGACATTTCTCTTTAGAAACTTAGGAGCGTCTGTCTGACTTCTGTAGTTGTGTGGGGGTGGAAACGGCATCTTGCAGGAGCCACAGGGTAAAGGGTACATCTCAGATTAATCAGTTGTGCAGAATAACAGAATACCAACCCACACGCTCACAACGGCTGTCATAATTTCCTCTCTAAGAGGTAAAATCAGACCTCAGAGTTAAACACATTCAAATATTAAAGTTATAGACTGTTTGTACACTGAAGAGCCAAAGAAACTGGTACACCTGCCTAATATCGTGTAGGGCTCCCGCGAGCACACAGAAGTGTCATAACACGACGTGGCATTGAGTCGACTAATGTCTGAAGTGCTGCTGGTGGGAGCTGACGCCATGAATCCTCCAGGGCTGTCCATAAATCCGTAAGAGTACGAGGGAATGGAGATCACTTCTGAACAGTATGTTGCCAAGTCATCCCAGATACGCTCAATAATGTTCATGTCTGGGGAGTTTGGTGGCCAGAGGAATTATTTAAAGTCAGAAGAGTGTTCCTGGAGCCACCTTCAGCAATTCTGGACGTGTGGATGTCGCATTGTCCTGCTGGAATTGCCCAAGTCTGTCGGAATGTGCAATGGACATGAATGATGTGTCACCTGTCACAGTCGTATCTAGACGTATCAGGGGTCCCATATCACTCAAACTGCACACACCCTGCACCATTACAGAGCCTCCCTGCTCGAACAGTCCTTTGCTGTCATACACGGTCCATCGATTCATGAAGTTGTCTCCATATCCGTACACGTCTATCCGCTCGATACAATTTAAAATGAGACACGTCCCACCAGGGAACGTGTTGCCAGTCATCAACAGTCCAATGTCGGTGTTGACAGGCATAGGCGAGGCGTAATGCTTTGGGTCGTGCAGTCATCAAGGATACAGGAGTGGGCCTTCGGTTCCGGAAGCCCATATAGATGATGTCCCGTTGAACGCCTCCCATGCTGACATTTGTTGATGGTCCAGCATTGAAATATGCAGCAATCTGCGGAAGGGTAGCACTTCTGTCACGTTGAAAGATTCGCTTCATTCGTTGTTGGTCCCGTTCTTGCAGGGTCTTTTTCCGTCCGCAGCGTTGTCGGAGATTTGATGTTTTACCGGATTCCTGATATTCGCGGTACACTCGTGAAATGGTCGTACGGGAAAATCCCCACTTCATCGCTACCTCGGAGACGCTGTGTCCCGTCGCTCTAACAACTGCGCCAGACATTTGTCGTTTTATATATGCGTTGCCGACCGCAGCGCCCTATTCTGCCTTTTTACAAATCTCTGTATTTGAATACGCACGCCTATACTAGTTTCTTCCGCGCTTCAGTGTATGAACTGAAGCAGCGCGACTCATTTCGCGAAAATTACCCAGACTATATTCATCCAGTATTTGAGAATGAGAGCACTTGTCGACTGCCAACAAACTGTACACATTATTGCAAAACTTTAGGAAATTTTTTCTCGTTAACATAGCCCACAAAATAATCAAGAGGTAAAACGTTATTGCTTACCACATTTTCGCTGTTCATAAAGTAAAATTTGAGCGTAGGCATGTCATTTTAATTTACTACTTCTTTACTACTAACCCTATTAACAACACATTTTGCAGACAGTATCCAAATACACCACTGAATGTACCTGCTAAATTATAACGTCCTACGGTACAAAAGATACATTGAGATGCGTGGAAAACTATCTTCTCTTGAAACGGAGCGCACATTAGCCACCGTACATTATTTGTCAAGAAGGACATACATGAACATGTAAAGGTATTATCACTTTTTTAGTTACCAGCTTTGGTTTTGACTTTCTCATTAATGTAATAATTCGAAACTAATAAAAGGGTTGCTTAACGATAAATATTTACCACCTTCTGACACATTTGTAAAGTAATCAGATGGTCGAAGCTGTTTCATATATTGAAGTTGGATTTTTTAAAGAATGAAACTCTCACATGTAAAAGTGTCGTAAGCGCTCTGGTTATCAGATACTCGACGAATATAGTCTGGGTAATTTGCGCGCAATGAGTTACGCTTTTTCGGGACAGAAAAACTGCCTCTGAGTTTAATACTTGACTTCCTGTTTTAAGAAACCTTAATGTAAGATCGTACTTATTAATTAGTAAATTAAGACAGTATTTTAAATTTTTAAATTTCGCCAGTATTCATGTATAAACGCCGATAGATTTTCAACCTGTGACTGGGATCAGGGGACGGTTTTAGCGGTTCAAGTAACATGAATTCTTCCAGTAACACTACAGCCATTGCAACTGGTAGAACTACCTTAGAGCTTGAATAACAGGCAGTGATGCATTCAGTCGCCCTGGCCTGGAACAGTTGTGGACAGGTAAGTCCAGTGTGGATAAAATACAAATTGCTTTCACAAGCAAATCTTAACTGCTGCTTTTTGAAATAAATCAGCTGGTGGGTTATATTGTGGCTCTTGTTCCGTGGCGATTCTTCTACTCCTCCGCCGCATTCACATTAGTCTCCCAGCTACTCCATTCCTCCTGCAGCAAATCATTATGACTCGAGATCAAAAAATTCATTGTACTGCAGACAGCTCTCCTCTTGTGCATATGCTGCTGTCTATGGAAATTTCGTGTCTTTAATGTTTTTGCTTCGCGGTCTGAGGCTCCTTGCCACGGTTCGCGCGACTACCCCCGTCGGAGGTTCGAGTCCTCCCTCGTGCATGAGTGTGTGTGTCGTCCTTAGCGTAAGTTAGTTTAAGTTAGATTAAGTAGTGTGTAAGCCTAGGGACCGATGACCTCAGCAGTTTGGTCCCACAGGAACTTACCACAAATTTTGAAGAATACGAAAACGATGTAAAGCTCACTCTTCGTTTTTTTCTTTTTTCTTTTTTTTTCCTTTTCCAGCCTTCACATGAGGAGGCTTTGTATATTATTTTACTGTAATTTTGTAATGAAATAGCAATGAGATGCACAAAATTCAGTATGTTGTATTTAGCAGAGATATATTTAGTATCATACTCCACTACTCAAAAATCTTTTATATATTTTTCAGCCTGTTAAATTAGTTGGATGTGGTCAGTTTGGTAACGCAACGATCACATGCCATAAGCGCACTGTTGTTTCCAAATTACAACGTAGACCATTCAGCCTGCAGTTTATAATTTAAGCAAATCCGATCATTATTGCCACTCTCGTGTGCCGACCGAAGTGGCCGTGCGGTTCTAGGCGCTGCAGTCTGGAACCGCGAGACCGCTACGGTCGCAGGTTCGAATCCTGCCTCGGGCATGGATGTGTGTGATGTTCATAGGTTAGTTAGATTTAACTAGTTCTAAGTTGTAGGGGACTAATGACCTCAGAAGTTGAGTCCCATAGTGCTCAGAGCCATTTTTGAGCAATTCTCGTGCAAAGCTGAGGATTTGCATTAACTGTAACTATTAGTCGGTGTGGCGTCACTAAGCTTACTGTTTTCCAACTATGACCTCTGACAATGATAATCTCAACGTCCCGACCAGAAAAGGTGTCTTACGGCGCTAGAGATAAACTTGCGCCATATCATTTAATGTAATAGTGATGTGTCCCTCCTTTGTCAGAAATATAACTTTCAGACATTTTACGTGCTGTCACATGAAAAGGGTATACGCACAGCACACTCCGAACACGATGCTACGCGGCGGCTCGGACGTCGTTTACAATACATCTACACTGAAGAAACTGGTAAAGACATGCGTATTCAAATACAGAGATATGTAAACAAGCAGAATACGGCGCTGCGTTGCGAAACGAATAAATAAGACAAGTGTCTGGCGCAGTTGTTAGATTGGTTACTGCTGCCACAATGGCAGGTTATCAAATGTAAGTGAGATGGAACGTGTTGCTATAATCGGTGCACGAGCGATGGGACACACCATCTCCGAGGTAGCGAAGAAGTGGGGATTTTCCCGTACGACTATTTCACGAGTGTACCGTGAATATCAGGAATACGGTAAAACATCAGATCTCCGACATCACTGCGGTCGGAAAAAGATCTTGCAAGAACGGGACCAACGACGACTGAAGAGCATCTTTCAACATGACAGAAGTGCAACCCCTCCACAAATTGCTGCAGATTTCAATGCTGGGCCATCAACAAGTGTCAGCATTCGAACCATTGAACGAAACAGCATCGATATGGGCTTTCGGAGCCGAAGGCCCACTCGTGTACCGTTGATGACTGCACGACACAAAGCTTTACGCCTCGCCTGTGCCCGTCAACACCGACATTGGACTGTTCATGACTGGGAACACGTTGCCTGGTCGGACGAGTCTCGTTTCAAATTGTATCGAGCGGATGGACGTGTACGGGTATGAAGACAGCTTCATGAATCCATGGACCCTGCATATCAACAAGGGGCTGTTCAAGCTGGTGGATGCTCTGTAATGGTGTAGGACGTGTGCATTTGGAGTGATATGGGACCCCTGGTACGTCTAGATACAACTCTGACGGGTGACACTTACGTAAGCATGCATCCATTCATGTCCATTGTGCATTCCGACGGACTTGGGCAATTACAGCAGGACAACGCGACACCCCACATGTCCAGAATTGCTACAGAGTGGTTCCAAGAACACACTTCTGAACTTTAAACACTTCCGCTGGCCCTTAAACTCCACAGACATGAACGTTTTTGAGTATATCTGGGATGCCTTGCAGTGTGCTGTTCAGAAGAGATCTTCACCCCATCGTACTGTTACGGATTTATGGACAGCCCTGCAGGATTCATAGTGTCAATTCCCTCCAGCACTACTTCAGACGTTGGTCGAGTCCATGCCACGTCGTGTTGTGGCGCTTCTGCGTGCTCGCGGGGGCTCTACACGATATTAGGCAGGTGTACCAGATTGTTTGGCTCTTCAGTGTATATCTACATTATACTTCGCAAGCCACCTAACTGTGTCTGGCGGGGGTACTTCTGGTACCATTAACTGATCCCTCTTTCCCTGTTACAATCGCGAGTGGCGTCTGGGAAGAACGATTATCGCTGAACCTCTGTATTAGCTCTAATTTTTCGAATTTTCTTGTCGTGGTCGTTACGCGAGATTTGTGGGAGGAAGTAATATGTTGTCTGACCTTTCCCTAAGGTATTCTCTCGAAATTTCGGTAGTAAATCTCTCCGTGATGCACAACACCTATTTTGTAGCGTCCGCCACTGGAGTTTGGTGACTATCTCTGTAACGCTCTTGCGCAACTACATGATCCCTTGACGGAACGCGCCGCTCTTCGTTGCGATATACGTGGAACAGATTTTCGCAACATTGTTAATAAAAGGATATATTCCAACTTACCGCCTTTAACCGGAGACGTCTACGGTGGTGCTTCATTCGTGAGGGTCACTCTGTGTGTAACACTGGTACAGGAATCTGCAGCAGTTCGCCGCGCCAAGTGGTTCAAGCATGATGGGGCTCCTGCCTAATTTAGATGTTCATCTATTTTCGGACATTACCTTCTCAAACAGTGGATCGTGCGTCTAGGTCCTGTGCATTGATGAAATCAGTGTGCTGTCCTTAATCCGGAGAGCTGATATCCATGTACTGAAATGAAAGCAACTGATCGATGTAGATGAAATCAGCGAAAATGCAATGTCATAAAATTATATCGCCGCAAATGGATCAGAAGAGCTAAACTTGGCAATGATATAAATGTTGTTGTGGTGCCACCTGAATACTTGTTTGATGCAGCTCTCCACGTTAATTTATGTTCTGTATTCATCCGTATCTCCAAACAAGTACTGGAACCTACATCCATTTGAACCTGCTTACTGTATTCAGGCCTTCGCCTCCATGTGCAGTATTTAACCTCGACGACGATCTCAACCGATTCCTTCTTTTAGTCAAGTTGTGCCATAAATTTCTTTTCTCCCCAATTCGATTCAGTATCTCCTCATTAGTTATTTGACCTATCCACTTAATCCTCAGCATTCTTCTGTAACATCACATTTCACGAGCTTCTATTCTTTTCTTTTTTAAACCGTTTACCGTCCGTATTTCACTCTATACAAATACTTTCACAAAAGATTTCTTATCACTTACTTCGATATTAGTAAATTCCTCTTTTTTCAGAAATACTTTTCTTGCTATTGCCAGCCTACGTTTTATATCGTTCCTACTTTGGCCATCACCAATTACTCGTATTTTACTGCCTAAATAGCAAAACTCATTTACTGTTTTTAGTGTCTCGTTTCCTGATCAAATTTTCTCGCCATCACCTGCTCTAATTCAGCCACATTCCATTATAATGGTTTTGCTTTTACTGATGTTCATCTTACATCCTCCTTTCAAGTCATTGACCAGTACCTTCAAACCGCTCCTCCAAGTCCCTTGTTGTCTCTGACATAATTTCAGTGTCATCAGCAAACCGCAAAGCGCGTATTCCTTCTCGCTGACCTTTAATTCATACTCAAATTTTTTCTTTGGCTTTCTCAGCTGCTTGCTCAGAGTACAGATTGAATTGAATAACATCGGGGTAGGCTACAACCCTGTCTCACTCGCTTCTCAATCACTGCATCGCTTTCATGCCCCTTGACCATTATAACTGCCATCTGGTTTCTATACAAGTTGTAAATAGCCTTTCACTTCCTGTATTTTACCCCTGCTATCTTCAAAATTTCAAAGAGTATTTCAATCAACATTGTCAAAAGCTTTCTCTAAGTCTGCAAATGCAATGAACGTAAGTTTGCCTTTCCTTAACCTGTCTTCTAAGAGAAGACAAAGGGTCAGTATTGCCTCGCGTGTTCCTCCATTTCTCCGCAATCCAAACTGATCTTCCATAAGGTCGGCTTCTATCAGTTTTTCCAATCCTCTATAAAGAATGCTTGTCAGTATTTTGTGAATGACTTATTAAACGTGTAGTTAGGCAATATTCACAGTTGCTTTATCTGAAATTGGCATTATTACATTCTTCTTGAGTATGAGGGTATTTCCCTTGTCCCTATGTATCTTGCACACCGTGGAGAATAGTTTAGCCATGGCTTCTTTTCAAAGGGTTCATCAGTTTTGAGGGAATGTCGTATACTCACGGGACCGTGTTTCAGCATAGGTCTTTCAGTGATCTGTCATATTCTTCTCACAGTGTCACATCTGCCACTGTCATTACTATTATTATTCTCATTGTTATTGTTGTTATTATCATCATTAGTGGCAGAAGTAGCAGTAGTAGAATTACTTCAAGTATTAACTTCGTTAGTACATAATCAGTATTATTTACTTACGTTGTCACTAGAGACACTGAAATAATTTCAATACTATTCGTCACATTACAGTTTTATTTCTTAGGTAACTATGATGTGAAAAAGGTACTGTACGTGAAACATGTTCTGATGTAAGAAAGGGCCTGATGTCCCAGATCAAGTTAAATACATATCTCCCATCTCATCTTCACGTATTTCCTCTACCATTTATGTGAAACTGTCTACAAGTTTGTGTCCCTTGTGTAGACCATCTACATATTCCTTCCTCCTTTTTAGCTTTCCTTTCTTTGCTTTGTACTGGTTTTCCATCCGAGCTCTTATGTTCATACAGTTGCTTCTCCTTTCTCCTAGTTATACGTGATTCTGCAGCCTTGAATTTGTCATCTAACGTTTCCTGCTTAGCTAGCCACATTGCACTTTCTGCCAACTTCATTTATTAAACGCCTGTTTTCACTTTCACCTGATTCATTTGCTGCATCTTTACATTCTTTCATTTCCTCAGTTAAATGCAATATCTCCTGTCATATTGAAGGATTTCTACTAGGCATTTGCTTTTCATCTGTTTGGTACTCTGCTGTCTTCAGTGTTTCCCGCCTCAAAGCTACTCGTTCTTTTCTGTTGTATTTCTTTCCTCTGGTTCAGTCAATCGTTGCCTAATGCTCTCTTTGAAACTTTCAATGTTCTCTGGTTCTTTAAATCTATCAGTTTGTCATCTCCTTAATTTATTATCTCTCTGTAATTTCTGTAGCTTTAATGTGCAGTTCATAGCCAGCAAATTGAGGCCAACGTTCCCATCTACGCCTGGAATGAATTCGTAGTGAAACTTTAAATCTATCAATTTGCCATCTTCTTAATTTATTATCTCTCTGTAACTTCTGTAGCTTTAATTTGCAGTTCATAGCCAGAAAATTGATGCCAACGTTCCCATCTACCCCTGGAATGAATACGCAATGAAACTGATAATTTTATGCAGACCTGGGCTCGAATCTCAATTGCCTGCTTTTCGCAAATATTCGCCTTAAACCATGAGGCTCTCTGAGCACTGATGCAGGGCTGACTGAAACCTTCTTTGTTACCGAGGTTTCCATCTACACCATCTGATCAAAAGCATCCAACACCTACCAGTGAACATTAATATTGACTGTGTGCTCCCTTCGCCTTCAGGACGGCCTAATACTGTTCGAGACAGTTTCAGTAAGCTTTCTGAATGTCTGTGGAGGAATGGCAACCTATTCTTCCTCAAGAGCCGAAATCGATAAAGATAGTAGTATTGGATGCTGGGATCTTGAATGGGGATGTGGAAATGGATTAATAATTGCTTGAATAAGTCGAAAAAATTGGAAAGAATAGTTGAGAAAAGTTTGAAGGTAATTTATGAATCTGTACACTTAAGCTGATACCAATATCAACAGACCTTGAATATCACTACGTTCCAGGTCAATAAACACAATTTGGATTACGTATGCAGGTTCGAATCCTGCCTCGGGCATGGATGTGTATGATATCCTTAGGTTAGTTCGGTTTACGTAGTTCTAAGTTCTAGGGGACTGATGAGCTCAGCTGTTAAGTCCCATAGTGCTCAGAGCCATTTTTGGATTACGTACTGCCGCTTCTAGTAGTATGCGATACGAAATAATCACCGCAACTATTGAAATTGTCGATCCGCCTATACGTTCTTAAACACACGAAGCACAGAGTTTTAGAACCATGTTCAATGGGTGCCTATCAAGTCTGCGACATGACCTTGACATTAATTGCATTGTGTTTAGTGTTGAGTGCGACAATGTCGATGCAGGAACGCTCCTCCAGACAGAGCGTTAATTATTCTTGTCTGCACCGAACCTCTTGATGCAGGATCTTGGTTGCGAGTGAAATGATGAACAGTTAGGAGTTGAGCTTATAACGCTGCGGATAAATAATCGTTTTCTAATAACTTTTTGTAATACTTTTAATGAACGGTTAAAATGCACATTTTTAACAATGCTTGTACGACGAATCCAAGCATACGTCCGTACGCTACCACTTCCCGAAACAAACATGAATTAATAAGTTGAAGAGCGTATCTCTTATTTTGTTTCATACAGATATTTAACGATGTATCAAAACATTATCCTTGCCACAAAACAACTCGTTAATTTACTTTTGGAGTTGTCTTTGGTTTATAGCTCATCCAGTTTACATATAGCTTATCTATAAGAAAAGAAAATAAAGAAAAATAGTATGGTTCAATATGGTCTGGAGCGACGTCGACCTTCTTACTAACTCCAAAGGTGTTCCATCGGGTTCAGGTCGGGATTTGGACAGGCCAGTCCGTTTCAGGAATAAAAATCTTGATTCCTCGTTGCTCCGCAGCCTTAAGATATTTATTAAACGTCATCTTCTGTACACCATGAGCTGCACTCGGAACGTTTATTTGCCAAAGCCAGTTTTCGTGTTTATAACCCGTCCTCACCTGTATAGTAGTGACATGGATGTCAGTTAACCGGCCACTGTGGCCGAGCCGTTCTAGGCGCTTCAGTCTGGAATCGCGCGACTGCTACTGCCGCAGGTTCGAATCCTGCCTCGGACATGGATGTGTGTGATGTCCTTAGGTTAGTTAAGTTTAAGTAGTTCTAAGGGACTGATGACCTCAGATGTTAAGTCCCATAGTGCTCAGAGCCATTTTTTGAAGAACTCGAACCTCCGCAACCAGGGGGGGGGGGGGGGGGGGGGCGGAGGGCGAACCGTAACAAGTCGTCTTCCTAGACCGCACGGCTCCCCCGCGCGTCAAAATTCCAACTTTCAATACGTATTCAGTCTAATAGACGTTCTGTGGTGGAGACACGTGAAAAGTGCTGTTGGCTCTACTCCAGTTGCCGGCCGAAGTGGCCGTGCGGTTAAAGGCGCTGCAGTCTGGAACCGCAAGACCGCTACGGTCGCAGGTTCGAATCCTGCCTCGGGCATGGATGTTTGTGATGTCCTTAGGTTAGTTAGGTTTAACTAGTTCTAAGTTCTTGGGGACTAATGACCTCAGCAGTTGAGTCCCATAGTGCTCAGAGCCATTTGAGCCATCTACTCCAGTTGGACATCGACATGCTGCAACAGCATTTGCATAACGCCCCCACATCTGTTCGGAAATACCTAGGTTAATGTTTCTTTGTGAAAGGGTCCACAGCCAGTTGTTTTTATTACGTAGCGGAATAATTTATATTTTACGTATCAAGATTTTCGCCTACAGTGTGGCTTTCAAGTTAGCCATTATTCGCATTAGCGTACGTTTAAGGCTATAAACCTGAATTCCAGAATGCAACCAAAATATAGCAATAATATAAAAATATTTTGTTGCATATAAAAATATCTGTACCATAAAAATGGTTTCATTTAACACAGCAGGTATCATAATATAGAGAAAATTTGAAGAACTTGTTGGCGATAATGCAAAGAACAAGCCCGTCCAACATTCAGACACAGGTGGTGATAATTCCATAAGGGCCGTTTCGTGCTAATACAGAATCGTCCCTCACTCGATTCTGCGTAAGTCGCTCAGAGTACGTGGAGTCCAAAGACAGTTCGTTTTCATCGATCCTACACGTGTTAGATTTGGTTCATGTGCGGGGAACAGAGGGGCTACTCCATTCTGGTGATAATGACATGTTGATGGAACGAGTTCACAACAGCTCGATTGCCACGCGAGTTAGAAGATGAAGTTGCTATCATTGTTGGCGATATGGTCCCACCATTGGTTGCAGAATCTCATCCCTGTATCGTAGGGCAGTAAGATTGCCCACAACAGCCACGAGATGTGTACGGTAGCCCCACGTAATGTCACCCCAGAACATCGCTTTACGGCCACACTCCTCTACCATCACCTTGTTGCGCATATGGGGCACAGTGTTGGAGGCGTTTTGATATTTCTAGGTAGTCTCTAGAAACGTTGTTTGCGATAATCGGGGTACAAAGAGAGCCGTGTTTCGTCCGGGAACACCAATGGACGCCTATCTTGGAGCCTTCATTCGGTACGATTTCGTGCCTGTAACGGAGTCCATAGTGATATGTATGACGTGAGGCACCCCATGGTCGTCGGGGAAGCAGGTTCATATCTCTGCTAACAGTTTATGCGATAGATGATGTCATGTGGTTTCTTCGAACCTCGAATTCAGTTCTGGAACGTTCAGCCCGTAATTCCTTTTGCTCAAAAGTCGTAAGTATCGATCATCCTAAGCACTTATGGAACGTGGACGACTTGTACGGTGTAAGTCCTCAACTCTATCTGTCAGCTGAATCCGATTCCACGAACACTTCAACTTCACATCGCCTTGACTCCGGTACACACGTCGAGCAACTTTCGTGATCGACAAGCCTTCTGCTCGAAAAGTCATGATGCAGACCCGATCATTGGTCGCGACTGTCGTTCGTGGTATGATGGATGCTCACTCTACTTTCCCACAGACGTCTCTAATGCGTCACTACTGGTGCTTTACTTCCAACCGAAATATTGCGATCCATTCGAGTGCGGCGTTCTACTCCAGGTAGCGCTCGTGGTAACTATGTGTATTGTAAGTAGGCTGTTTATGTTTTCTTATTGGCAACGTTACGTAGCGCTCTGTATGAAAATCACTGGCTGTGCTGTGTGCGGTCTGTGGCTAGTTTGCATTGTTGTCTGCCATTGTAGTATTGGGCAGCTGGATGTGAACAGCGCGTAGCGTTACGCAGTTGGAGGTGAGCCGCCAGCAGTGGTGGATGTGGGGAGAGAGATGGCGGAGTTTTGAAATTTGTAAGACTGGATGTCATGAACTGCTATGTATATTATGATTTTTCAACACTATTAAGGTAAATACATTGTTTGTTCTCTATTAAAATCTTTCATTTGCTAACTATGCCTATCAGTGGCTCTGAGCACTATGGGACTTAACATCTATGGTCATCAGTCCCCTAGAACTTAGAACTACTTAAACCTAACTAACCTAAGGACATCACACAACACCCAGCCATCACGAGGCAGAGAAAATCCCTGACCCCGCCGGGAATCGAACCCGGGAACCCGAGCGTGGGAAGCGAGAACGCTACCGCACGACCACGAGATGCGGGCTATGCCTATCAGTAGTTAGTGCCTTTCGTAGTTTGAATCTTTTATTTAGCTGGCAGTAGTGGCGCTCGCTGTATTGCAGTAGTTCGAGTAACGAAGATTTTTGTGAGGTAAGTGATTTGTGAAAGGTATAGGTTAATGTTAGTCAGGGCCATTTTGTAGGGATTGTTGAAAGTCAGATTGCGTTGCGCTAAAAAATATTGTGTGTCAGTTTAAGCACAGTCATGTGTAATTGTTCAAAGGGAACGTTTCAGTATGTTTACAAAATTACGTCGATAGTGACTTTTTAGATTGGTGCAGGAAGAGTTACAACAGCAGCACAGCTGTACGACGTGTGGGACTGAGGCAGAACTTTTGTCATGTGTGTATGTTCATAGGAAAACTTTATATCTATTAATGCTAGTAATCACCCCAGACTTTCTTAACAAACGATTAGAATTATTCTGTATACAAACATAGCATAAATTACTAACTAGTAATAGGATAGAATTTTTATCTGCGTAGAATTGTGATGCTTCTAGTCCTGCCGAAGAGCACAGTATCTGGCGGTTAATTATAATTGCAACAATAGGTGTAGATAGATAATCTATGTGCAGGTAGATAATGTGTAAAACCCCGTATGGATCTGTGCTGGATCGAGATTTACTGAGTCACATACAGACGGGAGGGCTGTTGATTCTGTAAGTATATGGCTCTAAGCACTATGGGACTTAACATCTGAGGTCATCAGTCCCCTAGACATAGAACTACGTAAACCTAACTAACCTAAGGACAGCACACACATCCATGCCCGAGGCAGGAGTCGAACATCGTCCGTAGCAGCCGCGTGGTTCCGGACTGAAGCGCCTAGGACCGCTCGGCCATAGCGGCCGGCCTGTAAGTATACAAATAGTGTTAATCATTGATAGTATAAAATATACATCTGGGCGCAACTGTAGAAGATTTTTCCACTCGCTGGAGGTAAAACTCTAGATACGCTGACATGGCCGCAATCCAAGAGACATTGAAAAAATTCTGCTAACGTGGAAACATTAAAAGCAGCTCATCAGTTTATTGTTTTATTAATTACTTACTTTTATTACAATTTGTTTATAGCTAACCGGGATTCCTTTCATTTGTGTACTTATTGTTTAGTTATATTGTATCAAAAGCTTTGGTTTTGCTTTGTAAAAGCTAAGAATAAGAGAAAATATAGATTTGTGGAGGGTACGCAATGTATTGAATGTCCTGTGCGATCTGCCTTAGGCACACAAAAGGAAATGTTTTCAGGAAGCAATACATGAATAAAAAATAAATAAGTACATAAAATATAAACGCAAGGTCACACAAAGAACTGAAAACATTCCATAGAAAACAGGTCCCTTGTGTAGCTTTCACAACAAATAACACATCTCATACGGGGGACTAATAAAACATATGAACATATAATGATGACACCAACGATTCCACACTGTAAGACCGGCGAAATCAACGCTATCAGGAAACCAACGAACCTGCACATAGAAACAGCGATACTTATTATCCGCGGTAACACAAAACGAGTCACAAAAGAAAGGAGAATTATGACACAACCGATAACTATCCCAGGACAAAAACATATTGCGCGACAGACGAATAAAGCAAATCGGACTGATAAAGTGCTGAGTAGACGATACACACTGCATCAGCAATTTAATTACTGCTAGAGTACCAGAAAATGAAGCAGTAACTGATAAAGCGCGGTACATAAAGTTACTCAACCACCTCCAGTGAGCCAGGCGAAACGTAAATAGTTTCAAAGGCCGCCAAGGAATTAATCAGTAGCCCAGTGGCGTGACATGGTATACTGCAAATCCGTGGCACTGCTCACCGATCAGGCGTTCACGCGTGGAAAAAGTGCGACGGCGTGCCTGACATTACAGAAACATGCATCTAGAACAGAAGCCTAGTAACAGTAGGGAAAATTGTAGCTGTTAAACATTAACCTTCACAATAGATATACAGCGCGAAGTAAAAAATACAGCCCAATTCTGTGTAGATAAGCAGTGACGATTTTTTAAGAAAATCTTAATTATTTTGAGCCAGCTTTTGTTAAAGAATAGACATTGACAAATACAATAAACTATTATCGACATACACTGTCGGATTAATCGTTTCCTGTTTCGTAATAGCACACTGTATCTACAAACAAGGAGAGGTCAAAAATATGTAAAAACATTACTATGCCTAATAGAATGTAGGAAGCCCGTTGTTTAACTTCAAATTTCCTGTCATTGTCGCCAAATTTATCTTGCCTCCACCTCCGAAATTTAAATTATTATGACTGAATCATATAGAGTTACTTGAATGGAAAACTTCGGGCGAGAGAAGTCGCTTCCTCAATATTTTTACACAATTATCTCCCACGCTTTCAGGTATCAAATTAAGTACTCCACCTGGAATAAAATCTCTGTGGTTCTGAAAATTCTTAAAATAATCAGATGCACAATCGTACGCCGTGAGGAAGCCGTCTTGGGTGCTACGACGTGCTCACACTGCAACATGGGAATCATGTGTATCAATTTCCAGAATTTAATCTGTTAAAATAGAGCATAAATGCCCGTGGTGCAGGCTCTACTGATTTCCCAGGATACAAAGTTCTCTACGAGTTACGACACATCAAATATTGTTCCGAGCCGCAAACAAGGGAGAAGTTAAAATAATCAGAGAACTGAACGTACTTTTTCCGTGCATAAAACTATACTTTTCTATAAATGATTTTCCTAGTAGCTACATTCCAGTTCACATCGTCCTCTTGTATGAGATGAAATGTCATCACAATTCAACAAAATTACATTCGGTATTCAAGATGGCAACTTACAACAATGCTGCTAATCACAATTCCACTGAGATCCTACTCTGCGCTATTCTAAATCAGAAGTAGTTATTCTGTTGTACACTTACCAATGTTCCACATTCTACCCACAGAGTTTTTAAATCACGAATGAGAGACAATCTGTCTCTCGCAGTCGTAAAGAGTCTTTGACCCATATAAACCACTTGCTCGGTTATATGTAGATGTTTACGCTACCTAAAAAAACCTCATTCAACTATTGTAGTCCTGTTTTCCTCAGTTGCGCGTAATATTATGGTATATTGATAATTTTTACTTTTGGATCGTCTGACCGTCAGACGGTACATAAGTAAAGTTGAAGCGAACTACACTCCTGGAAATTGAAATAAGAACACCGTGAATTCATTGTCCCAGGAAGGGGAAACTTTATTGACACATTCCTGGGGTCAGCTACATCACATGATCACACTGACAGAACCACAGGCACATAGACACAGGCAACAGACCATGCACAATGTCGGCACTAGTACAGTGTATATCCACCTCTCGCAGCAATGCAGGCTGCTATTCTCCCATGGAGACGATCGTAGAGATGCTGGATGTAGTCCTGTGGAACGGCTTGCCATGCCATTTCCACCTGGCGCCTCAGTTGGACCAGCGTTCGTGCTGGACGTGCAGACCGCGTGAGACGACGCTTCATCCAGTCCCAAACATGCTCAATGGGGGACAGATCCGGAGATCTTGCTGGCCAGGGTAGTTGACTTACACCTTCTAGAGCACGTTGGGTGGCACGGAATACATGCGGACGTGCATTGTCCTGTTGGAACAGCAAGTTCCCTTGCCGGTCTAGGAATGGTAGAACGATGGGTTCGATGACGGTTTGGATGTACCGTGCACTATTCAGTGTCCCCTCGACGATCACCAGTGGTGTACGGCCAGTGTAGGAGATCGCTCCCCACACCATGATGCCGGGTGTTGGCCCTGTGTGCCTCGGTCGTATGCAATCCTGATTGTGGCGCTCACCTGCACAGCGCCAAACACGCAAACGACCATCATTGGCACCAAGGCAGAAGCGACTCTCATCGCTGAAGACGACACGTCTCCATTCGTCCCTCCATTCACGCCTGTCGCGACACCACTGGAGGCGGGCTGCACGATGTTGGGGCGTGAGCAGAAGACGGCCTAACGGTGTGCGGGACCGTAGCCCAGCTTCATGGAGACGGTTGCGAATGGTCCTCGCCGATACCCCAAGAGCAACAGTGTCCCTAATTTGCTGGGAAGTGGCGGTGCGGTCCCCTACGGCACTGCGTAGGATCCTACGGTCTTGGCGTGCATCCGTGCGTCGCTGCGGTCCGGTCCCAGGTCGACGGGCACGTGCACCTTCCGCCGACCACTGGCGACAACATCGATGTACTGTGGAGACCTCACGCCCCACGTGTTGAGCAATTCGGCGGTACGTCCACCCGGCCTCCCGCATGCCCACTATACGCCCTCGCTCAAAGTCCGTCAACTGCACATACGGTTCACGTCCACGCTGTCGCGGCATGCTACCAGTGTTAAAGACTGCGATGGAGCTCCGTATGCCACGGCAAACTGGCTGACACTGACGGCGGCGGTGCACAAATGCTGCGCAGCTAGCGCCATTCGACGGCCAACACCGCGGTTCCTGGTGTGTCCGCTGTGCCGTGCATGTAATCATTGCTTGTACAGCCCTCTCGCAGTGTCCGGAGCAAGTATGGTGGGTCTGACACACCGGTGTCAATGTGTTCTTTTTTCCATTTCCAGGAGTGTATATCACAAATTGGGAAATTCGTATTAAGTTGGTGTGGGGCCACGATGCTGAGGCCATCGGTCCCTAGGCTTACACATCTCTCAATGTATCTTAAACTAACTTAACGCTAAGGACTACACACACACACACACACACAAACACACACACACACACGCACACACACACACACACACACACGCCCGAGGGAGAACTCGAACCTCCGACGGGGGTAGTTGCGCGAACCGTGGCAAGGCGCCTTAGACTGCGCGGCAAAAACGTTAAATTTACGAAATTCCCACAGACGGCCAATTAAGTCTCTGATCTTGAGTCATAATGATTTGCTACAGGAGGAATGGAGTAACTGAGAGACTAACGTGAATGCGGCGGAGCATCAGAAGAATCTCTACGGAACAAGAGCCACAATATAACCCACCAGCTGATGTATTTCAAAAAGCAGCAGTTAAGATTTGCTTGTGAAAGGGGCAGTATTTGTATTCTATCCACACTGGACTTACGCGTCCACAACGGTGCCAAGCCAGGGCGACTGAATGCATCACCGCCTGTTATTCAAGCTCTAGGGTAATTCGTTCTATCAGTTGCAGTGACTGTAGTGTTACTGGAAGACAACTTTATAACATTTTACTTGCAAAATAGTAGCAAATTCAGGTAGCGATCATGCACCCACCTCTGCAAATTGTACCACAAAGGCTCAACATCGGATTTATTCTCTTTGTTATATATGTATTGTTAAATCTTGACCTTATGAAACCCATCGTATAAACAATGATTGGGTAGTAATTTCAATTTCGTAACAAATTTTTTCCTTATTTCCCTGTGTAACGTAAAAGACTTATGTTTTCTACTAGTTACCATCATGTGGTATGTTATCAGCTTCAGGTTGTACAAACACTGACACAACCTTTTGAAATGATGTTTCTTTTTGTTGCAGGTATGGTCCTTGTTTAAGTGAGGAAACTTTACAACAGGGAGTATTCATTGACACCCAGCACGTCAGATGCGTCAGTTACGCCTGGACTCAGATCACCGTCACAGAAAATTCTGGTAAGGATGCGCCAAGCAAGTCAGCCTTCAAACGGCTGTATCAGAATTTCCAGAAGGCCGGTATGAGGAAAAATGATTTGAAAGGGCTTCACACTCGTCTGTCTTGTGATTTATCAAAAAAATGGTTCAAATGGCTCTGAGCACTATGGGACTTAACAGCTGAGGTCATCAGTACTCTAGAACTTAGAACTACTTAAACCTAACTAACCTAAGGACATCACACACATCCCTGCCCGAGGCACGATTCGAACCTGTGACCGTAGCAGTCGCGCTGTTCCAGACTGAAGCGCCTAGAACCGCTCGGCCACATGAGTTTAAAAACATGCGAAGTCTTATTCAGTTAAGTGACTCCCTTAATGAGCGCCACTTTAAATACCATTTGTAATACAGCTTTTTTTTAAGTGCGTGGCATGCAGCAGTGTACCATGTGTACATCATCGTGAGTGATCATTAGTTGTAACTGTGACTAATAACTGCACAGACATCTTTCTTTGCAAAGAGGCCACTTGGATTCTGTACGTGTTTAGCAATTAAGGTGGGACAGGACTTACAAAAATTATCATATTGGTAGAAACTACAACATGTAATTAATAATTAAACTTTTGTTCCATGATGATGGTGCAATACTGAAGCCGTTGTTTGTAATAATATACAGTTAAAAAGCTGCGTGCCATGGCCATTAAAAAATACGTTACAGCTGTTGGAAATCGCCTTCAAAAATATTTACTCGTTTCTCAAAAAATGGTTCGGAGCACTATGGGACTCAACTGCTGAGGTCATTAGTCCCCTAGAACTTAGAACTAGTTATACCTAACTAACCTAATGACATCACAAACATCCATGCCCGAGGCAGGATTCGAACCTGCGACCGTAGCGGTCTCGCGGTTCCAGGCTGCAGCGCCTTTAACCGCACGGCCACTTCGGCCGGCTTACTCGTTTCTTCCATAAGGTTGTGTTACTTTGTAAACACGCTATGATTATACACACTAAGATAAAAAAGTGCGCAACCCAAAGAAATTATTAAAATCGGTACGTTTGATATACATGTACAAACAAACAATTCATTACAGTTTAAGACAAACTGGATGATTTATTCAAGAGAAAGAGCGTCAAAAATTGTGCAAGTCAGTAACGCGTCGATTTACCACTGGCCATTGCGTAGACAGTTATTCGGCTCAGCACTGATAGTTATTGGATATCGTCCTGAGGAATATCGAGCTAAATTCTGCTCAATTGTCACGTTACATTGTCAAACTCCCGGCTGGTTGGAGGGCCCTGTGTGGAATGCCCCAAAGTTTCTCAACTGGGGAGAAATCTGTCGACCGTGCTGGACAAGGTATGGTTTGGCAAGCACGGAGACAAGCAATAGAAACACTCGCCGTGTGAGGGAGGGCATTATATTGCTGAAATCTAAGCCCAGGGTGGCTTGCTATGAAGGGCAACAAAATGGGGCGTAGAATATCATCGATATACCGCTGTGCTCTAAGGATGCCATGGATGAAAACCAAAGGGGTCCTGCTACGAGAAGAAATGGCACACCAGACCGCCATTCCTGGCTGATGGCAGGCGACAGTCAGGTTGGTATTCCATCTCTGGCTGGAGACGCTCCAGACATGTTTTCGGTCAAGAATATCATTGACTGGAGTAGAATTGTCTTCAGTGATGAGCCCCGCTTCAAACTGAGCCACGATGACCAGTGAAGATCTGTCTAGAGGCGTCCCGGACGGCGGTGGGATTCCAGCTGGGCTGCAGCCCGTTATAAGACTAACAACCAAAAGTAATGGTCTGGAGTGCTATTTTATTTCATAGCGGGGACTGCTTTTTCTTTTCTATCACCCGCGGCACCCTTATAGCTCAACTGCACGTCGAATGGCGAGAGTTTCTCCCGTTTGTCTTCGTGCTTGTCAAACCCTACCTTGGCCAGCAGGGTCGCCGGATCTCTTCCCAATTTATAGCGTTTGCAACATTATGAGCAGGGCCCTCCAACCAGCTCGGGATTTTAAGAATCAGACGCGCCAATTGGATTGAATCTGGCACGTTATCCCTCGGGAAGAGACCAGACAACTCTCTTAATCAATACCAAGCCGAGTAACTGCTTGCAAGAGAGCCGGAGGTGGACTGACTCCTTAATGACTTGCTCAATTTGTGAAGCTCTTTCTCTCGAACAAATCATCCAGTTTTCCCCAAAATGGAATCATTTGTTTGTACGTGTACGCCACATTTATCAGTTTTGGGCCCAATCGGATAACTCCTTCGTGGTGCGTCGTGTTTTAAAGTCTTAACGTGGAATGTGATCAGAGTCCCGTTACATAAATTTGCTAATGATCAGATGCATCACTTATGTAACAATGTGCTGGCTGCGTATGTACAACAAACAGCGATAAATAGATAATTAAAAACTTTTGTATGTATGCGACCTGTAGCTACTTGAAAGTACGCAATGTTCATTGTTGCTACTGAAGGCTTCCATCGTTACAGACGATTCGGACTCGGCTTACCGTTGCGGTTTCTCTGCCTATCGTTGACCGAACGACTCGATGGAATAATGCAAAACTGTCTGACGTCCGATGCACGGACCTTAAACTCGCTTTCACCGCTTCACAGTGCACATAAAGACTGCTTTGTGCATGTAATGTATGCGCTGTTCCTCCGCCCTTGAAGGCAGTCCTAGCCTGTCGTTTGTGACGAAGACGCCTCGCTAGAGTGACGTTGCTCTGGGGAATGTTATCTCAGTATTGTGTGCGCATGGAATATGACACTGCTAAGCAGATTATACAGGGTGTTTCAAAAAGGACTTTACAACTTTGAAAACCCATATAAATTAATTCGTGGTACCTACAGAGGTGATTGTAGTGTCAATTTATAAGGAAATAGATCAACTTTTATCCCGCTTTGTTCGCTAGTTACGAATGGCACCTTAAAGAGCGCTAGCGGCAGTTAACGACGTTTGGAACGCGGATTTACTTCAAACTTCGTACACTCGTAGTACTCCATTAGGACAACAAAATGTGTAAGCAGTAGCGCGTACCTCTCAAGCGTTATTGAGAAAATAGCAAGATAATTTCGGTCGTCAAATATATACCTGTGCGAGGCCGTTTTTAACATGAAGCGGCGGCAGCCGAGTGAGTAGCGTTCAAGCCACGTAATCGCTGGATCGAGTCCCGTCCCTCAGTTTTTTTTATTTCTAACACAATCATTTTCTTTACCATTTATATTACAATTGATATAATGGGGAAAATACGTGTAATCGGATGAACTTTTATTTATTAAATTTACAATGTTATTTGACAGTCTACAAATTTTTATTATCACAAATAATATAATATTCATAACTATCGACTAGTAAACGACCAAACGCATAAAGTGATACTGAAAATGTATGCTTGTCCGTGATTTGAGAAATCCCTTTTACCTGGAAAGAGACCGAAACTACTTGTTACCTCCAAGTTTTGACCGCCACAGACGGCTTTCGAAAGATATACAATTAGTCGTCGCTTCCTACATTACGAGTACAATGGCAGGATGGTATTTTTCGTAAAAACATGGAAAACAAAGTTATACGGCACCATCTGCATTGAATAAATGCTATTTCCGCATACGCAAGGTCTTTCGAGGTTTTCCGTGGAAAAACAAACCTGTTAACATTTTCAAAAACCTCCCTTTCAGCCGATAATTTGGAAGCAAACCATGCATAACGCAGCATTTCCTCAAATATCGGCGCTGATAATTGATCATGCAGTATCGAGTGTATTTTAATAGCATCTTCACGAGAAGCAATTTCTCGTTCTTTTTCGATTAAATACGAACACTTTTGAAGCCACCGACATGCATGCATTTTCAGTATCACTTTATGCGTTTGGTCGTTAACTTGTCGATCGTTATGAATATTATATTATTTGCGATAGTAAAAATTTGTAGACTGTCAAATAACATTGTAAATTTAATAAAAGTTCATGCGATTACACTTACTTTTCCCATTATATCAATTGTAATATAAATGGTAAAGAAAATGACTGTGTAAGAAATAAAAAAAAAAAAACTGACGAAAGGGACTCTATCCAGCGATTACAGGGCTTGAAGGCTACCCACTCGGCTGCCGCCGCTTCATGTTAAAAACGGCCTCGCACAGGTATATATTTGACGGCGGAAATTATCTTGCGATTTTCTCAATAACGCTTGAGAGTTACGCGCCACTGCTTACACATTTTGTTGCCCTAATGGAGTACTTCGAGTGTTCGAAGTTTGAAGTAAATCCGCGTTCCAAACGTCGTGGTCTCCCCTTGTTAGAGCAAGAATTTACGCCACCACTGAACAAGGTACACCTGCATTGCTACAGCGAGTTTGGGACGAAATTGACTTCTGATGGGATGTGTGCAAGATAATCAACGGAATCCACGTACACCATCATTAGTTTAAGCTGAAAAAACTTGATGTGTTTCCCTACAAAATAATACTAAACCCAGCTATATATTTTCTTTCAATAAATTTATATGAATTTTTAAAGTTTTAAAGTCTTTTTTGAAACACCCTGTATACTCTGCCGGGGAGGAGAAGGGAAGGGCAGCGCACCAGTAATAACGTACTACATGAAAAAAATGTCTCTGAAGGGTCTAAGCATTATGACCACAGCGCAGTGCAAGCCTTAATGGCGCCTGGTGGCTTTGCGAGCGAATGAGGCGGTCAGGAGAGTATACAGCAGGAGCAAAGAGGAATGGGGAATCGTTCTAGCGACTATATGGGAAGCAAATAGGCACATCGACTGACACAAGCGACTTTAATAAAGAGCAGATTGTTATGGCCCGGACCTGGAAATGATCGTCTCGGAAAGGGCGGAGCTGGTCGACTGTTCGCGCGCTTGAATCGTGAACATCTACAGAAAGTGGCTGAAGGACACTGAAGTCACAGACTTGTCTGATCTGAAAAGCGGGATAGGCGGCAATCTGTGGCAGATCTGGTGAAAGTGTTTCTGAGCACGCCGTTCAGCACACACTGTCGAAAGTGGAGGTCCTTAGCTGACGACTCTTACCTGTTCCTGTGTTGACCCGAAAACATAGTTACGATTGCAATGGGCACTGGATTATTCAGATTCGATCGTGGGTCAATGGAAACGTGTCGTTTCGTCAGATGAACCGCGTCTCCTGTTACACCAAGTCGACGGAAGTGTCCGGATATCCACTCATCCAGGCGAACGGCTGTACGAAACATACGAGGGCTGTTCAAAAATTTAGGTGACTTTTCAAATTGCGCGGGCACGTACATTCGATTACCGATCTTTTTTTTTGTTACGTTGGTACACATGTCCCAAACATAGGTTCACAGTTTCAGGTGTCCTGCATACTTCGTTTGTTTGATAAATAAAGAGGTTTTGATCAGAAGAACCCTCGCATAAGCATTACTCAGGAGCTCTTGAATGGCATCAATGATGATCCTGATCTGCTCAAAAGGGCCGTAACTGGTGACGAAACGTGGGTTTACGGTTATAGCGCCGAAACCAAAGCCCAATCGTCCCAATGGAAGCATCCCGGAGAGCCAAGACAGAAAAAAGCGCTCCAAGTTCCATCAAATGTCAAAGTTTTTCTCACCGTTTTTTTCAATTACCGTGGCTGAGTGCGTCATGAATTTTTGCTTCAAGGTCGTACGGTCAACAAGGAGTATTACCTTGACGTTATGCGCCGTTTGTGAGAAAGCATACGCAAAAAACGTCTGGTGTTGTGGAAAAACAATTCATAGCTTTTGCATCACGACAACGCACTTGCACATTCATCGTTGCTTGTGAGAGATTTTTTGGCCAAAAACAACACGACAATCGTGCCTCAGCCACCATATTCACCGGATTTGGCCCCCCTGCGACTTTTTCCTGTTCCAAAAGCTGAAGAGACCTGTGAAGGGACGAAGATTTTCGACGACTGAAGAAATAAAAACTGCATTCAAAATGAGATTTTCACTCTGCAGCGGAGTGTGCGCTGTTATGAAACTTTCCTGGCAGATTAAAACTGTGTGCCGGACCGAGACTCAAAACTCGGGACCTTTGCCTTTCGCGGGCAAGTGCTCTACCACTCCGCTGCAGAGTGAAAATCTCATTCTGGAAACATCCCCCAGGCTGTGGCTAAGCCATGTCTCCGCAATATCCTTTTTTCCAGGAGTGCTAGTTTTGCAAGGTTCACAGGAGAGCTTCTGTAAAATTTGGAAGGTAGGAGACGAGGTACTGGCGGAAGTAAAGCTGTGAGGACGGGGCGTGAGTCGTGCTTGGGTAGCCCAGTTGGTAGAGCACTTGCCCGCGAAAGGCGAGGGTCCCGAGTTCGAGTCTCGGTCCGGCACACAGTTTTAATCTGCCAGGAACGTTTCAAAAACTGCATTGCTGGAAGTACTCAAGGCTGTGCCAATAAGTGCTTATGAGCAGTGCTTCGAGGATTGGAAGAAGCGTTAGCACACGTGTATTGTATCTAAGGGGGGATTCCTCTGAAGGGGACAACATGAATACTGATGAATGAATAAATATTTTTTCATAAAAATATAAAGTCACCTTACTTTTTGAACACACCTCTTACACTTCGCCACGGACGCAGACCGCTGTGGATAGTATTATGCTGTGGGGGACATTCATCTGGTATTCCACGGGTCCTGCGGTAGTAATTGAACGCACCGCTACAGCTGTGGCGCACAGGAACTTTACAGCGGAACAGCTGTATCCCTTCTTGCTTGAAGTCCTGCCCGGCGGCGATGGCACCTTCCAGCAAGATAACAGGCAGTAGCACAAGGCCAGAATGGTGCCACAGTGGGTTGAGGAGCATGATAGTCAACACACGTTGATGTCTTTGCTGCCAATTTCGCCGAATTTGAACCTATTTGGGAAGCTATCGTGTGCCAGTTTCTCGCCCGCAAAACCGCCTGTCCATAATTTACGGGCATTGCTGTGTGTAGACATCTGGAACCACATGCCTTCAGAAACCTACCGAGGACTTGTCGAATACAATTCACGCAAAATCGCTTTTGTATTGGGTTCCCAGGTTGGGCCATCACGGTATTAAGCAGGTGGTCGTAATGTTTTGGCTCATCAGTGTAAATTCCCTTCAACGCCTGAAGTCCTGTTTAAATCTTTTGGTAAATTTAGACAACATTGTCTACGGAATGCAGCGATCGTGTGCTATATTTAGGTTAAAATCAACAGTCAAGGTTGCAATAATATTTGTTTATTTTCCGGTTTCGGCCTATGTTAACGCCGTCTTCAGAATTTTTGGCCCCCTGCGGCTTGTGCTGGCGGCTCCTCGGTTTCCTCGTCATACCACGATGGTACAGTTCTGAACATGGCTTTAACATAAGCCGAAACCGATAAATAAAGAAATATTATTGCGATGTCGACTGTTAATTTTAACCTAAATTTGATGGCATCTGACAGCGATCGGGATGGACTATTCCCTCCAGCAGTGCGCAAAAGAGCTTTACTGCTGTCTACATCCTCATCTACATCAATAATCCGCAAGCTACCTGATGGTGAGCGGCGGAGGGTACTTTCTCTCCCCCCCCCCCCCCTCTCCCCTCTCCCTGTTCTATTCGCGGGTGGGGCGTGGGAGAATGATTGTCGATAATCCTCTATCAGCTCTAATTTCTCGAATTTTCTCGTCGTGGTCACATTTCGTGAGATTTATGTGGGAGGAAGTAATATGTCGTCCATCTCTTCTCGGAAAGTACTCTCTCGAAATTTCAGTAGTAAACCTCTTCGTGATGGACAACGCCCCTCTTGTAGCGTCTGCCAGTGAAGTTTGTTGAGCATCTCCGTAACGCTCTCGTGCTGACTAAACGACCTCGTGACGAAATGCGCTGCTCTTCGTTGGATCTTCTCTACCTCTCCTGTCAGTCTTACCTGTTAAAGATCCCAGATTGATAAACGGTACTCGAGATTCTGTCGAACAATCGCCTTGTAAGCCACTTCTTTTGTGGATGGGTTATATTTCCGTAAGATTCTTCCTATGAATCTCAACCTAGCATATGCTTTTTTTGTGTTCATTCCACTTAACGTCGCTCTGGATACTTACTCCAAGATATTTTACGTTAGATACTGCTTCCAGCAATTTTTAATCGATATTGTCGGTGTACAACGATCTTCAGTGCTGTGAACAACAGCTACGCACTGATAACGCCTCAGCCGGCTGGAGTGGCCGAGCGGTTCTAGGCGCTACAGTATGGAACCGCGCGACCGCTACGGTCGCAGGTTCAAATCCTGCCTCGGGCATGGATGTGTGTGATGTCCTTAGGTTAGTTAGGTTTAAGTAGTTCTAAGTTCTAGGGGACTGATGACCTTAGACGTTAAGTCCCATAGTGCTCAGCGCCATTTGAATTTTTCACAACTTGTTTCGGAAATCACCTCCGCATCTATCGATTTTGTTCTGTTAAGCGCGACGTGGTGAGTTCTATCTGCACGGAAGCCTTTAGTCCAGTCGCAAATTTGGTCCGATACTCGGTGTGCACGTATTTTTATCACTAGCGTGCGTGCGGGACGGTGTCAAATGATTTTCTGAAGTAAAGGGGAACACGGAATTGATCTGAGATGGCTCTGAGCACTATGGGACTTTACATCTGAGGTCATCAGTCGCCTAGAACTTAGAACTAATTAAACCTAACTAACCTAAGGACATCGCACACATCCATGCCCGAGGCAGGATTCGAACCTGCGACTGTAGCGGTCGCTCGGCTCCAGACTGTAGCGCGCGTTGAGTTTCGCAAGATCTCTTGTTTTCTGAACGCACGTTGATTTTTATGGAAGGGATTTTCGTTCTCCAAAAACGCCATACTACGTGAACATAAAATATGTTGCATAATTGTACAACTGATTGACGTCAACACTGTTGGTCTATAATTACGTGCGCCTGCCCTACGAATATTCTTGCAAACGGGAATGGCCTGCGCTTTTTTTTCAGTCGCTAGGTACCCTCCGTTGCTCCAGCGGACTACGATCAACTACTGCTAGGAGCTGAGCAAGTTGTTTCGCATAATCTCTGTAGAATATCTGTGGTATCTCATCTGCTCCTAGTGCCTATTTGTCGGCTCCAACCGTGTTGCCACTTTCGCTGCGCAAAGCATTTTCCTGACGAAATTTTTTCAAACGTGGAAATTTCATCTAATTCAAGGAAAACAAAGTTCCAGTTTAATACAAGTAAGAGCAGTTTTTTGAAATACTTAGAAAAGCAGAAGACATCTACATCGGTTTTCAGTTGTATTACGTGGTTGCTGTAGGAGATGGGCCTTCGAATGCTGTTAAGTACCCAAGTGTTGTCCCATCAAGGAAGGCACATATAATGCGTCTACCACAAACAGTTGGATAATTCGTGTCAAACATCGTCTACTTTCCGCGTTCTAAACGAAAACAAGAGAGCAGGTAGCGTTTGACACGAATTACCAAATTGTGGGTAGACGCATTAGAAGTGCCTTCCTTGATGGAACAACACTTGGGTATTTAACGGCATTCGAAGGTCCATCTCCAAACAACTTGATGATTCGTGTCAAACGCCCTCTACTCTCTGTCCTTCGTTTCGACGCAGAAAATAGACGCTGTTTGACACGAATTATCCAGCTTTTTAGCGGACGCGTCATAGGCTCCTACCTTGATGGAACGACTGTTAAAGGAACTTACCAGCGTTCGATTCTTGGACTTGAAATCGATTATATGTAAATGGGAGAAACATCAAAATAAAATAAAATGAAAAATTCTGATATAAGAAAATTGACTTTCATTGGAAAAAAAAATCTGAGTGCACGGTTCGAGTCCGCCCCGCAGATTATTCGAATCAACGTCGCGATGAAATCATGACAGGTGTTTGGTCTTAATACGCAATTTAATTATCAATTTCTTCAATACGCTGGATACACAGAATAATATAATGGTTACAGAATAGACAAATCACAAGTTTGGGTTGTCGTTGGCCGCTCTATGGTGGATGGCTCAGCTACGTAATCACTTTCTCCGTTTTTTCATACACTATTCGAAATAGCTGCGGCACTACTCGAATTCAGTCGGTGCTGGACTTTTTAGGCGTTTTGCGTTCCTTCCGGCTCGAACTTTCCTCTGAATTGCGTTTTCTATCATTCTGAGCAAATTTGTTCCTATATGAGACGATATCTTTCATTACTTTGTAATTTTCAATTAAATATCGATTTTCACTTATAGTCCTGTGGGTATTTTTGTCTCATTCTGGTCCTAGTAGCTCCACAAGTTCTTCAGTGACGCCGGAATCATTGTCCCAGCTAAACGCGTTTCCACACTACACCACTTTATAACTTTCGCTTGCGGCTACACTGGTACGGTGACGTCATAGTCAAAACAAATACTGCGCGGAAAACACGTACTGAGGCGGATCGGTTCGTTGTTGGCTCTACCGCTATTTACGCATTACTAGTCTCGTAGTTATTAGCAAATGAAATATGCCGGTATTTTCTCACACAAGTGAGTTCGACCGACTATTGAATAGACGTTTTCGCGTCAAAAGTGTAGTGTTGTTCAGTGACTCGATTCGGAAACGTGTGACTAGATAAAAGCAAAATTGTGCACGCTATTTATGGTGACCCTTCGCCCTCAGTAATAATCGGGCTAATAGGCTCCGCGATTGCTTATGGCTGACAAAAACGCATGACGAAGCTGTGTAAGCAATTTAAGCCAGATTCGAAGGATCTTTCACACCGTCAATGAGACGTAGTCTGATCGTTATGCACGGGAAACGAATCAATAACCAAAATAATGGAATGCATCCGGTGAATCTGCTCCAAAGAAGGCGAATACAGACGGATCGGCCAGAAAAAATGAAGCGAGTTTTTAAGAATTCTAAGTGAATCATACTCACAGACTTCAAAGAAAAAGACAAATAACGATGAATGGACTATAACATACTGAGACATTGGACCATTTCGACAAGAAACTGAAGAAAACTTGGCGCACCGAGCAAGGTGTAAGCACACTGGCCTCGCATTCGGGAGGATGACAGTTCAAACCCGCGCCCAGCCATCCCCATCTAGGTTTTCCGTGATTTGCCGTGATTCAACTGGAGATTTTGGCGTAAAAAGGTGCTCCCCGATGATGAATACAAGGTAGGTAAATTCCTGCTTAGATGAAGGCCATTAACGAGACAGAGGCCTATTTAAGAAAGCTTGACAATTTCTAATTTTTGTAGGGTTACAAGAATTAATTTGCTTTGGAAAGTAAAAATCTCTTAAAAAGAGGTTTTGCAAAGTCAAAATCTTTGGCGGTGCACATGGTCCTAGCATTTTTTTAAAAAAAGAAAAGAAATAAGTTGGACAGTGTAATATCGGGTACTTATTAAACCGAACTTGCACAGATAACTACAGTTACGACGTGTGTTTAATGTACATGAGCTGCATTGTTATGGGATTAGAGTAGCCCTGATAACCTCGCAATATGAATGTGACCCATGGACTTGGACCAACACAACACAGGACAAAATACGACAGTAGTTGATTTCGACATGCAAGAGATCGTAGCTACATCGTACTCAACAATGTGCCCTCAAATGCTGACTTGTCACTCTTACTCTTACTTCTGCATTTTGACCAGCTATAGCCGTAATTTAAATTATTTGGTGTCTGGCGTTAAAGATTCGAAGTTCCGATATTGCAGGCCGCCATCACAGCGCCGCGCTCTTAGTGACGAGCTCACCTAATAGGTACCTGAAGATGAGGCAGTATTGTTTTGAAATTGATTGTACTTACTTGAGACAAATCTTGAAACAAAATAAAAATACAGTTGTACGGAAACTGACAGATTGACGTTCGTTGGAATAAGTAACAGCTGAAAAATTCTCTAAACATCTGATACATTACCGACTTCACAAAAATATTGCGCTTTTTCCGCATAGAGGAAACCACGTAGTACAGTTTAGTAAAAAGATTGTCAGTCAGCAATAACTTATAAATTAGTGTCGTTTTTGTGTTGGCGTAGTCCAGCAGATGGCAGAATTTGTGGCAACAGCGTCATGCATTAACAACGCCATCTGTCTTCAAACATGGGTACTTGTTGAAGCGACTTTGTAACTTAATTTGCATTCTTGAACATAATTTGTGTGTTATCTGTGCGAGTAAGCTGGTTGTGTGGCGCAATCTAAAAACTGTGCACTCGCGAAGCAGTGGAGACCACGCATGTTCTCAGTCCTTGGACCGTGGACAGCTCTGTCAGAGGCTTCACGCTGGTGTGTGTGCGCAAGGGCTCTTTGGAAGTGTTGTGCGCTTATCTCCCCAGGCGACGTGCTGCGAGTCGCAACGTCGGCGCCCTTTGGCGATTTACATTAATGCAAAACCTCAACTCAGACGGAAAATGAAGGTCGGAACGGCGGTCACGCAGCCGTGAGACATTCGCGATGTATCAGAATATGACGATCTCTTAACACTGCCAAATGTCCTGTGGGACTGTGTAACGTGAACTCCGTACTTAGCTAGAAGTGAGTACACACTCACGGTTAGAATCCTTCACGACGGTAGATAATTATTACTTTTGTAACAGGGAAAAAATAATTTCACATGTACCATGGGGTTCAATAGTAGGACCACTACTATTCTTATTACGCTTTAATAAACTCCAATATTTCATGGATATTGCGGATACAATTCTTTCTGTTGATGATGCTTCATTACCAGAAATACACCAGCAGAAGGAATGATAAATAAAATGGTTACTAAAAGTACCGTTAGAAAACACACAATAGACTGATTAGATACAGTGTTTGTTCCATAGGTCCATAATGAGATCATCTTGAAGGATGAGCAGTGTGTCAGAAATATAAAAATACGTAATGCACAATAAAATAACTGATCTGTTAATTTTTCTTTCACAGATCTTGAGAGAAATGATGGAGAAGTAAATCTTATAAATATTTTCATTTGTATATTATTTGAAAACCTGACCTCACATATTTAGGTCTGTACACATCAAAGACCATATGATAATCCCAAGGTAATTGTAGCCAAACATCATTGGAAAGCCGGCCGCGGTGGTCTCGCGGTTCTAGGCGCGCAGTCCGGAACCGTGCGACTGCTACGGTCGCAGGTTCGAATCCTGCCTCGGGCATGGATGTGTGTGATGTCCTTAGGTTAGTTAGGTTTAAGTAGTTCTAAGTTCTAGGGGACTGATGACCACAGCAGTTGAGTCCCATAGTGCTCAGAGCCATTTGAACCATCATTGGAAACGAAAACATTATGCAAGAGTTATTAACACAGATCGCATTACTGCAGTGAATCTGTGGAGAAATCAGCTGTCACATAGCATTTGTGTTATTAGATGTAGTTAGTGATAAGCACGTCTGTTGGTTCTTCCCAGAAATTCATCAGCGGAGTAGAAAGAGTTGACTGCCAGTGAAACCTTTAGGCTCATCTTAAACTATACCTTGTTACCAGCTGAACTTCCCTATCTGCTGATAAACTATTGAAAACGTGTGTGTCTGAATACGGACAGCTTTCTGGGCGAAAGTAAGTGGCTTTAAGTAATTATCATGATTACTCATATTCCTGGTATTGATTCCATTAACTGCGCTGCTGGTTTGAGAGGCAGATGTGTAATCACAAATTCCAATATTTCATCATTTGTATAGACAGTTCTTTGAGCAGGCTTCTGTAACACGTTATTCAGTTTTCATCACAAATGCGAGGGCGTGCTGAAAAGTACTGCCTCTGAATTTTTTACATGAAAAGTCTTAAAGATTTTAAAATCAAACAGGTGTTATTTACATTCTACATCTCCATGCTTCATGTCCACATATTTGCAGCCCTCTGCCGCTAGAGGGCTGAGAAATAGCGTGCTATAATCGAGTTTCCAGCTGGAAGAGTTCGTCCGCACATGGAGCACCTTTCCTTCAACATAATAATACCAGACTACACACGAGCGCTGTGACATTCGGAAGAATCCAACCCCTGTGTTCACTATCATCAGCCGAGAATTCTTCCGGGTTGTATGGCCGTGGTCCATTGAACTCTTCTATCTCTGACGTTTAGTCCAAAGCTACGTTGGACATCTTCGGAGGTGCTTCTGGTTGTTCTGAGTCTTGCTGACGGAAGAATTCTCGGCAGCTGAAACATCCGGTCGTGAAAGCCTTCATTGTATGATTCACTATCATCGATCATCCTCCATACAGTACCATTTTGCCCCATCCGATTTTTATATGTTTCCAAAACTTAAAGAACACTTTCGAGGCCTTCACTTCGATGGTGATGAAGCGATGCAAGCAGAGGTGAGGTTGTGGTGACCAGCAGGTCTGAAGCACTTGCAAGAAACAGCGAAAGCGAAGAAAACGGATAAGTGGATTCTCGGTGACCTAATCAAGAGACACGTGAGTCATTGCCTTGATGTGTGCCGTTTACTCCACTCTCACTGAGCAAGACAACTGTTTTCTGCTGAATTACGTAATGTAAACGGTTATTACTCTACAATCTTCAGTGCTGTGAACAACAGCTACGCACTGATAACGCCTCAAAACAATCTACCCTCTGTCTCAGCAGACAAGTGCTGATTGCCCATGTTTCTTGTTCTAGTTACTTATTCCTTGTCGACAATTTGAGATAATGTTTATACTGTGATTTAGTGCAGAAAGGTTGGTGAAAGATGTCATAAAACTCGATTTGTATTGTACAGACTAGTACAGTGGTATGCAAAAGTTAAGGACGAAAGTAACTTGTGCATACTGTGTCGCTGGCAAGTAACATAGGTCGAAGAAACTTGGACTACATTTAGAAACAACTGCTACAATACACACTGAAGAGCCAAAGAAACCGGTACACCTGCCTAATGTCGTGTACGGACCCCGCGAACACGCTAAAGTGCAGCAACATGACGTGGCACGGACTCGACTAAAGTCGGAAGTAGTGCTGGAGGGAACTGACACCATGAATCCTAGAGGGCTGTCCATAAATCCGTAAGAGTACGAGGGGGTGAAGAACTCTGATGGACAACAGGTAACAAGTCGTCCCAGATATGCTCAATAATGTTCATGTCTGGGGAGTTTGGTGATCAGTGGCTGTGTTTAAATTCAGAACAGTGTTTCTGGATGTATGGGGTGTCGCATTGTCCTCCTGGAATTGCCCAAGTCGGTCGGAATGAACAATGGACATGAATGGATGCTGGTGATCAGACAGGATGCTTACATACGTGTCACCTGTCAGTCGTCCGGAGCTCGTGGTCGTGCGGTAGCGTTCTCGCTTCCCACGCCCGGGTTCCCGGGTTCGATTCCCGGCGGGGTCAGGGATTTTCTCTGCCTCGTGATGACTGGGTGTTGTGTGATGTCCTTAGGTTAGTTAGGTTTAAGTAGTTCTAAGTTCTAGGGGACTGATGACCAAAGATGTTAAGTCCCTTAGTGCTCAGAGCCATTTGAACCATTTTTGAACCTGTCAGTCGTATCTAGACATATCAGGAGCCCCATGGCACTGCAACTTTCTATTATGCACGTCATTGGAAAAGGGAAAAGCTGATATTCGCAGTGTGCTAATAATTCTCTCTCTCTCTCTCTCTCTCTCTCTCTCTCTCTCTCTCTCTCTCTCTGTGTGTGTGTGTGTGTGTGTGTGTGTGTGTGTGTGTGTGTGTGTGCCGTCAACGGCGAGGTTATCAGCGACCTTACACTCATTAAAACAAACGAATATGGATAAAATTTCTAAAATAGTTGCACAGTCGAGAACTCTATCTCATTTGGGCTAAAACAACGGAGAAAGATAAAAAGTAGCTAAAGTTAAAATCTTCTGGGTTGTTGGACCACGTCATATTTCCTTCTATAACAGTCGACGTTTGCACCCCTGTGCTGGGATCTTCTTCAGGATGTTACAGTGTCCGCTATTGCTAGAACACTCCGTATTCTTAAGCCCGCATGATGCGCAGTAGATGGTAGTCCCACTGTGCCCCATGCCTTTTAGGTGGGATCGGTGAGTGATGCCTCTAGCCTCTCTGTGGTGAAGTCCTAGTCCCTAGCCTCCCCTCGGCGAGAGTGGGGTGCAATGTCAGCTGCCGCGCGGGGAGCCAAGGCAAGCCAAGGGGCGGCCACTAGCTTTTGCAGCTAATAGGGCAGGGCCACGCGGCCGTCACACGAGGTGTTGGTACAGGCTCAGTGTTCTAGCAATAGTGGACACCATAACATCCTCAAGAAGATCCCAGCAGAGGGGCCCGAAACGTCGATTTTAACTTTGGTGACAATGGCCACGAAAGCCTGCAGAATTACATAAAAGTAGCTGTTCGTGAGATTAAAACCTAAAAGAAAGGCACAGGGAAATGTCACTGGCTGACCACTTACAAAAAAACATGGGTGAGCCAGTCACCCTGTTAACACATTAAAACCATCTCCCTAAAATCTTGGGAAAAGTGTTGGACAACCCACACGTTAGTTTGAACGTTACTTAAATTACGAGGGTAATCCCAAAAGCAAGGTCTCCTATATTTTTTTTTATAAGTACAGAACTCTGTTTGTGGTCGCACTGTTATGAAGAGTGCTTCACGCGCTGTGTGTAAACATGCTCACACCGCGCTGAGGCGCCCAATCTTGGCTTGGCAGCCGTTGAGAATGGAGCTCCCGTTGGATGTTACTGCCAAGTGCGAATTGCGCCCAGTTATTCGGTTTTTGAACGCAAAGGGCACTGCGCCGATTGAAATCCATCGCCAATTGACGGAAGTATGGTGAGTCGACCATGGATGTCAAAAATGTTCGTAAGTGGTGTAGAGTGTTTGCAGCTGGTCGGACCGAAATTCACGACGAACAAAGGAGCGGGAGATCGTCAATTTCTGAGGAGGCAGTGTTGAAGGTTGAGCAAAGCATGCGTGAAGATAGGCGGATCACCCTGGATGATCTCTGCACGTTGGTTCCTGAGGTTTCCCGAAGCACCGCTCACAGAATTTTAACGGAAACATTGAACTACCGGAAGGTGTGCGCAAGATGGGTGCCACGCATGCTGACTGAGGACCACATGCGGCAATGAGCTGAAGCTTCCCGCACATTTCTTCACCGCCTTGCAGCCGAACAGGACAACTTTCTGGACTCAGTTGTCACGGGTGACGAAACCTGGGCATACCACTTTACATCTGAGACCAAGTAGAAGAGGTTCATAACTTTCTGAACAGCATGGCGGCGAGCTGGTATGACATGGGCATTCAAAAACTGCCACTGCGTCTACAAAATGCATCGACAGAAATGGTGATTATGTCGAAAAATAGCTAAATGTTCAAGCTGTAAACTGATGTAAACCATTGTAGAAATAAACAGGTCTATGTACTTATAAAAAAATAGGAGACCTTACTTTTGGAATTACCCTCGTAGAGGTCACATCCGTCGGCATATCCGCCTGGTTCGCTGGTCGGTAAATAAAATACTGTCCAATCAAATGTGGGCGCAGTGATCTGTACGCCACAACCACCACACACTGGAGCGTCCTCTTGCCAGAACAAGAACCCATGTGACACCGGGCTGTGGCCTATGCGAAGATGGCCGCCTTGTGGACTTTTCTAGGCGGACTTACTGTCTGTCACTTCCAGCCACTCATCCTCCTACCGACGCAAGACTCTTTATCTCAACAGCGAGACTATAGCATGCAGGGGGATGGCACACTGAAATAACTGGGAATCACGACACGCCTCCTTGGCTGGTATATCCGCCCTTTCATTCCCCGCAATACCCATGTGCCCTGGTACTCAACAGAAAACACCTTCTTCCCCAGTCGTAGTTTGAGGAGGGCATCCTCAACATTCTGGACTACTTTATCTGCTGGGTACAAACACTATAGGGAGTGAGAGGCACTCAGAGAATCTGAACAAATTAGAAACTTAGCACCGTAGGAACGTCTCATTTGCTCCATGCCCGCAAAATCACACACAATTCTGCGTCGAAGACAGTAAAGCCTTGAGCAAACGGATCTTTAGGACACAATCCGAGAAAACAAAACAGTAACCAACAGAATCCCCCTGTTTAGACCCATCTGTAAAGACAGCTACATAGCTTTGGGGCTCATATATAAGAGGCATTCAAAAAGAAACGAGCCAGAGGCATAATTGCAAAAAATGGTTCAAATGGCTCTGAGCACTACGGTACTTAATATCTATGGTCATCAGTCCCCTAGAACTTAGAACTACTTAAACCTAACTAACCTAAGGACAGCACACAACACCCAGTCATCACGAGGCAGAGAAAATCCCTAACCCCGCCGGGAATCGAACCCGGGAACCCGGGCGTGGGAAGCGAGAACGCTACCGCACGACCACGGGCTGCGGACTCATAATTGCAGGAACCAGTGCCTGTATGTTTGAAGTATAGACCCTGGCTGCTAAGACACTTGTCCCACTGTGACACCATGCAGTAAATGGCTATCTCATGAAATTCCTGGAGTTGTGATGTTAACCAGTTCCGCGCATACAGCTGGACATCGTCGTCCGAGGTCAATCGTTTGCCTCTCAGAGCCTTTTTCAGAGGACCAAAAATGGCGTAATCACAGGGAGAGAGGTCCGGACTGTGTGGAGGGTGGCCGAGAACCTCCCATTTGAATTCGTGCAGGAGTGCCGCGACTGTGTTGCCTGTATGAGGCTTTGCATTGCCGTGGAGCAGAATGACACCATGGGTGAGATTGCCTGGTCGTTTTGGTTTGATCGCATGGCGAAGGGTGATCAAGATTTGCGAGTAACGCTGGGCATTGACTGTTGTCCCGTGCTGCATGAAGTGAATCAGAAGGGGTTCAGGTGGTTCAATCGGCTCTGAGCACTATGGGAGGTCATCAGTCCCCTAGAACTTAGAACTACTTAAACCTAACTAACCTAAGGACTTCCCACACATCCATGCCTGAGGCAGGATTCGAACCTGCGACAGCAGCGGTCTCGCGGTTCCTGACTGAAGCGCATAGAACCGCTCGGCCAATCAGAAGAGGGCCATCTTGGTCAAAGAGGAACGTCGGCATAACCTTTCTTGCACTCGTGTGGATGGCCTTGGCTTGTTTTGGTTGTGGTGACCCTGGATGTTTCCACTGCAGACTTTGTCGTTTTGTTTCCGTTTCGAAGTGGTGACACCATGACTCATCTCTAGCCGCCACTCGTGCCAGGAACGCACTCCCTTCCGGAACATAGCGCTGCAGATGAGCAAGACAGTGGGCCATTCGACATGCTCCCTGGTGTGGTTGAAGACTATGGGACACCTATTGGACACACACTTTGCGCATGTGCAGTCATTCCTTCATGATGGTGTGAACACTTCAGACGCTCAGTTCGACCACGGCGGCTATGGCTTTCACTGTCACTCGGCGGTCCTGGGTAGTGAGTGCATCCACCAGCTGGGCGATGTCATCGGTAATGCAGTGTGGTGCTCCAGACCGTGCATAGTCGGCTAACGACACCCGTCCTTCCCTGAAGCGCTTGTGCCACGCTTTGACCCTTGCAAGGGACATCCAGTGTTCGCCATACACTTGCGACATTCGTCGATGAATGTCCGTTCCTCGTACTCCCTCAGCTGCCAGAAAACGAACACCACCTCTTTGCTCTTCTGTTGACTGGCAGCGTTGGATGATTGACGCATGCTGCTGCTAGCTCTGTATAGTCACGTGACGTGCGCCCGTACACACTAGCGACGGGCTGTGAACTTCTGGTCAAAACCAAACCTCGTTACTGGATTCGCATTCGGGAGGACGACGGTTCAATCCCGTCTCCGGCCATCCTGATTTAGGTTTTCCGTGATTTTCCTAAATCGCTTCAGGCAAATGCCAGGATGGTTCCTTTGAAAGGGCACGGCCGACTTCCTTCCCCATCCTTCCCTAATCCGATGAGACCGATGACCACGCTGTCTGGTCTCCTTCCCCAAACAAACAACCAACCAACCACACCTCGTTACACGGGCCACGACGTTACCCTCCTGTCACCGGTATGCACATTCCAGACTCCGGCTAGTTTCTTTTTGAACGCCCCTTATAGCATATCAAGAAAAATTCCTTTTAAAACAGGAGGAGGAGTGCAACCTCCTCCTATACTGCGCTAAATCGAAACTCACCCTGGGCCTCTGCAGTAAAACCCTGGGTTTGTGGCTGTACATGCTCCAGACCAAGTGACTCCAGCACACCTTGCAACGCGGATCCTAAACGGAAGTGTTGGTCGTGGACGACTGCAGAAAAGGTGTTCCAGAGATGGTCGAGAAACAGGGTGGTACGCAGGTCAACTTGTAGCTGCATGGAACTTACATGCCTGATACACCGTGAGGAGCTGTCGCCGGATGGAGAGCGACGATTTCTCTGCTTCTGCACAGAGACTGCGTATGGATCTGGTAAATAATTTTCTCAGGGTCACCTTAGATTTTTGGTAATGTCTTTGCAACTAGCAGAACATTGCCAGGTCACGCTTGCATGAGTACATTAGTATATTTAACTACTAGCCTAGTAGTGATCAACCTTAGGCAGCCACTGAGTCACTCTGTACCCCAGAGAAAGGTACAACCACTGGGGAGGCAGCAGTCCGTTTGCAGATGCGCTGGACCAGGCCAGGCGTCTTTTGGCTGGGACTCACTGACGAACATTGCGCTCAGAACCAAGTCACAGGGGGATCAACGAGCAGTAGCAGACCATGCAGTGAAGTGTCTCAAACTAGAGGACCTCCCCTCTAGCGTTCTGAAAAGTTTGCCTTGAGTGTGTCCATATATCTGTTGGCCAGCCCGGATTCTTCGATTTATTTATTTCCTACTTTCGTTGCTCGGGTGTAACGGACCTTTCCCCATGCTAGAAGAGTATAATCTTCTCTAAAAGTTTTTCTTAGGAGTCTCGAGTAATCTTCGGTTTGCTGATATCTAGAACCCTACTCATACTGTTGAGGTTATTTGGTCTCCTCCATTGTACTACTTTCACTGACGTCCAGGACAAGAAGATAATGGCTGAGGTTCCTGAGATCTGCACCTGACAAACACCTCCAGATGGTACCTGCTTGTGATGGGATTGTCTGGTGAAAAAGTTGGGATTGTCTGGTGAAAAAGTTTTTCCTATCTGTCCGATCAGTGTTTGGGAGTTCCCTCTTACGCAAATATCACAGACGCCATCAAAGAGTATGTGTTGTTTCTTGAGTTTAGGCATATAAGATGATATGATGTTGGTATGGAATCTACTTAGAATTTTTAATTTTATTTTTACTTTTCATTCCCTAGACTTGAACAGGGCAAGTTACTTGAGATCCAGCCCATCTGGAGAGCGACGTTTTTCCTCAATCGAATTCCAATGAAGTGGGAGCAGGACAAATTGGTTTCCAGTTCAGAGTATTTGAAAGGTATTAACCAATTCCGGTATTTCCCTTATAACCATTGGAAAACCTCCTGAAGCTATTCGTTGGAACTGGGGAAGGGGGGGGGGGGGGGGGGATCCAACTAATTTTATTTTGTTTTTGGGACAATATGGAAGCCTAGTTTGTGTAGGTGTATATGTTAGTGTGAGCAATAGAGAAGGCAGGCCAACCGGGCTATTTGTACGGTGAACCTCAAATGGTTCAAAATGGCTCTGAGCACTATGGAACTTAACATCTGAGGTCATCAGTCCCCTAGAACTTATAACTACTTAAACCTAACTAACCTAAGCGCATCACACACAACCATGCCCGAGCCAGGATTCGAACCAGCGACCGTAGCAACAGCGCGGTTCTGAAATGAAGCGCCTAGAACCACTCACCCACACGGCCGGCACGGTGATCCTCAATCCAGCTGCGTCGACTATCACGCTGTGAGACGAAGTGGGATGAACTCACTTCTCAAACATTTAACGAGGACAAATCGGAGCACAAGGGAGACGCCTGTCGTTGTTTATAGGAGCGAGTCTTGTAATTGGTCCGTGTAGCAGTATATTGTTACTAAGGACTATAGGCGCACCTCGTGGTGCAAAAGCAGCAGCAGTACTGTATGTATGGCAGCGATGATCAAACGGAGGATCACTTTCTCGAAGACCAGGTACTGAATTAACCAGAAAAAGAAGACAAAGGCAGTTGTTTTTCTGAATACGGTTAATGACACATTGTCTCTACTGTCTCTTGGCCGCAGGGATCGTTGCAATCGAAGCTTCTAGGAACAGCAACAAAGCTAAATTGCAGAGTACTCATGGTCAAGGGACCTACTTGCTTTAATGTGAAATGGCAAAAACAGACAATTGTACAGTAGCCGTATGTTGCCAAGATTCTCAACCCATTGGTTGTCCATCAGACGGCGACCGCTGAAATTTGAAGTCTGCGGTAGGACAATCTATATCCTTCCGGAAAGCTCTCCAAAATATTTTAGGTATACTATTGGTTCCAGTTTCTTTACGTATGTTGTACTGAACAAGTGTGAGAAGCTATAGGTAGGGTGGTGAACCACTGTGGATCGTAGAAAAATTAGTCTTGGCCGTTCGTCAAGCGCGTAGCTCTGCATGAAGTGATCTGGGTCATTATTGCCTCAAAGTCCTGTAGATACAAGACAGTGATCTTTCTCTCAGCAGGCTCGGGAATGACATGTTATAGTACGTCTTGCGTGTGAACTTGAGACTTTGCAGGCGCTCCACTTGCCTTTTCTTTAGTGTATCTCGGAGAACTGCTCGGAATGCCAGAGATTCGAGTGAAGCGTGCTACGCCTTTCTGGCTCTCCGACGTCTTTCTGAAGGCTAGTGGTAGTATCAGTCGTCCCGCGTCAGCAGGATATTTTTGTGTTATATATGTTATAGCGGCGATAAGGCAGGTGACCCCTTAACCCTCGCTGGTGATAGCGGTTGGCAGCACAGTGGTTTCCACAACTCGGCTCCTGAAGCCGTTCCGTTTTCCTCTGGCGCTACAGTCTCCACTTATTGCACTGGGTCCGCCAAGTGGAGAACAGTTTCAAATTTTTGGATAAACTCATAAGGATGTAGAGGCCTCGGCTTAATAACACGAACTTGTCACACATTTCATTCATACAATTTACTGACATTCGAAATACATAGCATAGCTAACACGATATCACATAAATACACTACTGGCCATTAAAGTTGCTACACCACGAAAATGACGTGCTACAGACTTGAAATTTAACCGATAGGAAGAATATGCTGTGAATTGCAAATGATTAGCTTTTCAGAGCATTCACACACGGTTGGCGCTGGTGGCGACACCTACAACGTGCTGACATGAGAAAAGTTTCCAACCCATTTCTCATACACAAACAGCAGTTGACCGGCGTTGCCTGGTGAAACGTTGTTGTGATGCCTCGTGTAAGGAGGAGCAATGCGTACCATCACGTTTTCGACTTTGATAAAGATCGGATTGTAGCCTTTCGAGATTGCGGTTTATCGTATCGCGACATTGCTGCTCGCGTTTGTCGAGATCCAATGACTGTTAGCAGAATATGGAACCGGTGGGTTCAGGAGGGTAATACGGAACGCCGTGCTGGATCCCAACGGCCTCGTATCACTAACAGTCGAGATGACAGGCATCTTATCCGCATGGCTGTAACGGATCGTGCAGCCACTTCTCGATTCCTGAGTCAACAGATGGGGACGTTTGCAAGACAACAACCATCTCCACGAACAGTTCGACGACGTTTGCAGCAGCATGGACTATCTGTCGTGTTGGCAGAAGAGCCAACACTGTGTTTCCAGAGGAGGCCGAAATGCACGCGTTTAATTACACGCTGACTGGCGTGAGGTCTGGAACAGGACAATATCTTGAGAATTGCAAATAAAGTACGTAGATGAAGTAATTCTTAACTTTAATCCACAATTGTAGAACATCTCTCGTTACGGTACATGCTTCATAATATTAATTATCAACTGCTATGGCGCCTTGCTAGGTCGTAGCAAGTGACGTAGCTGAAGGCTATGCTAACTATCGTCTCGGCAAATGAGAGCGTATCGGTCAGTGTAGCTTCGCTAGCAAAGTCGGCTGTAGAACTGGCGCGAGTGCCAGGACGTCTCTCTAGACCTGCCGTGTGGTGGCGCTCGGTCTGCAATTACTGACAGTGGCGACACGCGGGTCCGACGTATACTAATGGACCGCGGCCGATTTAAAGGCTACCATCTAGCAAGTGTGGTGTCTGGCGGTGACACCACACTATCAGCTCGAAGACCGTGGCTGCAGTTACCCTTGACGCTGCATCACAGACAGGAGCGCCTGCGATGGTGTACTCAACGACGAACCTGGGTGCACGAATGGCAAACCGTCATTTTTTCGGAGGAATCCAGGTTCTGTTTACAGCATCTTCATGGTGGCATCCGTGTTTGGCGACATCGCGGTGAACACACATTGGAAGCGTGTATTCGTCATCGCCATACTGGCGTATCACCCGGCGTGATGGTATGGTTTGCCATTGGTTACACGTCTCGGTCACCTCTTGTTCGCATTGACGGCACTTTTAACAGTGGACGTTACATTTCAGATGTGTTACGACCCGTGGCTCTACCCTTCATTCAATCCGTGCGAAACCCTACATTTCAGCAGGATAATGCACGACCGCATGTTGCAGGTCCTGTAACGGGCCTTTCTGGATACAGAAAATGTTCGACTGCTGCCCTGGCCAGCCCATTCTCCAGATATCTCACAAACTGAAAACGTCTGGTCAATGGTGGACGAGCAACTGGCTCGTCACAAAACGCCAGTCACTACTCTTGATGAACTGTGGTAGCGTGTTGAAGCTGCATGGGCAGCTGTACATGTACAAGCCATCCAAGCTCTGTTTGACTCAATGCCCAGGCATATCAAGGCCGTTACTACGGCCAGTGGTGGTTATTCTGGGTATTGATTTCTCATGACCTATACACCTAAATTGCGTGAAAATGTAATCACATGTCACATGTCAGTTCTAGTATAATATATTTGTTCAATGAATAATACTAGTTCATCATCTGCATTTCGTCTTGGTATAGCAATTTTAATGGCTAGTAGTGTAGTACATCTGATGATTACGACAGATTTATGTTAGCACCTAGAGAGCGCATAGTACCACTGTCCCATGTCGTCTCGCAGACCACGATCTTCGGTGGGTGGGGGGTGAAGGTATGCTCACTTCACACTACTGCCGACCGTTATGTAGTCATAGTATATTTCTTACCCGTCTTCTTTCCGCACGTTTTATGCTGTCACTTTAAATTGCTCATATTGTCGTATGGTATGCGGACGATTAGAGGAGATCCACATACTCATTTTGCTGGAAATCTTGACGTATTGGTATACAGAAAAAGTTCACCAAAGTTTCACGTCGCTGTAGCTCAAACAACTCCTGCATTATGAGCCGGCCGAAGTGGCCGTGCGGTTAAAGGCGCTGCAGTCTGGAACCGCAAGACCGCTACGGTCGCAGGTTCGAATCCTGCCTCGGGCATGGATGTTTGTGATGTCCTTAGGTTAGTTAGATTTAACTAGTTCTAAGTTCTAGGGGACTAATGACCTCAGCAGTTGAGTCCCATAGAGCTCAGAGCCATTTGAACCATCCTGCATTATGTTCGTACGGTGAACATTGTTTTCTTTTCATATTGCTGGAATATTCAGGAACAAAAGCACATTCGAGTCAGATTGATCAGGATCTCGCTCAACCCTATCTGTCTGACGAACTACAGAATTTTCTTGGTGGTTGATGACTTTGCAGTCAACACAGACGTTTTCCGAAGGAGGGAGTACGACATTTTCGACCTCTCAGTGAATGTTTCAAACGCTTTGCAGAGTTTTCATGGACATCTGTTAATGGTTGATGTTTCACTTTTTGGGAGTAGATGGGTCATGCACGAAGTGAGTAGCTCAAAAGGGGAATTTCGAAGGCTAGTTAGCCCGGTGGACAGGGCTGCAAGAAAACATTTCTCTTAAGTAACGTTTACTACTCAGCAGCGCGCATTTCGTTCAAGAACGAACGATAACTGATTCGAAAAAGTTGCTCTGCCTCTGTTAACTTCTTATTGGGAGAAGGGATGGTAAGGTGGGGGAAGTGGATGCTGCAGACTTTGTATACTCCGCGTCCGCCTCCGTAGCGTAGCGGTAGCGTTACCGCCTACCACGCATGAGGCCCGGTTTCGATTCCCGGCGGGGTCAGGGATTTTCTCTGCCTCGTGATGGCTGGGTGTTGTGTGATGTCCTTAGGTTAGTTAGGTTTAAGTAGTTCTAAGTTCTAGGGGACTGATGACCATAGATGTTAAGTCCCATAGTGCTCAGGGCCAGCCAACTAACGCCAGTGCGGCACATCATACTGTAACGCAATCGAGGTCTCACCAGCGCATTGAACTTGAAATGAAGTACATCGCTCATGTAAATGTGTGCGTAGCAGTGTTTCATTTGTCTCAAAGTCCTAACTAACACCCTGAAAATTGATTCCAAGATTTTCATTAGTGTAATGGTCATATTATTCTTTTCTTTATAATCTGAGTTTGTGATTTAAAAAATCGATTGTTCCTAAATACCTTTTGTAAGGGTTATCTCAGTCAATGTAGCTGTAGTCCAAAACAGGTACACGGGGTGATTCAGCTGCCCCTACCGATGGGATTTATGCAGTCTCCAACATATTCAAATACCACACACGAGATTTTCATGTTCTCTCTCTCGCTACACGTCGTACAGAAAAAATGACTATAATCTTTTTGCAGGAAATTTAATGTAGTTAAATTTTGTACGGTAAGACGTTTTTGTTAGAGGCCGATGTTTTCGAATTATTCAAGAAAAACGTACAAAAGTGACCTTGAAACGCATTTTTCGTTAGTAACTTGAAAACCAGAGCCTCCAGCGAAAACGTATCCCCGAGCAAAATTTAATTACACGTAATTTCCTGCAGAAACTTGGTCATTATTTTCTGTAAGACATACTTTGCGCGTAGCGACCGAGAGAATATCAAAACCAGGTGTGTGGTTTTTAAAGGCATTGCGGGCTGCATAAAACCCATCGATAGGGAAATTACAAACCCCTTCTCACTTCTGGCAATGTTGTAAGTGTGGAGGAATGTAAACTTTTTTGTATTTTATGAAATAACTGAACACACAGAAAAGATTCATAGAAAGACTGCACAGCTCGTCAAGAATTTCTTTAATCAGCATGAGAGTGTGCCAGAGCTCTATCATTTGCATTGGGAGACATAAGATCGAAGAAAGACGTTCACCGTAGCGGAGAGCCCTGTTTGCAAAATTCTGAGAACCTGAGTTCCATAACGACCCAAGGGACGTATTACTACACCGAAGCTACTGGTGAGCCTTCAGAGTTGAACGGCCGTGGTCCAAACAACTTTATGGCTCCTGACTTTTCGCCCAGAACTGTGCTGGACGTATTCGGAGGTGCTCCAGGCGACGACACTGTGTCTTGTCGACTGACGAGTCGGAAATCGGAGAGCGATTTAAATACTGTGAAAAATTGGCGTGACCTAATTTATACTTGATCAGCAGAGATAATACTTGTCAGAGATAAAACTTAACTATCGATTGTGACTTGTTGTTGTGGTTTTCAGTCCAGAGACTGGTTTGATGCAGCTCTCCATGCTACTCGATCCTGTGCAAGCTTCTTCATCTCCCAGTACCTACTGTAACCTACGTCCTTCTGAATATGTTTAGTGTATTCATCTCTTGGTCTCTCTCTGTGATTTTTACCTTCCACGCTGCCCTCCAATACCAAATTGGTGATCCCTTGATGCCTCAGAATATGCCCTACCAACCGATCCCTTCTTCTAGTCAAGTTGTGTCACAAATTTCTCTTCTCTCCAATTCTATTCAATACCTCCTCATTAGTTATGTGATCTACCCATCTAATCTTCAGCATTCTTCTGGAAGGAGATAAAACTTATCTGCCGATTCTCCTGAGCCACTAAGTTTCATGGTTTCTTGTCTGCAAAAATTATGCCCATGCTTATTAAGGGCGAACATTAATAAAACAGACTAACTCCAGGGACGGATTTCTAACTGGAAATTGAGAAAAAAGGGTCCTACGAACGTGTGTCCGGAAATGCATGGTTGCCACGGTGGAGGGCGCTGACAATTGAAAGTACCCCTAACCACGTGTCGTGTGTTCCTTGTGTGCTGCAGGCTGTGTGATTGACGCGGCATACTGTAAGCAGCAGGATGGTCCGGTATTCATGTCGGGAACAAACCGAGATAGTGTTTGCGCACGGCCAAACACATGGAAACGGTCTAGAGGCGGTAAGGCTGCACCAAAACAAGTACCCTCACAAACACCGACCACATCACACAACGTTTCTTGCACTTTTTGTGCGTTTGTGTGATTATGGGTCTTTCCAGACAGACGAATGTGCAGGGAGGCGGCGGACTGTGCGTACATCAGATCTGGAGGACCGGGTTCTGCCTCCCGACCGTTTCCATCTTCTTGGCCAAACACAAACACCATTACGGTTTGTTCTCGGCATGAATACCGGACAAATCTGCTGCTTGTAATACGCTGCATCAATCACAAAACCTGCAACACACAAGGAACACACGGTACGTGGTCAGAGGAACTTTCTTTCATCAGCACCGTCTACTGTTGTAATGATGCATTTGCGGACACATGTTCATAGCACCTTTTTTCCTCAATTTCCAGTCAGGAATCCCTCCCTGCAAGTTTTCGGTCTTATCAATGCTCACTCTGCATATTTCAATGGCTTTCTCGCTATAACTATGGATAATAGATTGTTATTGTAGATAAAATTTTGGTTTCAGTAGACTTCATGATTTCGCGAATGAAGAGCATGCTCTGCTGCAGCTGATTTTTCTCTTTTCCCTAGTCAGCAAAGACGTTTATGTTCTTTCAGTCTTGTATTCACGCCTGTCTTGGTATTTCCAATGTAGAGCTTACCACACGTATACGATATCTGATTATACCCCACATACCAGCAGAGATCGGCGTTTATCCTTTACAGATCCGGTTGCTGAACATATTTTTTTAATTGGTCTAAAACTCGGTCTGTCGCGTTTCTGTAAAATCTTCGCGATCTCGTCACTTTTTTGATAATAGGGACAGGGGCCGTGTTCTTCTATCGCTGTTTTTTTATCGTTTTCCTTAGACCTACTGTTGTTTTGTCGCAGAACTTTATTTACTTCTTTGCCTGAGTAGCCATTTCTCTCTAAAGCCTGCTTCAGATATTTTAATTCGGCGTCTTAAGTGTCCCAGTGTGCAAATTCTTTTGGCCCTGTCAACAAGATTTTTGATATACGTCTCTTTTGTTGTTGACGATGGTTGGAGTTCTTCTGCAAATATTTATTCGTATTTGTGGTTTTCTGAATGACCTTATGTTTCAAACTTCCATCAGTGAATCTCATAACAAAAACATCCAATAAGGATATCGTGTTGTCATTTTCAATATCCATGGTAAACTGGATATTTGCATTTGTATCATTTAGATAACGAAAGAATTCTTCTAACGCTTTTTTACCATGTGACCAAACCACTAATGTACACTATGTGATCAAAAGTATCCGGACACCTGGCTGAAAATGACTTAAAAGTTCGTGGCGCCCTCCATCGGTAATGCTGGAATTCAATATGGCATTGGCCTATCCTTAGCCCTGATGACAGCTTCCACTCTCGCAGGCATACGTTCAGTCAGGTGCTGGAAGGTTTCTCAGGGAATGGCAGCCCATTCTTCATGGAGTGCCGCGCAGGAGAGGTATCGATGTCAGTCAGTGAGACCTGGCACGAAGTCGGCGTTGCAAAACATCTGAAAGGTGTTCTATAGGATTCAGGTCAGGACTCTGTGCAGGCCAGTCCATTACATGGATGTTATTGTCGTGTAACCGCTCCACCACAGGCCGTGCATTATGAACAGGTGCTCGATCGTGTTGAAAGATGCAATCGCCATTCCCCAACTGCTCTTCAACAGTGGGAAGCAAGAAGGTGCGTAAAACATCAATGTAGACATGTGGTGTGATAGCGCCACGCAAAACAACAAGGGGTGCAAGTCCCCTGCAAACACGACGACACCATAACACCACCGCCTCCGAATTTTACTGTTGGCACTACACACGCTGGCTGATGACGTTCACGGGGCATTCCCCATACCCACACACTGCCATCGGATCGCACATTTATACAGTGATACGTCACTGCACACAACGTTAAATCAAATAAGATGCCTAGCGTTCGAAATATTTTGTTTAGTCCATGCACTACGTCACAGAGAAGAGACAATATAGCATTTTCACTTGTTAAATCAGTTCTAAAACCGAACTGTATACTTAATAGCAAATTATGTGAAATAAAAGATCAATTATCCTTACATAGACAGCCTTTTCAATAACTTCACCCTACACTGACGGCATAGAATAAATGTCTAAATTTGTCTAAATTATCCCTTTCTCCCTTTTTATAAAGCAGCTTTACTACTGCGTATTTTAACAGTTCAAGAAACTGACCATTCTTAAAGGAAAAATTACAAGTATGGCTCAGTACAGGACTATTATGTTCTGCACAATATTTTAATATTCTGCTAGGCACTCCATCGTATCCATGAGAGTCCTTAGTCTTGAGTAATTTAATTATTGCCTCAATCTCCCCCTCCAATAAAACAATACCAGTCGCCGTTATTTGTTTTATTTTTATTTTTGGGCCTAAAAATTGAACCTAAATAACGGCGATTGGTAGTGTTTTATTGGATATGGACCAGCCGTAGTCCCACACTCCGGCCAGAAGATGGAATTACATTCAATCTCCCCCTTGTCAGTATCACAGACGAGTATTTCAGATATCACTCTCGGAAAAGCATTTTCCATGAGAGATATGATTCCTTGTAGAAACTAAGTTTTTATTAATTCACCTGCAATGCTCACAAAGTGATTTTTAAATAGCATACATGTATCTGACTTATCAGTAACAGAAATATTCTTCCACGAATTGACTTTATATCGTCGACCTTGTGCTGCTGACCAGACACTTCCTTCACGACTGACCACATGGTTTTAATTCTATTAGCTATTGTATTTGCGTACCGCATACTCTTTGCCTTCCTAATGACATTTCTAAGCATCTTACAATGCGGTTTGTAATGGGCTACTGTAGCATCCTGCGTCCTCTTGTGTTACGTCTCATGCTACAGAATGATGGTGCCATTTTTCAGCAGAACAGTGCTCTTCCAGTCACGGTGCGTTTCTCTTTGAACTGCCTGCTGATGTTGAACTCCTGTGGCCGACGAGGTCCCCAGGTCTGCCGCGGCAAAACAGCTCTGACGCCAACTCCGTACCAGTGGCAGTATGCAGGACATCAAGGGCCAGTTGCAACAGTTGTGGACCAGCTTTCCTCAGGACAGAAGACAACGGATTGATGAGACCCTTCCCCAACTGAATCAGTACATGCATGCAGGTCATATGTGGTACAACCTCGTACTGATAAGTGGGGTCGTATTGCCAAGATCTTTGTCAGTCTTTGCCCTTTTTGCAATCACTAGTATAACAGCACGTGCCCTGTTAACCCGTGAAGTTACATTTCGTTAACTCTTCCCGTTCTGGGCGTATTCCTTCTTTTGTTCACCGCCAGTAATGGCCACAATGGTAAAGCTAGAGAAATTCACTCTCATACAGAGAGATATCGACAGAGATTCTTCTAGAGCAGAGTTTCCCAAACTGTGAATTAGTGTTCCGCGAAAAACTATTAATAATATGGCGACCGAGCAAGGTGACGCAATGGTTAGTGCGCTGGACTCGCAGTCGGGAGGACCACGGTTCAAACCCGTCTCCGGCCAGCCTCATTTAGGTTTTCGATGGGACCAATGACCTCGCTGTTTGGTCCCCTCCCACAAATCAACCAACCAACCTTAACATGCCATGTTCTTCGACGTTGTTGTGGTCTTCAGTCCTGAGACTGGTTTGATGCAGCTCTCGATGCTACTCTACCTGTGCAAGCTTCTTCATCTCACCTACTGCAGCCTACATCCTTCTGAATCTGCCTAGTGTATTTATCTCTTGGTCTCCGCCTACGATTTTTACCCTCCACGCTGCCCTCCAATACTAAATTGGTGATCCCTTGATGCCTCAGAATATGCCCTACCAACCGATCCCTTCTTCTAGTCAAGTTTTGCCACAAACTCCTCTTCTCCCCAATGCTATTCAATACCTCCTCATTAGTTTTGTGATCTATCCATCTAATCTTCAGAATTCTTCTGCAGCACCACATTTCGAAAGCTTCTATGCTCTTCTTGTCCAAACTATTTATCGTCCATGTTTCATTTCCATACATGGCTACACTCCATACAAATACTTTCAGAAATGAAATCTATACTCGATGTTAACAAATTTCTCTTTTTAAGAAACGCTTTCCTTGACATTGCCAGTCTACATTTTATATCCTCCCTACTTCGACCGTCATCAGTTATTTTGCTCCCCAAATAGTAAAACTCCTTTAAGTTTCTCATTTCCTAATCTAATTCCCTCAGCATCACCTGACTTAATTCGACTACATTCCATTATCCTCGTTTTGCTTTTGTTGCTGTTCATCTTATATCCTCCTTTCAAGACACTGTCCATTCCGTTCAACTGCTCTTCCAAGTCCTTTGACATCTCTGACAGAATTACTATGTCATCGGCGAACCTCGAAGTTTTTATTTCTTCTCCATGGATTTTAATACCTACTCCGAACTTTTCTTTTGTTTCCTTTATTGCTTGCTCAATATACAGATTGAATAACATCGGGGAGAGGCTACAACCCTGTCTCACTTCCTTCCCAACCACTGCTTCCCTTACATGTCCCTCGACTCTTATAACTGCCATCTTGTTTCTGTACAAATTGTAAATAGCCTTTCGCTCCCTGTATTTTACCCGTGTCACCTTCAAAATTTGAAAGAGAGTATTCCAGTCAACATTGTCAAAAGCTTTCTCTAAGTCTACAAATGGCAGAAATGTAGGTTTGCCTTTCCTCAATCTAGCTTGTAAGATAAGTCGTAGGGTCAGTATTGCCTGACGTGTTCCAATATTTCTACAGAATCCAAACTGATCTTCCCTGAGGTCGGCTTCTGTTGAGGATATTAATTATTTTTTAAAGTCTATTATGTTTTCTGCGTTGTTAGTCGTGATTGAGAATTTGAAGTAATCACTGAATGAAACAGGTTTTTCGTATTTTTTAACTATTTTATTAACCTTCGAAATAAACAAGGTACCAGAATTCTCAAAGAATTCTGTTAGAGTAAAAGTTTGGGAACCGCTTTTCTATAGTACCATCAACAAACGGTATAGAAAAGGGGGAGAGGCAGTAGGGAAGGGAGTCAGGGGTCTGCGACGAGGGGGGAGGGGGGGGGGGGGGGAAGATGTGCAAATATTGGTAGCCTATGCCGTGTATCCTCAACCACACATCGTGTGGCAGATTGCGGAGTGCACATGTAGATGTAGACAGGCAAACATCTACTAGGTATTCCGCTAACGCATCTTTTGTCCAGAATTTCCCACTTCTATTGATACTTAGAGATATTTGGAAGACGACCTTTTTTTAGTTTAATGCAATTCAATTTTAGTTACTGGTAGGTTAGACCCTTTTATCCCTATGGCTACGTTGTGTTAGTGTGGAATGCTAAAACCTATTGCAGAACATAAGTATCTGTATCATTGTCAGAGAAGCTGCTGACACAGAGTCTGTGTCTTCTGCTTGTCCTGCCCATGATTCCGTCATTTGCGAAAAATAGCCTCGCACACAGTTGCTGAGAAAAACAAGCCTCCTACGCAATTATCTTCACGGAAAATCGCTGTTGTGCTATTACGTCATGTTGCTTGTGGTTTTTTTCCCCACGTTGTCGATAATGACAATAGCGTCGCCAAGATGAATGTGTTTGAGGTGTGTGGTGCGAGTGTGCTTGTGTGTGTTGGCCGGATTTTAACGTGCACCACTCGTTTTCGCACCTTGACAACACATATATCTGGTGACCATTCTCCAACTGGCTTAGCTTTGCAAGCTGGAAGACAGATACTTTCCAAATTTTCTAACAGGTCTGCAGCAAGCGAAGGTTACAGGAATTCAGAGCATGGTCTCCAAAATTCTCTCCTAACAGGAAGCTTTTCATTTTAAGATCTTCTTGCTGTTTTTTGTTCTCTCTCTCCCTCTCTCTCTCTCTCTCTCTCACACACACACACACACACACACACACACACACACACAGACACACACACACACAGACTGACTTCGTTTTTGTTCTAGCGATTGTGCCTTGAGCCGTCTTCGCATTTTCAAACACGTGTCTGACGATTGTTTCCACGTGCTAATAATGGTGCTTCTCATACTAATTTCTCAGATATTTACATTTAGTACGCGTAACATGCACCTGAGAGGCACTTTTGACATTATGCTTGACAACATTAAGGGAAAATCAGGACAATTTCGTAGGATGTGCCGCCTAGAAAAGGCGTTCGACAACATAAAGTGAGACAAGCTGTTTGAAATTCTCAGTAAAATAGGTATACGCTTTAGAAAAATAAAGGCAGTACATAAGATGTATATGAAACAAAAGGGAACAGTACGAATGGAAGACTATGAGACAAGATCTCGGATCCTAAAGCAGAGATGTAGTTCTTTCCCTCTAACGTTCAATTTGTATATCGAAGAATCACTGAAGGAAAAACAGTTCAAAAGCAGATTAAAATTAAGAGTCAAACGACATCGACGATAATATTAGCTTTGAAAGTACCATCCCTCGTGAAAGTGCGCCAGAATTCAGGACTTGTTGAATGGCATGAGGCGCAGATTATGGCATGGAGTTAGAGGAAACCAAAGAAACAAGAGAAATGAAATTAGCAACAAATTTAACGTCAATATTGTGGACACATAGTGTAAGTGGAGCAGTTCTGCTACTTTGTGAGCAAAACAGCTCGTAACGACCGAAACAAGGCCACAAGAAGCAGGCTCTCACAGGAAAAATGGGCATTCGTCGTCAAAAGAACTCTTCTAGCATCAAACGAGACGTCTAGAGCGGAACTTAAAGGAAATGGGCCACGAACTGTGGGAAAGTCGGGAAAGAAGAGAATTGGTGCGTTTGGGATGTGGTGTTATAGAAGGAAAACTGAGTGGTCTGATAGGATACCAAACGAGGAGGTTCACCGCAGAATATGTAGAAAACTGACTAGAAGAAGCGTTAGAACCACAGGATATGTGTTAAGACGTCAGGGAACAACTTCTTGCCGCGCGGTGTGGCCACGCGGTTTAGGCGACATGGCACGGATTGCGCGGCCCCTCCCGCCGGAGTTTTGAGTCCACCCTCAAGCATGGATGTGTGTGTTGTTCTTAACAGAAGTTAATTTAAGTATTGTGTAAGTTTAGGGACCGATGACCCTAGCAGTTTGGTCCCTTAGGAATTCACATACATTGGAACATTTCAACAACTTCTCTGGCACTAGTTGGAGGCGTATTTATATGGTGGTGTAGGGGAAGACACGCATCACCATTTATATCAAACCTGATTGAGAACGTTTAAGTGCTACTTTGAGATGAACATACCGTCGCGAGATAGGATATTGTGGTGAACCGCACCAGAGCTGCCGGAATAATTACGTCAAAAAAATCTGAGCTATGGTTAATTGATACATTTTGTTTTAGAAGGAAACGATCAATCGTTATCATGTGACAGGACTGTCTATTCTACTGTGTACACCATGCATGCTACGTACGTTTGGAGGGTACTTCTGCTATCACCATTATTTACCCTCGTCCGTGTTCCATTAGGTAGCGGTATGCGTGAAAGACTGACTGTCGGCAAACCTTAATTCCTCTCATTTTCGCCGGCCGGTGTGGACGAGCGGTTCTAGGCGCTTCAGTCTGGAACCGCGAGACCGCTACGGTCGCAGGTTCGAATCCTGCCTCGGGCATGGATGCGTATGATGTCCTTAGGTTAGTTAGGTTTAAGTAGTTCTAAGTTCTAGGGGACTGATGACCTCAGATGTTAAGTCCCATAGTGCTCAGAGCCATTTGAACAATTTTTTTTTTGTAACGTCAAAAAACAATAATAACGACTTAGTTAATAGGAAGGCACTGTTTGAAATGCTCAGTCTACTGAGCTTGAATGGTAAAACCACAGGTCCAATAAAGCCGACGATGTGTGGGAGATCTGAGGACAGAGCACCACGCTGGTGCAGGCGCGAGTGTTTCGGAGCGCCCAACACGGACGTTGTTGCAGCAACCTGTACCCCTTCATGCTTGCTGTCTTCCCAGAAGGCGATGGCATCTTCCAACAGGATAACTGTCCGTATCAAAAGGCCAGAAGCGTGCTACAGTGGTTTGAGGAGCATCTCAATGACCTGAACGCTGATATCTTGGCCATCAGATTCTCTTGATCCGAACAGAAGATACCTGGGATGCTACTGGGCTCCAATTCCTCACCAACAAACCACCATCTCGTAATGTATTGGCACCGTGTGACTTCTGCGTAAACATACGCTTGCACATACCTCTGGGAACGTACCAAGGACTTGTCGAATCCATGTCACGCTGCATCACCACTGTATCGCGTTCCAAAGGTGTTCAACACGCTACGAAGGAGGTGGTCGTAATATTTTGGCATGTCAGTCTATATGTATAGGGTGATAAGAATGCAACTACACTCCTGGAAATTGAAATAAGAACACCGTGAATTCATTGTCCCAGGAAGGGGAAACTTTATTGACACATTCCTGGGGTCAGATACATCACATGATCACACTGACAGAACCACAGGCACATAGACACAGGCAACAGAGCATGCACAATGTCGGCACTAGTACAGTGTATATCCACCTTTCGCAGCAATGCAGGCTGCTATTCTCTCATGGAGACGATCGTAGAGATGCTGGATGTAGTCCTGTGGAACGGCTTGCCATGCCATTTCCACCTGGCGCCTCAGTTGGACCAGCGTTCGTGCTGGACGTGCAGACCACGTGAGACGACGCTTCATCCAGTCCCAAACATGCTCAATGGGGGACAGATCCGGAGATCTTGCTGGCCAGGGTAGTTGACTTACACCTTCTAGAGCACGTTGGGTGGCACGGGATACATGCGGACGTGCATTGTCCTGTTGGAACAGCAAGTTCCCTTGCCGGTCTAGGAATGGTAGAACGATGGGTTCGATGACGGTTTGGATGTACCGTGCACTATTGAGTGTCCCCTCGACGATCACCAGTGGTGTACGGCCAGTGTAGGAGATCGCTCCCCACACCATGATGCCGGGTGTTGGCCCTGTGTGCCTCGGTCGTATGCAGTCCTGATTGTGGCGCTCACCTGCACGGCGCCAAACACGCATACGACCATCATTGGCACCAAGGCAGAAGCGACTCTCATCGCTGAAGACGACACGTCTCCATTCGTCCCTCCATTCACGCCTGTCGCGACACCACTGGAGGCAGGCTGCACGATGTTGGGGCGTGAGCGGAAGACGGCCTAACGGTGTGCGTGACCGTAGCCCAGCTTCATGGAGACGGTTGCGAATGGTCCTTGCCGATACCCCAGGAGCAACAGTGCCCCTAATTTGCTGGGAAGTGCGGTCCCCTACGGCACTGCGTAGGATCCTACGGTCTTGGCGTGCATCCGTGCGTCGCTGCGGTCCGGTCCCAGGTTGACGGGCACGTGCACCTTCCGCCGACCACTGGCGACAACATCAATGTACTGTGGATACCTCACGCCCCACGTGTTGAGCAATTCGGCGGTACGTCCACCCGGCCTCCCGCATGCCCACTATACGCCCTCGCTCAAAGTCCGTCAACTGCACATACGGTTCACGTCCACGCTGTCGCGGCATGCTACCAGTGTTAAAGACTGCGATGGAGCTCCGTATGCCACGGCAAACTGGCTGACACTGACGGCGGCGGTGCACAAATGCTGCGCAGCTAGCGCCATTCGACGGCCAACACCGCGGTTCCTGGTGTGTCCGCTGTGCCGTGCGTGTGATCATTGCTTGTACAGCCCTCTCGCAGTGTCCGGAGCAAGTATGGTGGGTCTGACACACCGGTGTCAATGTGTTCTTTTTTCCATTTCCAGGAGTGTATATGAAATAAGTCGTCATAAGTTCTGAACGGTTTGCGTTAGGACGTTCAAACTGCGCGGTTGGCCACGGAGCATAATGGGAATTAGTATGGTTTGGTTTAGGGACGAAGCTCAAATTCATTTAGATGGGTTTGTCAATAAGAGAAATTGGTCCATTCGCGAGAATGAGAATCCGCATTTCGCGAGCGAGAAGTCTCTTCACCCTCAACGGGTGACTGTGTGGTGTGCAATGTCCAGTGACAGAATAATCGGTGCGATACTGCTTGATGACACAGTGACTACCGAACGGTTCGTGAACGTTTTGGAAGATTATTTCGACCCCATTATCCAAAGTGACCCTGATTTCGACAAGATGTGGTTCACGTAAGACGAAGCTCGATCCCATCGAAGCAGGAGAGTTTTTGAGGTCCTGGAGGAGCGCTTTGGGGACCGCATTCTGGCTCTGGGGTACCCAGAAGCCACTGGCACCGGCCTCGATTGGCCGCCATATTCTCCGGATCTGAACACATGCGACTCCTTTTTGTGGGGTAACATTTAAGACAAAGTGTATAGCAATAACTGCAGAACCATTTATGAGCTGAAAACAGCCATTCAGGAAGTCATTGACAGCATCGAAGATCTAACACTTTAGCAGATCATGCACAATTTCGCTATTCGTCTGCGCCACATCATCCCCAAGACTGGCAGGCATATCGAACATGTCATAACCTAAATATCTGTAGTGCCATTTAGAAGTCGAATAAAGTACGTGTGCACGCCGTAGTTTGTAACTAATTTGTGATTTTTTCGCAAATAGTTCAATAATTGTCATCATATATATATATATATATATATATATATATATATATATATATATATGTGTGTGTGTGTGTGTGTGTGTGTGTGTGTGTGTGTGTACGTACGTACTTACTGCGGGCTTTCAAAAATGAATGATGTGGTGGGGTGGCCCTCAACTACGTACCCTCCAACCCAGAGTTGAAATATTGGAGGTTTTGGTCGATTTTGGTATCTAAGGGCTGGGATACGTAGTTGTCGCATTACAAGCCAAATACTGCTACAGTATACAATATGAATATACATAAGAATAGAATGGTCGAACGTTCCCTATCACGCGGCAATTGCGAATTTTGAATGTAACATAAACATTTATACATGAAAGAGTGCAATTAAATATATTCTGCAGGTACTATTTTAACGACTTTAAATGATGGGTACGATAGCAGAAGTACCTTTAAGAATGCCCTTTATTACTGTAAAACACTTATTGGTGTCGATGGTCCAGCAATTAAATAAAATATAAGTTGAATAACAGGGAAACAATAGATTCCTACTTCACGTAATTAGTTATGAGCAACAACATAGCTCGCGAGATATTCACTTCTAAACGCATACTACGTCTTCACTGCAGAAGCCACGGAAATCTCACAAGTGCACAAGTCGACACTACGAAATATTTCTCTCTCTCACGACCTCGCGCAAACTGCTCCACTCCCCAAGTCTTTCCTGAGACTGTCCCTCGCGCCGCACTGTTCAGAACTGCCTCTCGTATCCTCTCCCGTACTGTCCAGAACACATCATTAAATACATAAACAAATTAAAGAAACATATATCAAAGGAATAGAGCGAAAGTAAGCCAGTAGCCTAATGTCTCTGTGCATCCTAAAACTCAGTAAATAATTGACCAATTTCTTTATGAATAGTATATATCGGATATAAACAAAGATATAGATGAATAAATATATTTATAAGCATGCTGCTACCGTTTTTTCGTGCAACTGTGGAGTACTTATGGCCTGACGCGATCGATAGTATTCGGCCAATTTGAGCTCCAATAACTCATGTACTATTCAAGTTACATGCTTGTGATTTATACCAATTTAGATTTACACTAATAGCTTTCTAAAGACACGTCGATCAACGAAATCGGATGAACCGTTTAGATTTCGGAAATTCGTTGCTGCGTGTTACTTGTACAATTTACAGTCAGATACTAAACTTTAAACAAATAAATATTTTGAAAATCTGATTACACCATCAGAATCGTCATGCAAGTAATGGTAATGTACATGCTTCTTTTTAAGGCATCATGATTCCTCTAGATATTATTAATTTCTACATGAGCTGTGAAATGTCTGCCATGATGGTTTCACAAAGTCCGCCGTCTTTGGCACTCTCGGCATACAAGTCTCTTTCATCAACACAGCGTCACCATGGAATTCCCAGCCAGTTGGTTTGCTGGGACCCTGGCTACCGTTCAGCACTACGCGGCAGCCGACGAGCTGCAGCCCGCCGAGAGGCCCCAGTGCGGCCACGCCAACTCCGAACTTAGAATATTTTCAGGGCGCCACGACGCGCCCGTTACCTCACAATATGGTTGAAATTACCTCACCTTTAAAACAGCCGTTGTCCCAGGCGAAAATACCATCGCCAGTACAACGGTGCGTTTTTTGGTTTGCTCCAGGAGTAGCCCAAGTGGATACTATAACACATTTATTTATTTATTGCCGGCCGAAGTGGCCGTGCGGTTAAAGGCACTGCAGTCTGGAACCGCAAGACCGCTACGGTCGCAGGTTCGAATCCTGCCTCGGGCATGGATGTTTGTGATGTCCTTAGGTTAGTTAGGTTTAACTAGTTCTAAGTTCTAGGGGACTAATGACCTCAGCAGTTGAGTCCCATAGTGCTCAGAGCCATTTGAACCATTTATTTATTTATTTATTTATTTATTGTTCCGTGGGACCAAATTAAGTAGAAGTCTCCATGGTCATGGAACGAGTCAATACATGAAGTTATATCACGATAGTAGAAACAGATAAAATGAAATACAAGAAACGTATTCAGGCGACAATTCGTAAATTTAAATAATCAACAATGTAACACTGGAATTTGCTTAATTTTTCAGCTCTTCCAGGAGCTCCTCGACAGAATAGGAGGAGTGAGCCATGAGGAAACTCTTCAGTTTAGACTTAAAAGCGTTTGGGCTACTGCTAAGATTTTTGACTTCTTGTGGTAGCTTATTGAAAATGGATGCAGCAGAATACTGCACTCCTTTCTGCACAAGAGTCAAGGAAGTGCATTCCACATGCAGATTTGATTTCTGCCTAGTATTAACTGAGTGAAAGCTGCTAACTCTTGGGAATAAGCTAATATTGCTAACAACAAACGACATTAAAGAAAACACATACTGTGAGGACAATGTCAGAATTCCCAGACTATTGAATAGGGGTCGACAAGATGTTCTCGAACTTACACCACATATAGCTCGAACAGCGCGTTTTTGAGCCAAAAATATCCTTTTTGAATCCGAAGAATTACCCCAAAAAATAATACGAGCGTATGAAAATATGCCAAGTGGACTACTTTTCGTGTTGAACTGTCACTTATTTCAGATACTGTTCTAATGGTAAACAAAACAGCATTTCGTTTCTGACCAAGATCCTGACCATGGGCTTTCCACAACAGCTTACTATCTATCCGAACGCCTAGGAACTTGAACTGTTCCGTCTCGCTTATAATATGCCCATTCTGTCTGATCAAAATATCAGTTCTTGTTGAATTGTGAGTTAGAAATTGTAAAAACTGAGTCTTACTGTGATTTAGCATCAAATTATTTTCCACAAGCCACGAACTTATTTCATGAACTACATTATTTGATAATGTTTCAATATTAAACACAAGATCCTTCACTACCAAGCTGGTGTCATCAGCAAACAGGAATATTTTTGAATCACCTGTAATACTAGAAGGCATATCATTTATATAAATAAGAAACAGCAGCGGCCCTAGCACCGACCCTTGGGGAACAGCCCCACTTAACAGTGCTTCCATTGGGACTGAACATCACTACCACTCTCAATATTGCGGAGAATTACCTTCTGCTTTCTGTTCTTAAAGTAAGAGGCGAACCAATTGTAAACTACTCCCCTTACTCCATAATGGTCCAACTCCTGCAGTAATATTTTGTGGTCAACACAGTCAAAAGCCTTCGTTAAATCAAAGAAAACACCTAGCGTTCGCAACCTTTTATTTAATCCGTCCAAAACCTCACAGAGAAAAGAGAATATAGCATTTTCAGTTGTTAAACCGTTTCTAAAACCAAACTGTACATTTGACAGCAAATTATGTGAATTTAAATGCTTCAGTAACCTTGTATATACAACCTTCTCGATAACTTTAGCAAACACCGAAGGCATAGAAATAGGTCTATAATTGTCAATGTTATCCCCGTCTCCCTTTTTATAAAGTGGCTTCACTACTGTGTACTTTAATCGGCCAGGAAACTGACCACTCCTAAAGGAAAAGTTACAGATATGGCTAAGTACTGGGCTAACGTACATAGAACAATACTTCGGTATTCTGCTAGATACCCCGTCATATCCATGAGAGTTCTTGGTCTTTAGTGATTTAATTATGGAGGAGCATTTCAGGTAACAGTCTCGGAACACTTTTTTCTACGAACGCTATATGATTCCCTGTTGGGACTAGGTTTCTATTTAGTTCACCTGCTATATTCAGAAAGTGATTATTAAATACTGTACACATATGTGACTTACCAGTAACACGGACATTCCCACTACGCACTGATTCCATATCCTCGACCTGTCTCTGCAGACCAGCCACTTCCTTTACGACTGACCATATGGTTTTAATTTTATCCTGAGACTTGGCTATTCTATCTGCATACCACATACTTTTTGCCTTCCTAATAACTTTTTAAGTACCTTTCAATACTGTTTGTAATGGGTTCCTGCATTTAGATTTTGACTGTTTCTAACGTTTTGATATAATTGCCACTTTGTTCTACAAGATATTGTTATCCCTCTAGTCAGCCACCCAGGCTGCCTGTTTGTGCTAGTACCCGGTTTTGAACGTTCTAACGGAAAGCAACTTTCAAAGAGCACGAGAAAAGTCTTGAGGAAAGCATTATATTTATCGTCTACTGTATCAGCACTATACACATCTTGCCACTCTTGTTCCTTGATAAGGTTTACGAAGGTCTCTACAGCAACTGGATCAGCTTTCCTAAAAAGTTGATAACTATATTTAACATGTGTTGCAGCACAAAAATCTTTTAGAGTTAAAACTTGTGCATCATGATCTGAAAGGCCATTCACTTTTTTTGCTAACAGAATGCCCTTCTAGTAATGAGGAATGAACAAAAATGTTGCCTATGGTTGTTCTACGTTCTCTTGCACTCTCGTTGGAAAGAATACGGTTTGCATAAGATTATATGAATTAAGGTCTACCAGCAGCCTTTTCCTTGCACAATCACTTACACAATTAATATTGAAGTCACCACATATAACTAACTTTTTGTATTTCCTATAAAGTGAACCAATAACCTCCTCTAGCTTTAGCAAAAATGTTGTGAAGTCGGAGTCTGGGGATCTATAAATAACAACAGTTAGAAGTTTAACTCCACTAAATTTAACCACACCTGCACAACATTCAAACACTTTTTCAGTGGAGTACTTTGAAACTCAATTGACTCAAATCGGATACTGTTTTTCACAAACACGGCTACTCCCGCACACCGCAAAGAGCTCCTAGAAAAGCTGCCGGTCAACCTGTATCCTGGTAAAGGAAGCCTCTGAATTATCTCCTTATTTAAGAAGTGTTCAGATATACCAATAATTTCAGAGTCAACATCTATAAGCAGTTCACTAACTTTATCTCTAATACCTTGTATATTTTGATGAAATACACTAATTCCCTCATTACTCGGATACCTAAGCTTTGTCGAACGTGGTTTCTTTGTTAGAGAGACTTCCATTAAGCAGGAATACCTATCAGCTGACTTCAATCTAAAAAAGGTACAGCTCTAACACCCACTAGTACAGGAATTTTCCCATGAGTGATCCCACCACCCCCACCTACGCTGTCACCTATAAGCTTTTCCAACCTCCCCTTTCTATACCCGTTGAGGTGCAGGCCATGTCTAGTGAAATCCGTCCTGCTGGTAGACTCCACCGACACCACTGAAATGTGACTCATGCCTTCTGTCATCAGCGCACCCCCAAGTCTCATGTTATTACGCTTGACGGCTGTATTAAGATGAGGCCGATCGTGACGCTGAAACAGTTCCACGAAATGCACATTCGTGTTGCCAGTCTGAGTGGCTATCTTTTCCAGGTCACCATCTATGCCATACTCCCCATCCCTATCAATATTATTACCAGCCCCACCCACAATCACTACCTGATTCTCTTTAGTAAAATCCCTACATAACCCCCCCTATGTTAACAGTCACCTGAGCCAATCCTGCATTAGGCTTCACAATGCTGGTGACCTGGTACTCACTCCCCAACACTTCCTGCAACTGCTGGCCTACACCTCTACCATGAGAACTACCTAACAACAGAACCTTCTTCGTTCTCTTAGACTTTACAACTGTCCTAGCCACCGTAACTGCTGAGGTCTGCTTCATACTTCCTACATCTACAGCTACTAGAGATTTCTCTCCACTAAACTCTGACAGTTGGTCATATCTATTGCAAACACCAATAGTAAAACTATCTGAAAATCTCCTTCTCCTAGCAGATCTCTTGCCAACAGCCAGCTCCCATTCCCCAACCCCCTTCTCCCTCCTCATCCTATCTAGCTCCTCCTGTGCGTTTTTCAACTGCACCTGAAGGGCACAGATCTTACGCTCCTGCTCCTCTATCAATTTACTCTTGTTACATAACCTGCAGTTCCAGGAGAGGATCTCACCAGAATGCCCACTGGCTTCCCCACTGCATTCCCTCCAGTGAAAAAACTTCGAACAAGTCTCACACCGCAATCCACTACGCACGAACCTACGGCAAAGCTCACACTTCTCACTCATGGTAAAATTTTACAGTTATTGAAACAAGAGAACTACTTTATCTAAGTTCCGCTAGTACAATAAGATGTTAAAAAACTGACTACAATAATCACAAACTTACTCTACAAGAGAAGTAACTACTATTATTAACAGTATTAATCAACAGCAAATGAGAATATAACAGAATACTAACACAGAAAGAAAATCAAACGTCTAATGACACACTAACGAAACTGAAAGCAGTTCCCAAAAATTTCTTCTGAAATTATTTCACCAGAAAACACCAAGAACACCGGTTGAAGACTACTAAAGTTCCTAAATAAACCACTATACACAAACAAATAACTAGTACTTAGCTTTCAATGCGCCGCTACAGCTGCAACTGGTCAGCGCAGAATGTAAACACAGGTAAGAGGTTAAGTTGCTCGATACGAAACACTCACGAATATCAGGTCACAGCACAAGAAAGGCGGAGATGAATGAAGAAACCACTAATAAGTCACTTATATAGTAAATATTATCACAAAAACCGTTAAAATATGTATCTGAAACCTAAAAATATATGAAAACTTAGAGAGCGATCTCACACGTAGTCACGCGCTTATGACGTCACACCAAAAATATTAGTTCACTTTATTATAACATAGATAAGGAGAATTACTTAATCTCGTGCAATCCATTTCCATAGCAATGTCATGAGTATTAACAACTGTCTCTGAACGTTGGTGTACCACATGGTACAGACAAATTACAAGTCTCTTCACTCATAGTACATTTGAGATAACTTCCACATTGAGTTCTGCTCACTACACTGGTCACATGTCTGGCCTATTAGAAGATGGTGCTGTCGTCTTAGTCGATGTCTGCAGACTGAGTCTGAACGGTCTGTGCTCGGCCGTCAACAGACGAGCGGATGCGGCGGCGTCGCGTGGGCGTGGCTGCGCCGGTGTCACTCATTCGGTGATGTGGCCTGCAGCGACGGTTTCCTCTTGTGGTTGCGTTGCGAGGTACAAACCTCGCTTTGGCACCTCGCTCTTCGGGCGATGCCACGAGACCAGTGCTTCTTTTTGTGTCATCACCTATTCCCCGGTATGGCAGGAGTGTATCACTCCTACAGTATTTTTTGTTTTTCATCAGATACCTAGAATGTTTTGTAATAAAGATTCTTCGCGAGTAAATCACATTTCTTTGCGATTCTTCTGACGAATGTCGCTTAATAATCTCTCTTCCCCACAGCTAGAATATCTGGTACACCACCACTGTCATCAGGCTCTGGACACCCATTACTGGACAAGAGCATTCTCCAGTGACCTCCAAGCATTCAATCTGGGTCTTTTCTTGTCTTTTGGATTCCAGCAGAGAGCGTTCTTGATCCACCTGCCATCCGTTCAGGTAATCGATCTGAACATGAAGGAGCCGGCCGGTGTGGTCGAGCGGTTCTAGGCGCTTTAGTCTGGAACCGCGCGACCACTAAGGTCGCAGGTTCGAATCCTGCCTCGGGCATGGGTGTGTGTGATGTCCTTAGGTTAGTTAGGTTTAAGTAGTTCTAAGTTCTAGGGGACTGATGCCCTGAGATGTTAAGTCCCATAGGACTCAGAGCCATTTGAACCATTTTTGAACCAGAAAGGTAGTCGTGCAAACCAGGGTTTATACTGAGGTGACAGAAGCAGTGAAATACTCCTAAAATATAAGGGCTGCCAGTTCGACTAAATACCTAGGATTTACAATTACGAGCAACTTAAATTGGAAAGACCAGATAGATAATATTGTGGGGAAGGCGAAACAAAGACTGCGCTTTGTTGGCAGAACACTTAGAAGATGCGACAAACCCACTAAAGAGACAGCCTACATTATACTTGTCCGACTCTGCTAGAATATTGCTGCGCGGTGTGGGATCCTTTACCAGGTAGGACTGAGGGAGGACATCGAAAAAATGCAAAGAAGGGCAGCGCAATAGGGGTGAGTGTGTCACTGATATGATACGCAAGTTGGGGTAGCAGTCACTGAAACAAAGGCGGGTTTCTTTGCGGCAAGATCTATTTACGAAACTTCAATCACCAACTTTCTCTTCCGAATGCGAAAATATTTTGTTGACAGCCACGTACGTAAGGAGAAATAATCATCATAATGAAAGAAGCGAAATCTGAGATCGAACGGAAAGATTTAGGTGTTCCTTTTCTCCCACGCACCATTCGAGAGTGGAATGGTAGAGAAGTAGTATGAAAATGGTTCGATGAACCCTCTGCCAGGTACTAAAGTGTGAATTGCAGAATAACCATGTAGATGGAGATGTAGATATCGCGTCGGACCTACTTTTGCCTGTCATTTTGCAGCATCTCGACGAGGCATGGACTCAACAGGTCCTTGGAAGTCTCCTGCAAAAATATTTAGCTATGCTGCCTCTGTAGACGTCCATAATTCTAAGATTAATGCACATATAATTAGCACTAAAAGCGTGGCAACTGAAAGTTGACACGTGCTGCGTGAAAACTGAATGTTTGTCAGAAGTAATAAATTTCGCTACAGTCTGACTTGATTTAGCAAAAGAATTAATAAAACCGGAAAATTGAAAGTTAATTTAGTGACTGAAATTGATAGTGAACTTTGTTTCTGAAGCACTACGAAATTCAATAAAATAAGGTTAGCCTTGGGCTACCTCAACAATCATTTCAAAAGCTACTTGAATCTACGCAATTTAGAAATAAGAGATTTAACTTTGAACTTGAATTAGATGATTCTGAACAATAAACAATAGTAAAATTTAGTACGTACCAAGCTGAGCTGCAGTCACAGGTAAGCTAAAATATGGTAACAAAACTTGCACTCTTAATTTGTGCTTGTGTAATGTAAATATTGTAGTCAGCTGTGAATACTTAAACTGAACTTTGAAATTAAAGCAGTGAAATGGAATGATATTACTTTAATGCTGGCGTCTGAATTTCAACAACACTCTGGTTCATTCCGGAAAAGGAAGGGACCCTGCTTGGTAATGCAATTGGGACAATGAGCAACAAAGGTTCATGCTACGTTGCTGTAATTTTTGAGGCAAGTTGAACAGTTCGAAAAGCTGAGGTCTGCCATACAGTTCTAAAACTTTACGTGCTTTTAGTCTTCCTTGTTGGTTGATTGAAGGTTTTGTAGTCGTCGCTGTTGCAGAAGCTGAATGTTAGCGCGCCTTCTTCTCGACACGGTCACCAGGCCTAACGGGCTCTTGATGTGCGCCAGCTAATGCTTCCCGTCCGCGACACCGTGTCAGAAACTATCATAGCAAGTCGAGCGCAATTACCTGCTGCCAAACCAAACCCCGAAAGCGCAGCAACTCGCGGGAGCGTCACACAACACACCTGCTCCACCGCACTACACCAGCCAGACACTCTCTGCCTGCGCTCCATGCGGCAGAGTTTACACTACCAAAGATCCTAAACACTTTGGTTCTCCACACGACCTATCGATGTAAGCGTTCGATAGCTGTGTATATATATATATATATATATATATATATATATATATATATATGTATATATATATATATAGACACAGAAATGTCATATCTTCAGGTAACAAAATAAGGAAAAAAATTTATAGTACAATAGATGGAAATAGGAGGATATGCATTTCCGGCGTTACAAACGCCAGTGTTCTCAGTCGTTAAGTGAAGGCTCTCAGTCACTGCGTTGTCTGGGCTGAGGGGTAATGCCTGAAACTTTGTATTCTCGGCATTCTCTCGACACTGCTGATCTCGGAATAACAACTTCCATAACGATTTCCGAAATGAAATCCCATGCTTCCAGCTGCAATTACCATAAGTCTGTTAATTTCCTCGGGCGGCCGTAATCACGTCGCAAAGCCTTTTCACATGAATCACCTGAATGGAAACCACAGCTCTGCCACTGCACTGCCCTTTTATACCTTGTGTACGCGACACTACCGCCATCTGTATATCTCCCTATCGCTATTCCATGACTTGTCACCTTAATGCATATGTTTTAATTGTACAGTCACGGATGCATGGCATAAACATTGCACAGTGCGTTTTGACAACTAGGGTCCATGGCTTCATGGTTCCGCGCCTCACTCGAACCCTACTATTACCTCTTACGAAGTAAAATCGGGATTCATCTGAGCAGGTCAAGGTTTTTTCTTATCGTCTACGGCCCAACCGCTGTGGTCACGAGCCCAGGAGAAGCAATTCAGGCGATGTCGTGCTGTTAGCGAAGACACTCGCGTCGGTCGTCTGCTTCCATAGCCCTTAACGCCCAATTTCGCCGCGCTGTGCTAAGGAATACGTTCGTCGTACGCCCCACATTGATTTCTGCGGCTATTTCACACAGTGTTGTTTGTCTGTTAGCACTGACAGCTCTACTCAAACGCTGCTGCTCTCGGTCCGTCGACCACTGCGTTGTCCGTGGTGAGAGGTAATGCCTGAAATGTGGCATTCTCGGCACACTCTTGACACTGTCGATGGCGGAATACTGATTTCCGAAATGGAAGTCCTATGCGTTAGCTCCAGCTACCAATACGCTTTCAGAACCCATTAACTCTTGTCGTGCGGCTATAATCACGTCGGAAACCTTTTTGCATGAATCGTCTGAGCCAGCGGTCTCCAAACGTTTTAGTCCGCGGGCCACATTGACTCCTCCACGGAGTCATAAGGGCCAAGATCTACCTAGTGGGATTAAAGTACCCTAGCACTCCATGATCACCGTAATGTAAGGCTAAAGGAAACACGAAATCGCAAAAATCTAAGGTTGTGGTAATAGCTAGCACTGAAACGAACTACGATTTTTATTTAATTACATAATTTTGATTGGCGGTCGTACCTGACCGACATTCTGGCGTATTTTGTTCTGGCGAATTTCACCGACAAAAAAGTATCTCACTGCACATTATTCACGAAAGCGTCCTGCAAAGTTAACGAAATCTCAAAATCATTGTTATCAACACTATTACCGCAAGACGTAACAGAGGTAGAGTATGTCAACGTATTGTTATTTCGAGCGGCGCAACAATAAGTTTAGTTATGTAGTCTTGTAGCGAGTAGCAGAACCAGAGCATATATTTGATAGTTCTGTTGCGTGAGTGTGTCTATGTTGCGAGTGTCTCAAGGTTTTTTTTAGTGTTTTATGCGCTGTACTAGTAGGTGAGACGACGAAGTGTGGGACAATTCAAAGTCTGAATTCGAAGAGACAAGGAAAATCTGAAAATCTAAATACGTATAGCACGACTTGAGTATTTTTTCACTGTACTTTTAGTGGAGCTACAGTGTAATTGGGAGTATTTAATGTAGTAATTAAAGTACCTTAAAAATAAATCCATTGCATTTTGTTTAGGCAGACTACTCCCCAGTTTTGTTAGTATTAAATAGTACAATTTTATTTTCAGGTTACAATCTTTTGTGAAGTTCTGTACAAATATGGAAAAGAAACGAAAGGTTGACGGTGAATGTAGAATTTTTAAAGAGCAGTGGGAATGTCAATATTTCGTGGTGGAGTCAAGCAACAAACCAATGTGTATTATTTGCAATGAAGCAATATCAGTCTTCAAAAAATACAATATAAAACGTCATTATGAGACTAAGCACCCTCAGAATTACTCCAAGTTTACAGGATGGGAACGATTAGAAATGTATGAGTCTCTGAAACGCCAGCTATCGTATTGGTCGCGATAGGCCTCGAAACTCAATTGTTGGCAGTATAGGTATCACCTCAGATATTAGGCGGGCCGGATACCGGGGAAGTCCGGCAAGCTAACGCGGGCCGTAGTTTGGAGACCCCTGGTCTGAGCACTAATGACTGCTCCGTCAATGCACTATCTTTTTATAAGTTGTGTACACGACACTACTGCCACCTGTGTATGTGCATGCCGCTATCTCACGTATTTTGTCACCTCAGCTGTATACTGACATTGTACACACGGCGGCGAGCTGCGGGCAGTCAGTCTAGGAAGACAGAAGTTGGCATTCGCGATCCGCGCCTCCCGGGATTGCCCAACACCGCCCAGCTGGAGGCTCGCGGCCGCTCTCGCCCAGGGCGCAGCGTTTCTCCGCGGAACCGGTTCCAGAGCTGCCGAGTTCCAGCCTGGAGCGGGCCGCACTCGCCTCCAGTGCAGCCGTTCCAGTACTGCACGGTTCCGCAGCGCTTCTAGCCCACACCCGGACGCTTCCTTAAGTGACCGTGGTATGGAGAAGCAGCTGAAACTGCACACAGCTGAGGAAAGGCGACTGTGCCTCACGAGATTCCAGTACGGTTCTACATATAGTACGTGAAAGAACTTGCTCTCCCTCCTAGCAACAGTGTACTATAGGTCGCTAGAAGGGCGAAGCGTTGCTAAACGATTAGAAAAAAAAAGCGCAGGTCATTCCTGTTTCCAAGAAGGGTCGTTGAACAGGCGCACAAAGCTATAGGGCACTATCTCTGACGTCGACCTATTGTAGACTTCTGTATCATGTTTTGTGCTCACGTATACGACATTTCTGGAGACCGACAATCTTTTCTGCGTTAAAAATAAATTGTATACACAACAATGCGATGTTTTCGTTTCTTCCTCCCAGCTGGTTTTCACAGAAAACAGAAAAGTTGTATTGTGTGGCTTATCACCTTACGATTAGCATACCACTACTGAATTTGAATTAGCAGGAACAGTAAACAAGACTCAAGATCAGAGAGTTGGGGAGCAGTAGATGGACATATAAAGGGGAAGGAAATGGACATACAAAAGGGAAAGAGTAGAGGGACAGAGAAAAGGTGAAGGAGGAGGTAGTGTGAAAGAGGAGGAGGAGGAGGAGATGGACTGAGAGGATGGGGGGAGAGGGGGAGGTGACGGACAGAGAGAGTGAGGAGAAGCATTATATATATATATATATATATATATATATATATATATATATATATATATATATATATTTCCCATACATACTTAGCAGTTCCCCCCAGGGGGTCCGCAACTCTTTTGTGGATACATGCATAGCGAGCACGGGACCCCTGAGCTAATGTGGCCCTCCTTCCTTTCCGGGCTGCATACCTTCCTTTTCCGCATCCTTCCCTATCCCCCATATTCGCCCCCCCTCCCCTCACCTCTGGCTCTTTCCTTCCCTTTCTCCCCCTCTGGGAGTATGGTTTGTGCCTACGTCCGGAGACAGACGCTCGTAAATGTAACGCATTCTTCGCCTTCTCTGCTTGTATGTCTTCATCCTTCCTTTGTCCTTCTCTTTTCCCTACCTCTTCTCTTTACCCTTTTCTCTGCTGCGGCGTTTGACGCCTCTCTTCTTTCCTATCCCTTTCTTTGTTTTTCCCTTTCTCTTTCTTCCTCCCTGTGCGTGTCTGAAGGCCGACCCAGACAGACGCTCGTAAATGTAACGCATTCTTCGCCTTCTCTGCTTGTATGTCTTCATCCTTCCTTTGTCCTTCTCTTTTCCCTACCTCTTCTCTTTACCCTTTTCTCTGCTGCGGCGTTTGACGCCTCTCTTCTTTCCTATCCCTTTCTTTGTTTTTCCCTTTCTCTTTCTTCCTCCCTGTGCGTGTCTGAAGGCCGACCCACGCATTTTCGTGCGTAGCCGGTGACGGGGTAACGCGTAATTCCCCACCCCGGGTAGACAGGTAGGACACGTACGCACTCCCTGGTAACGGCCAGGCCCAGGGAGGGGTGATTACCCGAGCTGATACCTTCCGAAAGTGCCGATTGGTCCCTCCGTCCGTTTGTCGGGAGGTGTGACCTGAGGTGTGAACAATCACCTAAGGCGGGAGTGCCCTCAGAGAGGGCCCCCACAAGGGAGGAGCGCGCCTTCGGAGACGCCGGTAATCATGGGGGATTCTTCCGCAATGGTTTCCTCACCTTACACTATGTCTGCTCACAAGCGTAAGTTCACTGAGTCTCAGCCACAGACAGTTCTTCCATCGTTGCCACAGTTCCTTGTTGTTTCTCAGTCTGATGAAGGTCACGACTTCTCCACGGTCAACCCTTTCATTATTCAGAAAGATGTCGACGCAATTGCAGGTCCTGTAAAGTCTTGTTCCAGATTACGGAACCTTGTTGTTAGAAACAGTCAGTGCCCTCCAGGCACAAAAATTGCTGCGTACTTCACTTCTCCACACCTTCCCTGTCTGTGTGGAACCGCACTGTACTTTAAATTCCTCGCGTGGAGTCGTTTATACACGCTCCCTCGATGGATTGTCTGATGACGAAATTCAGCACTACCTGTCTGACCAGGGCGTAACGGCTGTTCGTAGAGTTATGAAAAGGGTTGACACGAACATCATTCCAACCCGCACTGTCTTCTTGACATTTGACAAAGTTCAACTCCCATCCAAAATCAAAACAGGCTATGAGATAATTTCCGATCGCCCTTACGTCCCAAACCCTACGCGTCGCTATCGATGTCAGCGGTACAATCACACCAGCCAGTCCTGTTCCAATCCGGCCAAATGTGTTACGTGTGGCAAGGATGCCCATGAGGGTGCTTGTCCACCTCCATCCCCTCGCTGCATCAACTGTATGGGTGACCACGCTGCTTCCTCTCGAGATTGCCCAATTTTTAAAGACGAAAAGCTCATCCAGGAAATCAGAGTGAAGGAAAAGGTGTCGACCTTTGCTGCTCGAAAATTATTCGCCAGTCGACAGCCCACCGTGCCTCAGACAGGAAAATACAGCACTGTCCTTGCTTCTCCTCGGCCAACAAAGCAGGCGGCCAGCGCAAAGATCGCCCGTTCAACCTCACCACTTTCGCCTGCCCACTCTATGGCTCACCCTTCATCAGGTTCTACTAAATCTCGAGCCCAAAAGTCAGACACCAAGACTTCGAAAAAAGAGCATACTCGTGAAGATTTTTTACGTACCCCAACTTCACAACCATCGGTTCCTCCTTCATCTAAACATCGTATGTCCAAGAAGGCTAATAAGAAACCCAGTTCATCTCCTTCTCCGCCAAGGCGTGTCTCATCTACAGCACCACCTGGCGGATATCGCCCTCGGCCGTCTTCTGTGTCGCCGAGGCGCACTGCTGGCGGTCGATCAACTGGCCGATCGCTGGTAGCAGGAGCTGCTCCTGAACAACCTATGGATCAGGATCTTCTGCCTTCGGCTGAATGCCATTCCATGCTATCGGTCGCAAGCTCTGAGCAGTTGTTGAGTAGACGGCAACCGTGGTCACATTCCTCCATTTTCTGTTCACCTTATGTCCATTATCCACTGGAATATCCGCGGCATTCGAGCCAATCGGGATGACTTGTCGATCCTCTTACGATCTTACTCGCCGGTCATCTTCTGTCTTCAGGAAACAAAGCTGCGTCCCCATGACCGCTTTGTTCTCCCCCATTTTCAGTCTGTCCGATTTGATCTCCCCTCTGTTGCAGGCACTCCAGCCCATGGAGGACTCATGATTCTTCTCCATGATACTCTCCATTATCACCCAATCCACTTAAACACTTCCTTCCAAGCTGTCGTTGTCCGTCTTTCCCTTTCTGGATATACCTTTTCTCTTTGTACTGTATACATTCCATCGTCCACACCAATGGCACGAGCTGATATCCTTCATCTTCTTGGTCAGCTTCCACCCCCCTATTTGCTGGTTGGGGACTTCAATGCCCACCACCCGCTTTGGGGATCTCCACGTCCTTGTCCACGTGCCTCACTATTGCTAGACGTCTTCCACCAAGCAGATCTAGTTTGCCTCAACACTGGGGTCCCTACATTTTTGTCTGCCTCCACGACAAATTTCTCTCATTTGGACCTTTCGGTCGGTACTGTTCCGCTAGCTCGGCGCTTCGAATGGTTTGCCCTTGATGATACACACTCGAGTGATCACTTTCCATGTGTCCTTAGACTGCAGCCTCAACTGCCCTTTATGCGCCTGCGACGCTGGAAGTTTGCCCAAGCTGATTGGACACTTTTTTCGTCTCTAGCGACATTCGATGACCGTCACTTTCCTAGCGTCGACGATGAGGTCACACATATTACCGACGTTATTCTTACAACTGCGGAACGTTCAATACCACGCACCTCCGAATTGACCCGGCGCCCCCCCCCCCCCAGTTCCTTGGTGGAACGAGGCATGCCGTGACGCAATACGTGAGCGGCGACGTGCTCTTCGCGTTTTCCGCCACCATCCTACTTTGGCCAACTGTATCCGCTATAAGCAGTTCCGTGCGCGATGCCGTCGCGTCATCCGCGATAGCAAGAAGGCAAGCTGGAAATTCTTTATTAGCTCATTTAACACCTTCACTCCCTCCTCGGAAGTTTGGAGTCGGATTCGACGGTTATCAGGCGCGCCTAGTTTCTCCCCGGTCTCTGGGCTCACTGTCGCGCGTGATACGTTAGTGGACCCCGTCGCAATTTCTAACTCCTTGGGTAAACACTTTGCTGAGATTTAGAGCTCTTCAAATTACCCGCCAGCGTTTCTCCCGAAGAAACGTGCAGCGGAAGTGCAACCTCTTGCTTTCTTCTCTCAAAATCGCGAAAGCTATAATACTGTTTTCTCCATGCGGGAACTCCACCATGCACTCTCTTCTTCTCGCTCCTCCGCCCCAGGACCGGATGGTATCCACATCCAAATGTTGCTGCATTTATCAACCCATAGTCTGCGTTACCTCCTTCGCCTTTATAATCGAATTTGGACCGACAGTACTTTTCCCAGACGATGGCGGGAAGCTATCGTCGTTCCTGTTCCGAAACCTGGAAAGGACAAACATCTCCTCTCTAGCTATCGCCCCATTTCTCTCACGAGTAGTGTATGTAAGGTTTTGGAGCGTATGGTGAATTGCCGTTTAGCTTGGTGGCTGGAGTCCCGCAGTCTTTTAACACCTGCCCAATGCGGTTTCCGAAAGCATCGTTCTGCAGTTGACCATCTTGTTTCTCTCTCCACTTATATCATGAACAATTTTCTCCGGAAACGCCAAACAGTAGCAAAATTTTTTGATCTGGAGAGAGCATACGATACCTGTTGGAGGACAGGCATCCTCCGCACACTGTTCTCTTGGGGTTTTCGAGGTCGGCTGCCCCTTTTTCTTCGCGAATTTATGGCAGAGCGCACATTTAGAGTGCGGGTGAACACTACTCTCTCCCGTACTTTCTCCCAAGAAAACGGAGTACCCCAGGGCTCCGTGCGAAGTGTTGTACTGTTTGCTATTGCCATAAATCCAATTATGGATTGTCTCCTTCCTGATGTCTCGGGCTCCCTCTTTGTGGACGATTTTGCGATCTATTACAGCTCTCAACGGACCAGCCTTCTTGAACGACGTCTTCAAGGATGTCTCGATCGCCTCTACTCTTGGAGCACCGAAACCGGCTTCCGTTTTTCTCCCAGCAAGACCGTTTGTGTTAATTTTTGGCGACGTAAGGAGTTTCTTCCACCCTCCTTACATCTATGACCTGTCAACCTTCCGTTTTTGGACGTCGCTAAATTCTTGGATCTTATGTTTGACAGCAAACTGTGCTGGTCCTCCCACGTGTCCTATCTTTCGGCTCGCTGTCTGCGATCGCTCAACACACTCCGTGTCCTGAATGGTACCTCCTGGGGAGCGGACCGAGTGGTCCTTCTTCGCCTCTGTCGCGTCTTAGTGCGCTCGAAATTGGACTATGGAAGCATAGTTTACTCCTCTGCTCGGCCGTCTATTCTTCGTCGTCTCGACTCCATCCACGACCGTGGATTACGTTTAGTGTCTGGAGCTTTTTACACCAGCCCTGTGGAAAGCCTTTATGCTGAGACTGCTGACCCTCCGCTGTCCAATCGGAGAGCAGTCCTTCTGAGTCGTTATGCTAGCCATCTGTCTTCCATGCCTGCTAATCCAGCCCATGACATTTTTTTCGACGCCTCCTTTGATGTAGGGTATGCAGGCCGCCCCTCCTCCCTACTACCACCGGGAGTCCGCTTCCGTCAACTGCTCCATTCTCTTTCCTTCCGCTTTCCTAAAACCTTCTTGACAACTTGGGGTACAGCACCGCCTTGGCTCCGTCCCCGGATCTGCCTGCTCCATGACCTTTGTCAGTTTCCCAAGGATGGTACCCCTTCACTTGTTTATCGTCGGGCATTTTCTGCTCTATGTGCACAAATGAAGGAAGCCACATTTATTTACACTGATAGCTCAAAAACATCGTTTGGTGTAGGGAGTGCCTATATTGTTGGCGACACCCCAAATCAATTTCGGCTTCCCGGCCAGTGTTCGGTTTATACTGCGGAACTTTACGCTGTTCTCCAGGCTGTCCACTACATCCGCCGCCATCAGCGGATACAGTATGTTATCTGTTCAGATTCGCTCAGCTCTCTCCTCAGTCTCCAAGCTCTTTACCCTGTCCACCCTCTGGTCCACCGGATTCAGGACTGTCTGCGCTTGCTCTACCTGGGGTGGGGGGGGGGGGGGCGTCTCGGTGGCGTTCCTCTGGCTCCCGGGACACGTTGGTATCTGTGGAAATGAGGCGGCCGATATAGTGGCCAAGGCTGCAGTCTCTCTTCTTCGGCCAGCTATTCAATCGATTCCCTTCGCCGATCTACGGTGCGTTTTATGTCGTCGTGTTGTTCTTTTATGGCACGCACATTGGTCAGCACTTCCCCATAATAAATTGCGGGACGTGAAAGCTCTTCCCTGTGCTTGGACCTCTTCCTCCCGAACGCGTCGTCGGGAGGAGGTAATTTTAACTAGACTCCGGATAGGGCACTGTCTTTTTAGCCATCGACATCTTTTAAGCGGCGATCCTCCCCCACTCTGTCCCCACTGCTCTCAGCTGTGGACGGTAAGACACCTTTTAATTGAGTGCCCCTATTTTACTCCGCTACGCGCCCGTCTACAGCTGTCGCCTGATATATCGTCAATGTTAGCAGATGACACGCGCTCGGACGATCGCGTTCTCGAGTTTATTAGTGCCAGTGAAATGACGTCAGTCATTTGAAGCTTTTTTTTTGGGGACAACCAACCCCTTTCTGTAGTGGATTTTTAAGCCTTCCTTCTGCTTTTAGTTTCTCCAATTTTTTGTGTTTCGTTCCCATTGCTGCTGGTTTCCATTTTCGGTTTTTTACTGTTTCCTCTAAGTCACGGACCGGGCGCTAATGACCAAAAAACAAAAAACAAAAAACTTAGCAGTTGTGAGGCGTTGCCGGATTCGCTAGTAATGCAATAAAATCCATTAACATGATCATATGTGAAGTTTTGCAAGCAAACACTTACAGTTGACGAAAGCTGAATAAACATTATACAGAATGAGATTTTCACTCTGTAGCGGAGTGTGCGCTGATATGAAACTTCCTGGCAGATTAAAACTGTGCGCCCGACCGAGACTCGAACTCGGGACCTTTGCCTTTCGCGGGCAAGTGCTCTACCATCTCAGCTACCCAATCACGACTCACGCCCCGTCCTCACAGCATTACTTCTGCCAGTATCTCATCTCCTACCTTGGTAGAGCACCTGTTCGCGAAAGGCAAAGGTCCCGAGTTCGAGTCTCGGTCCGGCACACAGTTTTAATCTGCCAGGAAGTTTCATATCAACATTATTAAGTTTATTTCCTGTTTGAGGAGTATTAATACCGGCGTTTTTGTGGATTTTTTTTGTTAATAATCAACAGGAGGCCGGCTGGTGTGGCCGAGCGGTTGTAGGTGCTACAGTCTGGAACCGCGCGACCGCTACGGTCGCATGTTCGAATCCTGCCTCGGGCATGGATGTGTGTGATGTCCTTAGGTTAGTTAGGTTTAAGTAGTTCTGAGCTCTAGGGGACTTATGCCCTCAGATGTTAAGTCCCATAGTGCTCAGAGCCATTTGAACCCAGTCAACAGGAAAAAATGATCAACTGTTCTTTTATAAAATATGGCGATTTTATTTTGCATAAATTTCTGCGTACGCCCCCATCAAGCATGGTGAATAATACTTAACAAAAAATCGAAGAATTAGTGGTGTAGATCAGTTGAGATTACCAAGTAGTGTAAGACCTTCATTAATATTACTTCCGTGCTACTGGGAGTATTAGCAAGGGCTTTCCTCTTCAGGCAGCCGCGTGGTCTAAGGCGCCTTCAACGATTCGCATCGCTTCCCCCGTCGGAGGTTCGAGTCCTCCCTCGGGCATAGTTGTGTGTGTTGTCCTTAGCGTAAGTTAGTTTAAGTTAGATTAAGTAATGTGTAAGCCTAGGGACCGATGACCTCAGCAGTTTGGTCCCGTAGGAACTCGCCACAAATTTCCAAATTTCCTCTTCAGGGATGTCTCCAACGCCTCGAAGTCAACATTTTTTTGATTTCTCGGAAAGTATTCGTATTCGGGTTTGATACGGTTATTTTTAAGTGTTACAACGACTCCTCTTTCTCCAACATGGATAACCTATGACCTCAGCTTTTTTCCCCTCGAGAACATCGTCGTATGTCCCAAACCCTTCGAGACGAAATATACTCCTGGAAATGGAAAAAAGAACATATTGACACCGGTGTGTCAGACCCACCATACTTGCTCCGGACACTGCGAGAGGGCTGTACAAGCAATGATCACACGCACGGCACAGCGGACACACCAGGAACCACGGTGTTGGCCGTCGAATGGCGCTAGCTGCGCAGCATTTGTGCACCGCCGCCGTCAGTGTCAGCCAGTTTGCCGTGGCATACGGAGCTCCATCGCAGTCTTTAACACTGGTAGCATGCCGCGACAGCGTGGACGTGAACCGTATGTGCAGTTGACGGACTTTGAGCGAGGGCGTATAGTGGGCATGCGGGAGGCCGGGTGGACGTACCGCCGAATTGCTCAACACGTGGGGCGTGAGGTCTCCACAGTACATCGATGTTGTCGCCAGTGGTCGGCAGAAGGTGCACGTGCCCGTCGACCTGGGACCGGACCGCAGCGACGCACGGATGCACGCCAAGACCGTAGGATCCTACGCAGTGCCGTAGGGGACCGCACCGCCACTTCCCAGCAAATTAGGGACACTGTTGCTCCTGGGGTATCGGCGAGGACCATTCGCAACCGTCTCCATGAAGCTGGGCTACGGTCCCGCACACCGTTAGGCCGTCTTCCGCTCACGCCCCAACATCGTGCAGCCCGCCTCCAGTGGTGTCGCGACAGGCGTGAATGGAGGGACGAATGGAGACGTGTCGTCTTCAGCGATGAGAGTCGCTTCTGCCTTGGTGCCAATGATGGTCGTATGCGTGTTTGGCGCTGTGCAGGTGAGCGCCACAATCAGGACTGCATACGACCGAGGCACACAGGGCCAACACCCGGCATCATGGTGTGGGGAGCGATCTCCTACACTGGCCGTACACCACTGGTGATCGTCGAGGGGACACTGAATAGTGCACGGTACATCCAAACCGTCATCGAACCCATCGTTCTACCATTCCTAGACCGGCAAGGGAACTTGCTGTTCCAACAGGACAATGCACGTCCGCATGTATCCCGTGCCACCCAACGTGCTCTAGAAGGTGTAAGTCAACTACCCTGGCCAGCAAGATCTCCGGATCTGTCCCCCATTGAGCATGTTTGGGACTGGATGAAGCGTCGTCTCACGCGGTCTGCACGTCCAGCACGAACGCTGGTCCAACTGAGGCGCCAGGTGGAAATGGCATGGCAAGCCGTTCCACAGGACTACATCCAGCATCACTACGATCGTCTCCATGGGAGAATAGCAGCCTGCATTGCTGCGAAAGGTGGATATACACTGTACTAGTGCCGACATTGTGCATGCTCTGTTGCCTGTGTCTATGTGCCTGTGGTTCTGTCAGTGTGATCATGTGATGTATCTGACCCCAGGAATGTGTCAATAAAGTTTCCCCTTCCTGGGACAATGAATTCACGGTGTTCTTATTTCAATTTCCAGGAGTGTACTTTCGGGTGGCCGCCGACTAGTAAGCCGAAGCCCTTCGTAATAGGTCGGTCGCAGAGCCTGACCTCTTCTTGTAACTCATCTCTTACAGTTTTCAGAAGCGCCGAAATTTTTGTTCCAAGACGGAACACCATTTGTATCCTGACATTTTCTTAGTGCTCTGTTTTCGCGGAAACATTCCAAGTGTTAGGGAGATGGCCTGCTGTTTTAAATGTCACAATCCGTATTGCTTTTGCTCCATTATACTAAACCAGACGCTATCTAATCGGGAAGTAAAGCGAATTACTGCAACACTGCCAATGAATCTATATCTACCTCCGCAAGTCTCAGTGTATGGTGGAGGGTACTTTATGTAGCGCTGTCACTTCCATTTCGTGTTCCAGTGATGAATGGTTCGCGGGAAGAACGATTGCTAATAAGCCTCCGCGTGAAATTCTGTAATTTTACCTTCCTGGTCTTTTCGCGAGATATAGGTAGGATGAAGCAATGTATTGGCTCAATCTTCTAGGAACATACACCACTACATCGCGATGCAGAACGGCTCTACATGTGCATCTACATTTATACTCTGCAAATCACACTTAAGTACCTGGCAGAGGGTTCATCGAATCACTTTCACAGTAATTCCCTATTATTCCATTCTCGAACGGCTCGCGGAGAAACGAACACCTATATGTTTCCGTGCGAGGTCTGATTTCCGTTACTTTATTATGATGATCGTTTCTCCCTATGTAGGTCGGCGTCAACAAAATGTTTTCGCATTCGGATCAAAAAGTTCGTGATTAAAATTTCGTGAGAAGATTCCGCTGCAGCGAAAACCGCCTTTGTTTTATCTATGTGCACCCCACAGCCTGTATCACGTCCGTGACACTCTCTCCCCCATTTCGCAATAATACAAAACGTACTGCTGTTCTTTGAACTTTCTCGATGTACTCCGTTAGTCATGTCTGGTAAGGATACCACACCGCGCAGCAGTACTCCAAAACAAGACGGACAAGCTTGGTGCAGGCAGTCCTTTTAGTAGATCTGTTGCATTTTCGAAGTGTTCTGCTAATAAAACGCATTCTTTGGTTTGCCTTCCCCACAATGTTTTGTATGTGTCCATTCCAATTTAAAATGTTCCTAATTGTAATCCCTAGATAGTTAGTCGAATTTACTGCCTTTATGTTTGACTCATTTATCGTGTAACCAAAGTTTAACGGATTCTTTGTTGCACTCATGTGCATGACCTAACACTTTTCGTTATCTGGGTCAATTGCCAATTTTCGCATCATAAAGATATTTTTTCTAAATCGTGTTGCAATTTCTTTTGATGTTCTGATGACTTTACTAGTCGATAAACGACAGCATCAACTGCAAAAATCCAAGACGGCCGCTCGGATTGTCTCCTAAATCATTTATATGGGTGAGGAACAGCAGAGGGCCCATAACTCTATCTCGAGGAACGCCAGAAATCACTTCTGTTTTACTCATTGACTTTCCGCTAATTACTACGAACTGTGACCTCTCAGGCAGGAAATCACGAATCCAGTCACATGACTGAGACGACATTCCTTAAACACGCAATTTCACCATAAGCCGCTCGTGTGTTACAGTGTCAAAAGCCTTCCGGGAATCCAGAAATACGGAATCAATTTGAAAGCCCTTGTCAATAGCACTCAAGACTTGGTGCGTGTAAAGATCTAGTTGTGTTACAGAAAAACGATGTTTTATAAATCCGTGTTGACTGTGTGTCAAAAAAATGGTTCAAATGGTTCTGAGCACTATGCGACTTAACTTCTGAGGTCATCAGTCGCCTAGAACTTAGAACTAATTAAACCTAACTAACCTAAGGACATCACACACATCCATGCCCGAGGCAAGATTCGAACATGCGACCGGAGCGGTCGCTCGGCTCCAGACTGCAGCGCCTAGAACCGCACGGCCACTCCGGCCGGCGACTGTGTGTCAACAGACCGTTTTAAGCGAGGTAATTCATAATACTCGAACACAATATGTGTTCTAAAAACCTGCTGCATATCGACTTCAGTGATACGGGCCTGTAATTTAGTGAATTGCTCCTACCACTTTTCTTGAATATTGGAGTGACCTGTGCAACTTTCCAGTCTTTGGGTACGGATGTTTCGTATAGTAAACGGTTGTATAAGATTAAGTGTGGAGCTACTGCATCAGCTTACTCTGAAAGGAACCTAAATGGTATACGGTCTGGACCGGAAGACTAGCTTTTATTATGTGGTTTAAGCTGCTTTATGCCATTACGAGGATACCTACTTCTGTGTTATTCGTGTTGGCGCTTTTGCAGCGTCTGCCACTGGTTTTAGCTGAGCACCTCGGTGACGGTTTCGCGTTTACTAAACGAACCTATGGCGAAAGGCGCGCCCTCCGGTGGATACCACAAATTCCCTCTATCGGTCCTATCTAGTCTGGATACCATACTGACGAGAAATATTGAAGTATTGGCTGAACGAGGGTTTCGTAAGCTACGTCTGTTGTGGGTGGACTACCATTTCCAAGGAATAAACCTCAGTCTGGGATCTGGTTTTGTGCGATGAATTTCATGTGGTTGTTCCATTAAATCGCTAAACCTAATCCTATATGCTATATGCACGTAGCTGCTTTCAAAGATTGTTCTGGAATCGTGAATCACACAACATTACATTTGTTTGTGTTGGGGTTCAGCTGCCAAATTCTGCATCAAGCTTCGATCGTCTTCAGGTCTTCCTGCATTTCGCCACACTCAGCAACCTCATGAAGCGTCCGCAGTTGTCATTTAGATACAGGGTGATTCCGTGATGATGTTACAAACCTTCATGAACGATGGAATCTGTCGATTCGAATGTTTGAGTATCGAGTAAATATTTGAAGTAAATCGGTCAAATACTTCTCAAGATTTTTGGTAAAAGCTTTTCCCCCTTCTGTATTAAATATGCATTTATGTGTTACAAGTAGGCATATAAAAACACGGAGTATTCCAATGCAACATTGTTTCGAAGTTCCAAAGCAATCGGTTAAGAACTTTCGGAGATTTGAGATTTTAAACAAACGAACATTTAGATTTTTATTTAGATTTTAATACCTCCTATTTTTTAAAACTGACTATTATCATTAATAAAATGTCTTCAAAGCTACTTTTTCATAGATCTGTTGGTAAAGTGTAACCCAGGCCAGCATTCGACAAGATAAATCTGGGAAACTTCCCGAAGCAATGACATACTGCCCAGTACAATCAGCTGAACAGCCTACGAAGTAAGAGGAGTCTTATCCCCCCTCCTTCCCCCAGTTTGACAAATCATTGAATGGTTATGCTAACTGGACTGCTGAATTCGTAATTCTACAACTACACCTTGAGCTGTGTTCCAGTGCATGGAGTTTCAGAAGATCTCTTTTCTTGGAGTGCAGTTCTTTTCGATATTGATTTTTCACAATCATTTTCTTCTTTTCTAGCACAGGGAATGGTATGTTTTTATTTTCAATTGATACATTTGGATCCATAGATGAGGCACAAATGAACAAATCTGCAATGTAGCAAGACTCTGTTTCTCTAGAGTTTGCTACAGTAGCCAGTGATTCACAAATAAAGTGAGGTATCCGCAAGCCGTGAAAGGCCTTCTTTGACCAGACACAAATGGTAAACTACTGATAGTTGCCTTTACTGCTTGCTAAATGAGCAAACTGGATAACATTGGGGACAGACTACAACCTAGTCTCAGTCCCTTCACAACTACTGTTTATCTTTTCTCTTTGCCTCTTCCATATCGGTATCGCGGCGATGCAACACTCCATTTCCTGGTATTTCCTTATTTGGGCGTGAAATCACCAACTTTCGCATAATACACCAACCGGTTCGGTGTTCAGGCTTAGCTGAGCGAATCCGCTGCAAGTACGTGCGTTTCCTCGATTGTGCATCGTACTGACAGCGAAGAGCTCAGCTTACCGGCAACAGATGCATCATCTTCTTTCGGTAAAATCGCAGAGAGAGATCAGTTATGTAGGGATCAAGTTTGATGATGACAGTTTCCTTGTAGTATCTAACTGCGAACCATCATCCCAATTGTATACCGACTGATACAATCGTATTTCCTCTGTCTTCTTGCTGATAAAGAGTCCCAGAAGTTCTATTATGAGCCATAATTTTCGTTTCATTACAGTCCATCGAATGACCAGCAGAAATGCGATGGATCTGCTGACTTGCAGGAGACGAGTATGCCATTGGTGCTCCACAATGCGCTCTTGAATGGTATACGTGGTTTGTGCTGTACAAGATTTGATGCACTCGTCTGTAATTCTGTAGACTCCTACTTTGTGCAGCACGAGCAAGACGAGGTCAGACATTGCGACCCACCGATTACTACGAACTTCGATGAACTTGTCGATCACTCGAAAGTAGCTGTGCCGACCTCTGTGGCCGAGCAGTTCTAGGCGCTTCAGTCTGGAACAGCGCGACCGCTACGGTCGCAGGTTCGAATGCTGTCTCGCTCATGGATGTGTGTGATGTCCTTAGGTTAGTTAGGTTTAAGTAGTTCTAAGTTGTAGGGGACTGATGACCTCATATGTTAAGTCCCATAGTGCTCAGAGCTGTTGATGAGATTATGTCACTAAGCTCCCGTTTTCGAGAAAAAAATATGTCAAAGATCATGCCACTGGATTCGTTTCGGACTAGGTGGGATCATTAGAGCTCTCGATGTTAAGTAAATTTTATTTATACAGAGTGTATCATAATTGATGGTAAAAACGCATACAGTTGAAAGTACACGATACTACAAGCAAAAAAGTCTCTTAACATGGGCATACCTTAAGAGCTATGAGCCCTTCATCTTCACTACTGTGAAACACCTCTCTTCTACTGACCACGTGCTTATAGCGTTTAAGTTATGCATTTTAGAGTCCATGTTTACTGGACAATCTGGAAAATATGGAAAATTAATTGCGTGCAGTAGAAGAGATTTATTTCACGATATCAAAGATTAAGGAGTAGACATAGTGCTTAAGATATACGTTTTAGAGCGCATGTTTGCTGAGACTTTTTTGCTTCTAGTATCGTGTACTTCCAAGTGCATGCGTTTACGCCCAGTACATGTCAAGTGTTATACGCATTCGCAAGGAGGAGTGGGGATGGTGCGCAAGGGGGAGGGGTGCGCGCCCCTCCAAGAATTTGGTGTACGGACTTCTAACACTGGCTGTTCACGGGGAATTATGCCTCTTCTTCGGCGCGGTGATGGTTTCGGGTTGTCCTGCGTTCAAGGCGGATGTGACAATTTACAGAACGTTGCAAAATACCGTTCGCAGACTATTCTTTCTGCCTCTTGCTCGTGCTGCTCTTCTGGAGCTCCAGGAAAGCATTATTCCGCTGGCACGCGAATTTCGTAATATGGACTTGGTTACAGTATACCTGCCCAGCACTCGCCCCTAATTCCCACAAGGACACTCCCTCATGCTGATACACAACTTAATCGCAACTATCAGTAGTTTACCATTTGTGTCTGGTCAAAGAAGGCCCTTCACGGCTTGCGGATACCTCACTTTATTTGTGAATCACTGGCTACTGTGGCAAACTCTAGAGAAACAGAGTCTTGCTACATTGCAGATTTGTTCATTTGTGCCTCATCTATGGATCCAAATGTATCAATTGAAAATAAAAACATACCATTCCCTGTGCTAGAAAAGAAGAAAATGATTGTGAAAAATCAATATCGAAAAGAACTGCACTTCAAGAAATGAGATCTTCCCGAACTCCATGCACTGCAACACAGCTCAAGGTGTAGCTGTAGAATTACGAATTGGAGTAGAAATTTAAGTTCAGTGAGAAGAAGTAGAAACTTTGAGGTTAGCTGATGGTGTTCCCTAATTTTGTCAGAGACACAGTCCGTTGAAGAGAATGGTCTTGAACAGAGGCTATATGGTGAATATCCACAATAGCAAAAAAAAAGGGTAACAAATGTAGTGGAATAAAATCAGGCAATACGGACGGTTATATTTTAGGAAATGAGACACTAAAAGTTTTAGATGAGTTTTCCTAATTGGGCAGAAAAATAATCGATGATGACCGAATTTGAGATGATATAATGCAGACTGTCAGTGCCAAAAAAAATTTCTGAAAAAGGGCAGTATAACATCGAATATAAATTTAAATGGTAGAAAGTCCTTTTTAAAGGTGCAGGCTTGTTGGGAAGTGAAACGTGGACGATAAGGATTTCGGAGCAAAATAACTGATGATGGTCGAATTAGAGAGGCAGTGGCAGTGGCAAGAAAAGCGTCTCTGAAAAGAGAAATTTGCTAACAATGAGTAAAGATTTAAGTGTCAGGAAGTCTTCCGTGAAAGTATTTGTGTGGAGTGTAGCCATGTGTGGAATTGAAACATGGACGATTAACAGTTTAGACAAGAAGATAATAGAAGCTTTTGAAATGTGGTACCACAGAAGAATTTTGAAGATTAGATGGGCAGATTGGTTGGTTGGTTTGTGGGATTAAAGGGACCAGACTGCGACGGTCATCGGTCCCTTTTTCCAAAAAATTAAAACCGCCCAAAGAGAATAAAAACGAACAGCAGGAAAGACGTCAGACGACACGGGACAAGAAATACTCCGACTGAGGTCAGACAAAACAAATTAAAATCACACAGAGTGTGACGGTGGTTGGCCGACCATAGAGAAAAAAAAAGGAAAAGCCAACCACCGAGAACACATTAAAAACTCAGTTTAAAATCGGAGGCCAAAAGCCAGAATCAACATAAAAAAAACCCCAGAAACACTCAGATTAAATTATAAAACCCCCCTGCTCGAATAAAACGCAAAACTAAGCCAGCCATAGCAGGGTCATCTGTTAAAAGGGCAGGGAGCGTGTGAGGCAGTGCGAACGTCTGCCTGAGCACAGCTAAAAGCGGACACTCCAATAAAATGTGGACCACAGATAAAACGGAGCCGCAGCGACATAGAGGTGGGTCCTCACGGCGCTATAAGTGGCCGTGCGTCAGCCGAGTGTGCCCAATGCGCAGCCGGCAGAGGACAACAGACTCCTGGCGGGAGACCCGCATGGACGACCGCCACACAGTCGCCGTCGCCTTGATTGGATGGAGTTTGTTTGGCGTGGGCAGATTGCGCCATTCAGTGTCCCAAAGCGATAGAACTTCGCGGCGTAAGACTGCCCGCAAATCAATCTCCAGAGATGGTTTACTGGTGGCAGATCATGTAATTAATGACGAGGTACTGAACAGAACTGGATAGAAGAGGAATTTGTGGTACAACTTGACTAGAAGAAGGGATCGGTTGGTAGGAAACATTCTGAGGCATCAAGGGATTACCAGTTTAGGAAGTATTGGGGTAAAAATCGTAAGGGAGACCAAGAGATGACTACGGTAAGTAGAGTCAGAAGGATGTAGGTTGTAGTAGTTACTCGGAGATGATGAGTCTTGCACAGGATAGAGTAACATGGAGAGTTGCATCAAACCAGTCTTTGGACTGAAGACCACAACAACAAAGACAACAACGAGTTCAGGCAAGAACAGAATAGAAGCGTTTGGAATGTGGTGCTACGGAAGAGTGCCAAGATTAGATGGGTAAATCGTGTAATCAATGAGACAGTACTGAATAGAACTGAGGAGAAAGGAAGTTTGTGGTACAACTTGACTAAACGAAGGTAGCAGTTGATAGGAGACATTCTGAGGCGTCGAAGAGGCGTCAGTTTTTAAATGGAGGAAAGTGTGGGGTGGGTTAAGATTGTAGAGGGAGACCAGGGCTTCAATGCAGTAAGCACGTTCCAATGAACATAGCTGACAATAGCTATGCAGAGATAGGAGGCTTGCACAAGATAGATTAGCGTAGAGAGTTGCCTGTATCGACGAGTTTTCACTCTGAAGACCACATCAGCAAACACGCATGAGCATTTCAGTTCGAAGTAAAGCACATGTTAGAGACGTCCGTTGAACAGTGTGGTGGACATCCATCATGTCACAAATGCGACGTATCGGCATTATGACTTTACGAGCAAAAGAATTGTTAGCGGCGGAAGGTGCTCGTCGTCTGCACGGGTTTCAAGATGATCTGATGCGGAGATGGGATTGGTTCCAATTGATCAGCAATGTTGATGACTTACGGCGCACAGGGCGTCCACCTTCCAGAGGTGCAGAGGATGATCGATATGTATGACATTTGAGGAAAAGCTACCGTGGGATGAGTGCTCTAGAAATGAATGCAGGGTTTAAGAAGGCTACATGACGTCATTGCATCAAACCGTTGGAAGAACATGGCATGATGCGAATTTCCATTCTCGACGGCCAAGGCGAGCACCACGTTGCACACCAAAACACCATGGTCTCCGTTACAGTCGGGCAGAACGGATGACCTAGGATTGGCGTCGGGTGTTGTTTACGGTGGTAAACCGGATCTGTTTGTACCCCGATAATGGTAAACAATGTGCTTGGAGACCACCCGGTAATATCAAATCCTTACAACACAGGAACAAGCTGATGGAGTAGCAATGTTCTGGGGCGGAACTCACCCCTGGTGTTGAGGGCAGACTCGCTGTTCAGTAATACAGGGATGACGTTCTACAACCAATAGTGGGGCGCTATCTTCAAACGTTTGGTGGTAAATTCACCTTCATGGATGACAACGCGCGTGCTCATCGCATTGTTCTTGTGAGCACATTCCTTCAGTATGCTAGGATAATCAGAAAGGAGTGCCTGCCTCTTCTCCGGATTTGAACCCAATCGAGCATGTGTAGGATCTACTGAAACGAGCTGTTTCTGCAATCTGACAAGGACCACGTACTCTGCGCCACTTTCGCTGAATCATCATTAAAGAGTGGGCAAATTTGGATTGATGATCTCATTGATGATATGACACGACGGATTCAAGGTGGCATCCCAGCAAAGCCGGCCGCTGTGGCCGAGTGGTTCTAGGTGCTTCAGTCCGGAACCGCTCTGCTGCTACGGTCACAGGTTCGAATCCTGCCTCGGGCATGGATGTGTGTTATGTCCTTAGGTTAGTTAGGTTCTAAGTCTAGGGGGCTGCTGACCTCAGATGTTAAGTCCCATAGTGCTTAGAGTCATTTGAACCATTTTTAGCATCCCAGCAAGAGGACGTTCCACCATGTACTATCGTTGCTCAGAAGTGCCGTGGAGAAAAGAGAACTGTTAGGGAAACAGATGATTTTGTCATTATACGAGGCCTGTTCAGAAAGTAAGCTCCGATTGATTGCCAAATTGAAACCACAGTGAACATCAGAAATGTTTTACTTGTAACAATTAGCTACACCTTTCAGCTACTTCTCTACGTAGTCGCCGTTCTGACTTAGACTTTTGTCATAGCGTTGTACCAACTTTTCAATAGCCTCATCATAGAAGGCAGATGCCAGTGCTTTCCGCCAATTCTCCACGCTGGCCTACACCTCGTTGTCTGTGTCAAAATGTTGTCTTCAAAGACAGCGGTTCATGTGACCAGAGATGAAACTCAGGGGGAGACAATTGCGGACTGTATTGTGGGTAATCTCACATTTCCATTTGAAAACGATGCAGGAGCATCTTCATTGCCCCTGCAGAATGCGGCTGAGAATTGTCTTGAAGAAGAAACAGCACGACAGTTATGTAATGTTAGCTGCATAGCTTCAGGCGAAATTTCCCACCAGGCCCTCGTACTTGGCGGCAGACACTATTTTCTAGACATCTTTACGCACTCACTGCGAGCTCAGAAATGAGAAGAGCGACGTGATGCTAACTGGGGTTATACTAGAGACACTACCCAACACATCTGTGCAAAGCTTTATCGGATTTTCATAGTCGTTTCCATTTCGCGACCGATCGGAGCTTACTTTCTGAACGCCCCTCGTACAAATGTTCGGCTTTTGATTTGATGATATGGACGCATTACAAGTGAATATATACGCGTGCCCCAAAAAGAAGGCAGGATGGGTATAACGTCCCTTCGACATCGAGATTATTAAAGACAGAGGACAAGCTCGGGACAGTGTCAAGGATGGGGAAGGAAATGTGCCGTGCACTTTCAAAGCAACCATCCCGGCATTTGTCTGGAGCGATTTAGGGAAATCACGGAAACCTGAATCTGGATGGCTGGACGCGCGTTTTAAACGCTATCGCTCCCAAAAGCAAATCCAGTGTGTAACGATTGCGCCACCTCGCTCGGTTACGCATGCTTCAGAGCCAGTTATTGTTTTCTGTGTCATGGATATCGAAATAAAGAAGTGGTGCAGAACTTTTGTTCGTGTGCGTACGTTTGGAGAGCGAGAGGGAGGGGAGGGGGGGGGGGGGAGCGAGCATTAGTGACTTTTTTTTCAGTTTTAACACTGGTTGGCTACACTCCATTCAGATACTTTCAGAAATGACTTCCTGATACCTGAATCTATACTCGATGTTAACAAATTTCTCTTCTTCAGAAACGCTTTCCTTATGTATGGAAGTGAAACATGGACGATAAATAGTTTGGACAAGAAGAGAATAGAAGCTTTCGAAATTTGGTGCTACAGAAGAATGCTGAAGATTAGATGGGTAGATCACATAACTAACGAGGAGGTATTGAATAGAACCGGGGAGAAGAGGAGTTTGTGGCACAAGTTGACTAGAAGAAGGGATCGGTTGGTAGAACATGTTCTGAGGCATCAAGGAATCACCAATTTAGTATTGGAGGGCAGCGTGGAGGGTAAAAGTCGTAGAGGGAGACCAAGAGATGAATACACTAAGCAGATTCAGAAGGATGTAGGTTGCGGTAGGTACTGGGAGATGAAGAGGATTGCACAGGATAGAGTAGCATGGAGAGCTGCATCAAACCAGTCTCAGGACTGAAGACCACAACAACAACAACACTGGTTGCGAATCTGCAGAAGTGAGTCCGGCCAGTCGCGCTAATGGCAGAAGACTGGCTGTGTTTATACTACCCGGGACGTGAGCGCCGTGCCGCAAGGTGCAGCCGTTGTGCCCGGAAAGCCACGGCGGCGCTGCAGCGCTGGCCGGCAGTTCCCGGGACGCCAGCGCCAGGTTCCCACGTCTCGGCGTTCAATTACGCGGGCTGCCTGCTCGGCTGCGGAGTTCTGGAAGGAGGGGGGGCGGCAGGGGAGGGGGAACGGGAGACTTGTAGCGGCCCCTCCCACTCCCACGCGCATAGCGCCGCCACGAGCTCCTCGCCGAGCCGCCAGCGCCAACAGAACAACAGGCAGATGCCGTACGTAGCCTTCAGGCCACAGTTGTTACGGACTGCGAGAGCAGCGCTCCGAGCGGCAAGTAAGCTACACTGCTGGACACGATGTCGCATGAATTCGAATGTTGTTATTTTATTATTAAAAATTCTGACGGTGGCAGGGGTAAAATACAGGGAGCGAAAGGCTATTTACAATTTGTACAGAAAGCAGATGGCAGTTATAAGACTCGAGGGACATGAAAGGGAAGCAGTGGTTGGGAAGGGAGTGAGACAGGGTTGTAGCCTCTCCCCGATGTTATTCAATCTCTATATTGAGCAAGCAATAAAGAAAACAAAAGAAAAATTTGGAGTAGGTATTAAAATCCATGGAGAAGAAATTAAAACTTCGAGGTTTGCCGATGACATTGTAATTCTGTCAGAGGCAGCAAATGACTTGGAAGAGCAGTTGAACGGAATGGACAGTGTCTTGAAAGGAGGATATAAGATGAACATCAACAAAAGCAAAACGAGGATAGTGGAATGTAGTCGAATTAAGTCGGGTGATGCTGAGGGAATTAGATTAGGAAATGAGACACTTAAAGTAGTAAAGGAGTTTTGCTATTTGGGGAGCAAAATAACTGATGATGGTCAAAGTAAAGAGGATATAAAATGTAGACTGGCAATGGCAAGGAAAGCGTTTCTGAAGAAGAGAAATTTGTTAACATCGAGTATACATTTAAGGGTCAGGAAATCGTTTCTGGAAGTATTTGTATGGAGTGTAGGCATGTATGGAAGTGAAACATGGGCGATAAATATTTTAGACAAGAAGAGAATAGAAGCTTTCGAAATGTGGTGGTACAGAAGAATGCTGAATACTAGATGGGTAGATCACATAACTAATGAGGAGGTATTGAATAGAAGTGGGGAGAAGAGGAGTTTGTGGCACAAGTTGACTAGAAGAAGGGATCGGTTGGTAGGACATGTTCTGAGGCATCATGGGATCACCAATTTAGTACTGGAGGGCAGTGTGGAGGGTAAAAATCGTAGAGGGAGACCAAGAGATGAATACACCAAGTAGATTCAGAAGGATGTACGCTGCAGTAGGTACGTGGAGATGAAGAAGCTTGCACAGGATAGAGTAGCATGGAGAGCTGCATCAAACCAGTCTCCGGACTGAAGACCACCACCACGACAACTACAACAACGACATATTATGAAACACACACATTAGAAATAAAAGCAAAATGCGTATATTATTTACAATTATACAGACATAAACAGAAGCTCCAAAGTAAGTGGTATAGGCATGCGATTCAAATACAGAGATATGCAAACAAGCAGAATACCGCGCTGCGGTCGGAAACGCCTATATAAGACAACACGTATCTGGCGCAGCTCTTAGGTCGGTTAATGCTGCTTCAATGGCAGGTTATCAAGATTTAAGTTTGAACGTGGTGTTATAGTCGGCCCACGAGCGGTGGGACACAGGATCTCCGAGGTAGCATGAAGTAGGGGTTTGCCAGTATGACCATTTCACGAGTGCACTGTAAATATTAGGGATTCGGTAATACATGAAATCTCCGACATCGCTGCTGCCGGAAACAGATCCTGCAAGAACGGGTTCAAAAAATGGTTCAAATGGCTCTGAGCACTATGGGACTTAACAGCTGAGGTCATCAGTCCCCTAGAACTTAGAACAACTTAAACCTAACTAACCTAAGGACTTCACACACATCCATGCCCGAGGCAGGATTCAAACCTGCGGCCGTAGCGGTCGCGCGGTTCCAGACTGAAGCGCCTAGAACCGCTCGGCCTCTCTGGCCGGCGCAAGAACGGGACCAACGACGACTGAAGAGAATGGTTCAACGTGTCATGAGTGCAACCCTTCCACAAATTGCTGCTGATTTCAATGCTAGCCCGTCAACAAGTGGTCGGACAATCTCGCTTCAAATTGTATCGAGCGTATGGACGTGTACTGGTATGGAGACCACCTCATGGACCCATGGACTCAGCATGTCAGTAGGGGACTGTTCAAGCTGGTGGGGGCTGTGTAATGGTGTGTGGCGTGTGCAGTTAGAGTGATATGGGGCCCATGATACGTCTAGATTTGGCTCTGATAGGTGACACGTATGTACGCGTCCTGTCTGATCACCTTCATCCATTCATGTCCATTGTGCATTCCAGCGGAATTGCGCAATTACAGCAGGGCAGTGAGACACAAGATACGTCCAGAATTGCTACAGTGTGTCTCCAGAAACACTCCTCTGAGTTTAAACACTTCTGCCGCCCACCAAACTCCCCCGACATGAACATTATTGATCATATCTGGGATGCTTTGCAAGTGCAGTTCAGAAGAGATCTCGACCCCCTCGTACTCTTACGGATTTATGGACAGCCCTGCAGGTTTCGCGGTGTCAGTTCCCTCCAGCGCTACTTCAGAAATTAGTCGAGTCCATGCTAGGTCGTGTTGCGGCACTTCTGCGTGCTCGCAGGGGCCCTACACGATATTAGGCAGATGTACCAGTTTCTTTGGCTCTTCAGTGTTGATGCAGTAGAACAAACAGCGTGCCTACTGTGTTACGGCAGAGCCGCAACATGCCGCTCACAGAAGAAACTGGACTGTTTTTTCCCCGTTTCTTTTTACTTTCTTTATTCACGAGGCGGAGCTGAAGATAAAAGTTTCTGTCCACTTTGCTTGACACCCTGGCAGGTGCTTTAAGTGTACCAGCGATGACGACAGCTTCGGTGTATGTCTTAACTGGATTTGTAGGTTTACGGGCGTGACGAGGCGCGCGCTAGCGGGCGTTCATGAATTAGTGTTGGGGACATCGTGGGGCACGCGTAATCACACAGCCGACTGTGCTGACTGCACGCCTGCGCGCGCATGCGACTCCCCCACCACCGTACGCCAGACACGTGCTCCGGGAACACGGCCGTGATCGAGCTCTCCAGCTAGCGCGCAGTTTCACGTGGGTGCTAGCGCTGGGTTGGCATCTCATTAAAATGACAGAAGAAAGACGGGCAGAATCGAGCGATAAGGAAGCGTGGCGTGAGGACATTTTTAACAGCAACGGTTCCAAGACGCCAAAAATCATGGTGTCACCTGACATTGCTCTTCTGTAAAATAGCCAAGTATGGTGCACTGAACATCCTGTCCGGTTGGCCGTACGGTCTAACTCACGGCTTTCCGGGCGGGAAGGAGCGCCTGGTCCCCTTCACGAATCCGCCCGGCGGATTTGTGTCGAGGTCCGGTGAGCCGGCCAGTCTGCGGATGGTTTTTAGGCGGTTTTCCATCTGCCTCGGCGAATGCGGGCTGGTTCCCCTTATCCCGCCTCAGCTACACTATGTCGGCGATTGCTGCGCAAACAAGTTCTCCACGTACGCTTACACCACCATTACTCTAACACGCAAACGTAGGGGTTACACTCGTCTGGTGTGAGACTTTCCCTGGGGGGGTGTCCACCGCACAAGAACCCTGGGTTCGGTGTGGGGCGGCGGAGGGGTGAAGTGGACTGCGGTAGTCGTCGTGGGGTTCTGGACCACTGCGGCTGCGGCGGGGACGGATCCTCTCCGTCGTTTCTAGGTCCCCGGTTAACATACAATACAATGGTGCACTGAATGACTACGCATGTCTCACTTCTCTCCACTGTTTTAAGCATATCTAAATATATCTGGCAAACGCCACAAGTGCGGAAATAGCTCTCTGCCCAGTAATGGTGAATATTTAATCCGGTGGCTCACTAGACAAGGGGGAGATTAAAAAAATTAATATTTTCCTGTTCCGATTCCAATTCGGTCCTGTGATAATTCGTCTTTCATCTCATCTTCTTCTGGTATTGATTGGTTAATGAAAAAAAATATCAACTGGTTCGGAATCCACGTTAAGTTGTTGGTCCAGTAAAACTGTCTGATTAAGTCAGTTCAGAGGTCGGTGGAATGCGAGAGCGCCCCATCTCCAGTAGCACAGTGCCCAGCAAATCACACACCAGACACACCAGACTTCGGGTTAGTGGTATCTCCCATTTACTTAACGTTTGAGCACGACTGCTTAGTCCACAGGTCATTCGTGTGTGTACTTAACAAGCAATACTTTTTTTGTTTAAAGTTGTTCCAAAACAACTCTATCTACACCATGGGCGCCCACAGAAATTTGTCCAAGGGGGCGTCGAGGCAGGACTAAAATTGCCATTTTTTTCGTATAAACGAGTTGGTCAGTTATGAGACGTGTCACGCCACAATAAATAATTTTTTTACGCGACACGAAAAACTGTATTACCTGTTGATGGTTATCCTCTACTCACTAGCCGGTCGGAGTGGCCGTGCGGTTCTAGGCGCTACAATCTGGAGCCGAGCGACCGCTACGGTCGCAGGTTCGAATCCTGCCTCGGACATGGATGTGTGTGATGTCCTTAGGTCAGTTAGGTTTAATTATTTCTAAGTTCTAGGCGACTGATGACCTCAGAAATGAAGTCGGATAGTGCTCAGAGCCATTTTGAACCTCTACTCACTTATAGAATTGTACGAGAATCTGGTAATGAATAAAACCTCTGCAGTCCAGATTTCGGCAGGCAGAGGAGAGGGGGGGGGGGGGGGAGGGGGAGCAAGTGCGTCACCTCGACCCCCTCGAACGCCTGTAATCGTGAATGAATCAGAACACACACTGACGAGAAAAAAACCGCAAAAGCAAAAAATAATTGATGTAGAGTAATGAAATTTCTGGACTATATTAGTCTACGTAACATGTTTAAGTGATTAAGATTACAATATCATAGGTTAATGTAAGCGCGAGATAAGCCAATGCAAATACGAATACAAGTGCAGACCATTGAATACAAGCACGCAAACGGGCATGCATTGTTTTGTACAGTTGCTGGATAGAATTCCATGACTGTTGCACTTGGTCGCAGGGACAGTTAATGCTGTTTTTGGATGATGACGCTGGAATTGTCGTCCTATTATGCTCCATATGTGCACGACTGAAGAGGAATCTTGCGATCGAGCAGTCCAAGGTAAAATGTCGATCCTATGTAGAAAATGTTGGGTTACAGCAGCGGTATGTGGACGATATGGTGCTGGAAAACATCCGGTGGAGGCCGGCTGGTGTGGCCGAGCGGTTCCAAGCGCTTCAGTCTGGAACCGCGCGACCGCTGCGGTCGCAGGTTCAAATCCTGCCTCAGGCATGGGTGACGTCCTTAGGTTAGTTAGGTTTAAGTAGTTCTAAGTTCTAGGGGACTGATGACCTCAGAAGATAAGTCCCATAGTGCTCAGAGCCATTTGAACACCCCGTGGAATTCTGTTCATAAATGTCAGCACAATTGGTCGAATCACCAGATTGACTTACCGATTTGCAGTCGGGTTGAGTGGGATAACCACGTGAGTGCTCCTGCTGTCATTCCAAATCGCACTGCAGACCATAGCTCCAGGTGTAGGTCCATTGTGTCTAACACTCAGACACGCTGGTTGCAGGCAGTCAACTGACCTCCTCCTAGTCAACACACGGCCATTACTGGCACCGAAGCAGAACCAGCTGTCGCCAGAAAACACAACAGACCTCTACGTTGCCTTCCAATGAGCTCTCGCTTGGCGCCACTGTAGTACCAGATGGCGGTGGTTTGGGGTCAGTGGAATGCACGCTACAGGGCGTCTATGAAGTAACCGATTTGTAACAGTTCATTGTATCACTGTGGTGCCAACTGCTGCTCAGATTGCTGCTGCAGACGCAGTACGAAGCACCGATGCCATACGCCGAACATGATGGTCTTCCGTCTCGGTAGTGCCACGTGGCCATTCTTAGCCCGGTCCTCTTGCGACCGTACATTCTCGTGACCACTGCTGCCAGCAGTTATGTACAGTGGTACATTCCTATTGGTACGTTCCTGCCAAGTCTTTCTGCAATATCGCAGAAGGAACATACAGCTTCTCGTAGCCGTATTAGGTGACCTCGTTCAAACTCAGTGAGGTATTCATCGTGGCGTTGTAATTTTTCCTCCTATCTATGTAGTTATGTAGTTCTCAGTTCGTTCGAGCAATCAATCATTCATAATAGGAAACACAGTCATAACTCAGTCACTCAAAATGATTCAGAAATTTTACTTGTTAGAATGAAATAAGGCGATGATTCTTCTTCTCTGCAGGCTCGCGCTTTGCGGCAGTCTGCTAATCTGTACAAATAAAATGCCTCATATTTTTGGGAGCGTTGTATAATCAGTCGGGAAACCTCAGATCAAGCGGATATTTGGTTTTGATGAAGTTTAACCTTCCGAAGAAGTAATGGAGCTCTTGGATTATTAAATGCATGTTCGTATCCAGTCTTTCGGAAGTTCCCTTCTGATTAATAACTACGCAATATATCGATGAATATAATTAATTCTCAAATGTCAAATAATGTAAATTGTTACACACCTTTTGTGTGAAAGAGCAATGTAAAAAATGGTTCAAATGGTTCTGAGCACTATGGGACTTGACAGCTGTGGTCATCAGTCCCCTGGAACTTAGAACTACTTAAACCTAACTAACCTAAGGACATCACACACATCCATGCCCGAGGCAGGATTCGAACCTGCGACCGTAGCAGTCGCGCGGTTCCGGACTGCGCGCCTAGAAACACTAGACCACCGCGGCCGGCGGGGCTATATATATATATATATATATATATATATATATATATATATATATATATATATATACGATTATATACAGGGTATTTCAAAAATGACCGGTATATTTGAAACGGCAATAAAAACTAAACGAGCAGCGATAGAAATACACCGTTTGTTGCAATATGCTTGGGACAACAGTACATTTTCAGGCGGACAAACTTTCGAAATTACAATAGTTACAATTTTCAACAACAGATGGCGCTGCAAGTGATGTGAAAGATATAGAAGACAACGCAGTCTGTGGGTGCGCCATTCTGTACGTCGTCTTTCTGCTGTAAGCGTGTGCTGTTCACAACGTGCAAGTGTGCTGTAGACAACATGGTTTATTCCTTAGAACAGAGGATTTTTCTGGTGTTGGAATTCCACCGCCTAGAACACAGTGTTGTTGCAACAAGACGAAGTTTTCAACGGAGGTTTGATGTAACCAAAGGACCGAAAAGCGATACAATAAAGGATCTGTTTGAAAAATTTCAACGGACTGGGAACGTGACAGATGAATGTGCTGGAAAGGTAGGGCGACCGCGTACGGCAACCACAGAGGGCAACGCGCAGCTAGTGCAGCAGGTGATCCAACAGCGGCCTCGGGTTTCCGTTCGCCGTGTTGCAGCTGCGGTCCAAATAACGCCAACGTCCACGTATCGTCTCATGCACCAGAGTTTACACCTCTATCCATACAAAATTCAAACGCGGCAACCCCTCAGCGCCGCTACCATTGCTGCACGAGAGACATTCGCTAAAGATATAGTGCACAGGATTGATGACGGCGATATGCATGTGGGCAGCATTTGGTTTACTGTCGAAGCTTATTTTTACCTGGACGGCTTCGTCAATAAACAGAACTGGCGCATATGGGGAACCGAAAAGCCCCATGTCGCAGTCCCATCGTCCCTGCATCCTCAAAAAGTACTGGTCTGGGCCGCCATTTCTTCCAAAGGAATCATTGGCCCATTTTTCAGATCCGAAACGATTACTGCATCACGCTATCTGGACATTCTTCGTGAATTTGTGGCGGTACAAACTGCCTTAGACGACACTGCGAACACCTCGTGATTTATGCAAGATGGTGCCTGGCCACATCGCACGGCCGACGTCTTTAATTTCCTGAATGAATATTTCGATGATCGTGTGATTGCTTTGGGCTATCCGAAACATACAGGAGGCGGCGTGGATTGGCCTCCCTATTCGCCAGACATGAACCCCTGTGACTTCTTTCTGTGGGGACACTTGAAAGACCAGGTGTACCGCCAGAATCCAGAAACAATTGAACAGCTGAAGCAGTACATCTCATCTGCATGTGAAGCCATTCCGCTAGACACGTTGTCAAAGGTTTCGGGTAATTTCATTGAGAGACTACGCCATATTATTGCTACGCATGGTGGATATGTGGAAAATATCGTACTATAGAGTTTCCCAGATCGCAGCGCCATCTGTTGTTGAAAATTGTAACTACTGTAATTTCGAAAGTTTGTCTGCCTGAAAATGTACTGTTGTCCCAAGCATATTGCAACAAACGGTGTATTTCTATCGCTGCTCGTTTAGTTTTTATTGCCGTTTCAAATATACCGGTCATTTTTGAAACACCCTATATATATATATATATATATATATATCCCTTTTAATCGTACAATTTCGTATCAGTTATCTTTTGTCATAAATCTCAATATTCAGATTACAATTCTTCAAACAATGCTCAGGCTAATCGGCTTGAAGACAATCTCCGAAGCTTTTTTCTAACAACCACCAGAGAGAGTATTACAAAGAATAATTATGCGCTCATGGCATAGCTATTGTATGAAACTACTTTGCGCATAGATTCTGCAACTATGAAGACAGAAAATTAGTAAACGTCATTCAAGGGTAGAGTTGTATCAGAATAATTCATCGAATATAAAGAGATATTTTTTTGTCATCTTCAAGGCAGTCTTGAGAAACATCAACCTACCATGTCCAGTCTCAAAGGTAAGTAATGTTCGTGACCTTTACGGCGTGTATTTAAAGCAAACCTGAGTTTCATCCTCATAGTGGCGCTACTACCCCCCCCCCCCCCCTTATGCGACTTTGCAAAATTTGAATAGACATCATCTTTCAGATGAAGAAACATGTCTACCAATTTGCGTTTATGTCGAATGACTCCTTCTTGGTAGAACATTGGTGCTGCGGTTTTTTTCCGTCAATGTAAGCAGACCAACGTCGTAGTTCGCTATAGAGGCGTGCTTCGAACACACATAAATCCTTTTAATTTTAAATTCAGGTTCTTTCGGTTCGGAATCACGATTTATAATGATTTGGTTGAACTGAGTTTTCTAGAAGTAGAAAACGTGCTTATGCTGTGCGGCGGAGGGTACTTTGTGTACACTATCATTCCCCCCTCCCCCTGGTCTGTTCCAGTCGCTACTGGTGCGAAGAAAGGAAGATTGTTGTTAAGCCTCCTCGGAATATCGCTAGTTTTACCTTCATAGAGTTTTTGCGAGATACGTTTAGGAGAAAGTGGTATATTTACTTTAACTCCTCTAGGTAAGACGATCTCACAAGGGGAGGCCACGACGTTTGGAACGCGGATTTACTGCAAACTTCGTACACTCGTAGTACTCCATGAGGACAACAAAATGTGTAAGCAGTAGCGCGTACTTCTCAAGCGTTACTGAGAAAATCGGAAGATAATTTCCGTCGCCAAATATAAACCTGTGCGTGGCCGTTATTATCACGAAGCAGCGGCAGCAGAGTAGTTAGCGCTCAAGCCCCATAATCGCTGGATCGAGTCCCATTCGTCAATTCTTTTTAATTTCTAACACAGTCATTTTCTTTACTATTTACACTCCTGGAAATGGAAAAAAGAACACATTGACACCGGTGTGTCAGACCCACCATACTTGCTCCGGACACTGCGAGAGGGCTGTACAAGTAATGATCACACGCACGGCACAGCGGACACACCAGGAACCGCGGTGTTGGCCGTCGAATGGCGCTAGCTGCGCAGCATTTGTGCACCGCCGCCGTCAGTGTCAGCCAGTTTGCCGTGGCATACGGAGCTCCATCGCAGTCTTTAACACTGGTAGCATGCCGCGACAGCGTGGACGTGAACCGTATGTGCAGTTGACGGACTTTGAGCGAGGGCGTATAGTGGGCATGCGGGAGGCCGGGTGGACGTACCGCCGAATTGCTCAACACGTGGGGCGTGAGGTCTCCACAGTACATCGATGTTGTCGCCAGTGGTCGGCGGAAGGTGCACGTGCCCGTCGACCTGGGACCGGACCGCAGCGACGCACGGATGCACGCCAAGACCGTAGGATCCTACGCAGTGCCGTAGGGGACCGCACCGCCACTTCCCAGCAAATTAGGGACACTGTTGCTCCTGGGGTATCGGCGAGGACCATTCGCAACCGTCTCCATGAAGCTGGGCTACGGTCCCGCACACCGTTAGGCCGTCTTCCGCTCACGCCCCAACATCGTGCAGCCCGCCTCCAGTGGTGTCGCGACAGGCGTGAATGGAGGGACGAATGGAGACGTGTCGTCTTCAGCGATGAGAGTCGCTTCTGCCTTGGTGCCAATGATGGTCGTATGCGTGTTTGGCGCTGTGCAGGTGAGCGCCACAATCAGGACTGCATACGACCGAGGCACACAGGGCCAACACCCGGCATCATGGTGTGGGGAGCGATCTCCTACACTGGCCGTACACCACTGGTGATCGTCGAGGGGACACTGAATAGTGCACGGTACATCCAAACCGTCATCGAACCCATCGTTCTACCATTCCTAGACCGGCAAGGGAACTTGCTGTTCCAACAGGACAATGCACGTCCGCATGTATCCCGTGCCACCCAACGTGCTCTAGAAGGTGTAAGTCAACTACCCTGGCCAGCAAGATCTCCGGATCTGTCCCACATTGAGCATGTTTGGGACTGGATGAAGCGTCGTCTCACGCGGTCTGCACGTCCAGCACGAACGCTGGTCCATCTGAGGCGCCAGGTGGAAATGGCATGGCAAGCCGTTCCACAGGACTACATCCAGCATCTCTACGATCGTCTCCATGGGAGAATAGCAGCCTGCATTGCTGCGAAAGGTGGATATACACTGTACTAGTGCCGACATTGTGCATGCTCTGTTGCCTGTGTCTATGTGCCTGTGGTTCTGTCAGTGTGATCATGTGATGTATCTGACCCCAGGAATGTGTCAATAAAGTTTCCCCTTCCTGGGACAATGAATTCACGGTGTTCTTATTTCAATTTCCAGGAGTGTGTATTACAATTGATCTAATGGGAAAAGTAAGTGTAATCGCATGAACTTTTATTAAATTTACAATGTTATTTGGCAGTCTACAAATTTTTATTATCACACATAATATAATATTCATAACTACCAAACGCATAAAGTGATGCTGAAAATGTATGCTTGTCCGTTACTTCAAAATTGTTCGTATTTAATCGAAAGAGAACGAGAAATTTCTTCTCATGGAGACGCTATTAAAATACACTCGGTACTGCATAACAAATTATCAGCGCAGATATTTATGGAAATGCTGCGTTATGCATGGTTTGCTTCCAAATTATCGGCTCAAAGAAAGTTTTTTGAAAATGTTAACGAGGTTTGTTTTTCCACAGAAAACCTCAAAAGACCTTGCGTATGCGGAAACATACGTGCCATTTAACTTTTATGTTTTCCATGTTTTTACGAAAAATACCATCCTGCAACATGTACTCGTAATGTCGAAAGCGACGATTAATTGTACATCTTTCGAATGCCGTCTGTGCCGGCCAAAACTTGGAGGTAACAAGTCGTTTCGGGCTCCTTCGAGGTATAAGGGATTTCTCAAATCGCGAACAAGCATACATTTTCAGTATCACTTTATGCGTTTGGTCATTTTCTAGTCGATAGTTATGAATATTATATTATTTGTGATGATAAAAATTTGTAGAGTGCCAAATAAAATTGCAAATTTAATAAAAGTTCATCCGATTACACTTATTTTTCCCATTAGATAAATTGTAATATAAATAGTAGAGAAAATGGCTGTGTTAGAAAAAAAACTGACGAACGGTACTCGATCTCGCGATTACGGGACTTGAACGCAAACTTTTTTTTTTTTAATTTTTTTTTTTTTTTTTTTTTTTTTTTTTTTTTTTTTTTTTTTTTTTCGTTGTGTTTGATCGTTGCGGACGTCACATGATATCCGTTCAAGTTCGTTTGTTGATCTTTCCACTCAGTTTTTTTATTGCAGAGGCCAACCGGCTCTCTGACCGAACACGCTGAGCTACCGTGCCGGGATGCACTCAGCCGCCGCCGCTTCATGGTAAAAACGGCCTCGCGCAGGTATATATTTGGCGACCGAAACTATCTTGCGATTTTCTCAATAACGCTTGAGAAGTACGCGCTACTGCTTACACATTTTGCTGTCCTAATGAAATACTACGAGCGTACGAAGTTTGCAGTAAATCCACGTTCCAAACGTCGTGGCCTCCCCTTGTCAGTATTTTCACAGTAAGTGACTGCCTGGTGCAAAATGTCTCTGTTGTAGTATCTACCCCTGGAGTTAGTATACATCTCAGTAACACTTTCGCTCTTACTAAACGAACCTGTGACGAAACGTGCTGCTGTTCTTTCCATCTTCTCTATTTCCGCTATAAAACCCGTATGTTTCTGGACTCAGATGGACGACCGGTATTCAACTATCGGCCGAACGAGAGTTTCGTAAGCTACGTTCTTCACTCTTTTCGTGTGGTTATCTTTGTGAGTCTTCCACTCTAATTCGCTCCGCATGTATACTCATAAATATGTAGTGGATGTGACTGTCCAGCCGGCCGGGGTGGCCGAGCGGTTCTAGGCGCTACAGTCTGGAACCGCGCGACCGCTACTGTCGCAGGTTCGAATCCTGCCTAGGACATGGATGTGTGTGCTGTCCTTAGGTTAGTTAGGTTTAAGTAGTTCTAACTCTAGGGGACTGATGACCTCAGATGTTAAGTCCCATAGTGCTTAGAGCCATTTGAAACACTTGAACCGTTTCCGGTTTGAGCGTCTTAGCTCCATCGTATCCTGGGTCGTTACTGCTTTGAGTATATATTGCAAAACTTTTTAGTATATCTGCCTTGTTGCGTTCTGGTTACATATTCTTTCGATTTCTGCTTTTGCAAATATTTTAAGCTCATTCCTAGTATCGTCGTTTCTTAATGTGTCTTCTAGTTTACATCCTTTAACTGATCTGAGAAATTTAATTTCCAACGCCATATTCGATTTCTATCTAGCTTGTTTACTGTCCAAACCTCATATTCGTAAGATTTTCTTATAACAGTCCTTATCTAGTTTTATTCTTTCGATTATTTAGTATTTCCTCATTCCATTACTTGATCATGTCATTTATGTATAAACCATCGGAAAAATGCTACTGTTGGAGCACAGAAAAGGCGAATATACACTGAAGCAGCAAATAAAATGGTACAGGCGTTTGTATTCAAATACAGAGATATGTAAACAGGCAGAAGACGACGCTGCGGTCTGCAACGCCTGTGTAAGATAACAAGTGTCTGGCGCAGTTGTTAGATCGGTAACAGCTGCTGCAGTACCAGGTTATCAAAATTTAAGTGAGTTTGAACGTCGTGTTATAGTCGGTGCACGAGCGATGGGGGACAGGATCTCCGAGGTAGCGATGAAGTGGCGATTTTCTCGTAGGAGTATTTCACAAGTGTACCGTGAATATCAGGAATCCGGTAAAACATCAAATCTCCGATACCGCTGCGGCCGGAAAAAGATCCTGTAAGACGACTGAAGAGAATCGTTCAACGAGACAGAAGTGCAGCCCTTCTACAAATTGCTGCAGATTTAAGTACACTCCTGGAAATTGAAATAAGAACACCGTGAATTCATTGTCCCAGGAAGGGGAAACTTTATTGACACATTCCTGGGGTCAGATACATTACATGATCACACTGACAGAACCACAGGCACATAGACACAGGCAACAGAGCATGCACAATGTCGGCACTAGTACAGTGTATATCCACCTTTCGCAGCAATGCAGGCTGCTATTCTCCCATGGAGACGATCGTAGAGATGCTGGATGTAGTCCTGTGGAACGGCTTGCCATGCCATTTCCACCTGGCGCCTCAGTTGGACCAGCGTTCGTGCTGGACGTGCAGACCGCGTGAGACGACGCTTCATCCAGTCCCAAACATGCTCAATGGGGGACAGATCCGGAGATCTTGCTGGCCAGGGTAGTTGACTTACACCTTCTAGAGCACGTTGGGTGGCACGGGATACATGCGGACGTGCATTGTCCTGTTGGAACAGCAAGTTCCCTTGCCGGTCTAGGAATGGTAGAACGATGGGTTCGATGACGGTTTGGATGTACCGTGCACTATTCAGTGTCCCCTCGACGATCACGAGTGGTGTACGGCCAGTGTAGGAGATCGCTCCCCACACCATGATGCCGGGTGTTGGCCCTGTGTGCCTCGGTCGTATGCAGTCCTGATTGTGGCGCTCACCTGCACGGCGCCAAACACGCATACGACCATCATTGGCACCAAGGCAGAAGCGACTCTCATCGCTGAAGACGACACGTCTCCATTCGTCCCTCCATTCACGCCTGTCGCGACACCACTGGAGGCGGGCTGCACGATGTTGGGGCGTGAGCGGAAGACGGCCTAACGGTGTGCGGGACCGTAGCCCAGCTTCATGGAGACGGTTGCGAATGGTCCTCGCCGATACCCCAGGAGCAACAGTGTCCCTAATTTGCTGGGAAGTGGCGGTGCGGTCCCCTACGGCACTGCGTAGGATCCTACGGTCTTGGCGTGCATCCGTGCGTCGCTGCGGTCCGGTCCCAGGTCGACGGGCGCGTGCACCTTCCGCCGACCACTGGCGACAACATCGATGTACTGTGGAGACCTCACGCCCCACGTGTTGAGCAATTCGGCGGTACGTCCACCCGGCCTCCCGCATGCCCACTATACGCCCTCGCTCAAAGTCCGTCAACTGCACATACGGTTCACGTCCACGCTGTCGCGGCATGCTACCAGTGTTAAAGACTGCGATGGAAATCCGTATGCCACGGCAAACTGGCTGACACTGACGGCGGCGGTGCACAAATGCTGCGCAGCTAGCGCCATTCGACGGCCAACACCGCGGTTCCTGGTGTGTCCGCTGTGCCGTGCGTGTGATCATTGCTTGTACAGCCCTCTCGCAGTGTCCGGAGCAAGTATGGTGGGTCTGACACACCGGTGTCAATGTGTTCTTTTTTCCATTTCCAGGAGTGTACATTAACAAGTGTCAGCATGCAAACCGTTCAAAGAAGCGTCATGGATATGGGCTTTCAGAGCCGAAGGTCTACTCGTGTGCCGTTGATGATGGCACCCCTCGCGTGGGCCCACCAACTCCGACATTGGACTGTTGATGACTGGAACCATGTTGACTGGTAGGACGAGTCTCGTTTCAAACTGTATCGAGCTGATGGGCGTGTACGGGTATGGAGATAACATCATGAATCCATGGATTCTCCATGTCAGCAGGGCACTATTCAGGCTGATGGAGGCTCTGTAGTGGTGTGGAGCGTGTACAGTTGGAGTGATACGGGACCGCTGATACGGCTAGATGCGATTCTGACAGGTGACACACATGTGAGCATCCTGTCTGATCACCTGCATCCATTCATGTCCATTGTGCATTCCGACGGACTTGGGCAATTCCAGCAGAACAATGCGACACCTCACACGTCCAAAATTGGTACGGAGTGGCTCCAGGAATACTCTTGTGAGTTTAACCAATTCCGCTAACCACATGAACATTATTGAGCATATCTGAGGTGCCTTGCAACGTTCTCTTCAAAGGAGGACACCACCCCCTCGTACTCTTACGGGTTTATGGACTGCCCTGCAGGATTCATGTTGTCAGTTGCCTCCAGCACTACTTCGTACATTAGGCGAGCCCATGCAACGTCGCGCTGTGGCATTTCTGCGTGCTTGCAGGGACCCTACAAGATGTTACGCAGGTGTACCAGTTTCTCTGGCTCCTCAGTGTATTAACTCTTTAAAAGATTTTAACAGAAAAGTGGGGAACCAGCTACTTCGATCCTCATTCTGTCTTCCTCACCAAAACCATTAGGTGGTGAGACAGGCACACGAGTCAGTATGAAAGGCGGCAGGAAGTATTGTGCTGTCAGTAGACAAGCGGAACTGACCAGCCAGAAGAGTTCAGTGACTTCAAACGTGGACAAGTCATTCGTCGTCAGCTGAGTAACAAATCCATCGAGGACATTTCAGCCCTTCTGAACCCGTTTAAGTCGCTTGCTGGTGATGTTACTGTCAAGTGGATAGGCGAACGAACAGCTACAGTTGAAGCAAGGGAAGGCAGATTTCATATACTGAAGGACATGGACTATCGAGTATTTTAGAGAGTGACTGTAAAAGGTAACATTTGAAATCAGTGGAAGGAATCACTCGTGACTTCCAAGGTATTACAAGCAAACCAGTTAGCACATTGACTGTTTGCAGGGAGTTAGCAAGAATGGGGCGTAATGGTCGAGCAGCTCCTAATAAGCCACACATTCCTGTAGTCGTTGCTAAGCGACGCTCGAAGTACTGTAAAGAACGACGCCAATGAACTGTGGATGACTGGAATCGAGTGATTTGGAGGCATGAGTCACGCTGTAGTTGTGGGAATGCACGGAAGGGTTTAGAGTTAGCAAATGCCTGGAAAACGTTACCTGGCATCGTGTGTGGTGGCAACAGTGAAGTACTGAGGAGGTGGTGCATCGGTATGTGACTGGCTTTCGTGGTTAGGGTGTTGTCCCGTTATTGCGCTTAAGAAAACGCTAAATGCGTACTGATATGAACACCTTTCCAAGGTTGTGTACTGTGTACCGTAGAGAAACATTTCGGAGATGATGACTACTTGTATCAACTTTGTTATGGGTTACCAACTCAAGTGCAAGAATGGCGTACCAATAGGGACAAGAAAGGAGGCATGAAGGGCGCCAACAGAAATAACAATCATCCATTTATTGCACCATTACACACGAACATAATGATATATGAGACATTATGACAAACAGTGTGCATAATGAAGGCCGCACAATTTTACCAATGTAAGAAATTAAAATAATACTAGCATTTTTTTTGGTCATCAGGCCATTGACTGGTTTGATGCGGCCCGCCACGAATTCCTTTCCTGTGCTAACCTCTTCATCTCAGAGTAGCACTTGCAACCTACGTCCTCAATTATTTGCTTGACGTATTCCAATCTCTGTCTTCCTCTACAGTTTTTGCCCTCTACAGCTCCCTCTAGTACCATGGAAGTCATTTCCTCATGTCTTAGCAGATGTCCTATCATCCTGTCCCTTCTCCTTATCAGTGTTTTCCACATATTCCTTTCCTCTCCGATTCTGCGTAGAACCTCCTCATTCCTTACCCTATCAGTCCACCTAATTTTCAACATCCGTCTATAGCACCACATCTCAAATGCTTCGGTTCTCTTCTGTTCCGGTTTTCCCACAGTCCATGTTTCACTACCATACAATGCTGTACTCCAGACGTACATCCTCAGAAATTTCTTCCTCAAATTAAGGCCGATATTTGATATTAGTAGACTTCTCTTGGCCAGAAATGCCTTTTTTGCCATAGCGAGTCTGCTTTTGATGTCCTCCTTGCTCCGTCCGTCATTGGTTATTTTACTGCCTAGGTACCAGAATTCCTTAACTTCATTGACTTCGTGACCATCAATCCTGATGTTAAGTTTCTCGCTGTTCTCATTTCTACTACTTCTCATTACCTTCGTCTTTCTCCGATTTACTCTCAAACCATACTGTGCACTCATTAGACTGTTCATTCCGTTCAGCAGATCATTTAATTCATCTTCACTTTCACTCAGGATAGCAATGTCATCAGCGAGTCGTATCATTGATATCCTTTCACCTTGTACTTTAATTCCACTCCTGAACCTTTCTTTTATTTCCATCATTGCTTCCTCGATGTACAGATTGAAGAGTAGGAGCGAAAGGCTACAGCCTTGTCTTACACCCTTCTTAATACGAGCACTTTGTTCTTGATCGTCCACTCTTATTATTCCCTCTTGGTTGTTGTACATATTGTATATGACCCGTCTCTCCCTATAGCTTTCCCCTACTTTTTTCAGAATCTCGAACAGCTTGCACCATTTTATATTAACGCTTTTTCCAGGTCGACAAATCCTATGCTTCCATTATTAGCCGTAACGTCAGAATTGCCTCTCTCGTCCCTTTACTTTTCCTAAAGCCAAACTGATCGTCACCTAGCGCATTCTCAGTTTTCTTTTCCATTCTTCTGTATATTATTCTTGTAAGCAGCTTCGATGCATGAGCTGTTAAGCTGATTGTGCGATAATTCTCGCACTTGTCATCTCTTGCCGTCTTCGGAATTGTGTGGATGATGCTTTTCCGAAAGTCAGATGGTATGTCGCCAGACTCATATATTCTACACACCAACGTGAATACTCGTTTTGTTGCCACTTCCCCCAATGATTTTAGAAATTCTGATGGAATGTTATCTATCCCTTCTGCCTTATTTGACCGTAAGTCCTCCAAAGCTCTTTTAAATTCCGATTCTAATACTGGATCCCCTATCTCTTCTAAATCGACTCCTGTTTCTTCTTCTATCACATCAGACAAATATTCACCCTCATAGAGGCTTTCAATGTATTCTTTCCACCTATCTGCTCTCTCCTCTGCATTTAACAGTGGAATTCCCGTTGCACTCTTAATGTTACCACCGTTGCTTTTAATGTCACCAAAGGTTGTTTTGTCTTTCCTGTATGCTGAGTCTGTCCTTCCGACAATCATATCTTTTTCGATTTCTTCACATTTTTCGTACAGCCATTTCTTCTTAGCTTCCCTGCACTTCCTATTTATTTCATTCCTCAGCAACTTGTACTTCTGTATTCCTGATTTTCCCGGAACATGTTTGTACTTCCTCCTTTCATCAATCAACTGAAATATTTCTTCTGTTACCCATGGTTTCTTCGCAGCTACCTTCTTTGTACCTATGTTTTCCTTCCCAACTTCTGTGATAGCCTTTTTTAGAGATGCCCATTCCTCTTCAACTGTACTGCCTACGGCGCTATTCCTTATTGCTGTATCTATAGCGTTAGAGAACTTCAAACGTATCTCGTCATTCCTTAGTACTTCCGTATCCCACTTCTTTGCGTATTGATTCTTCCTGACTAATGTCTTGAACTTCAGCCTACTCTTCATCGCTACTATATTGTGATCTGAGTCTATATCTGCTCCTGGGTACGCCTTACAATCCAGTATCTGATTTCGGAATCTCTGTCTGACCATGATGTAATCTAATTGAAATCTTCCCGTATCTCCCGGCCTTTTCCAAGTATACCTCCTCCTCTTGTGATTCTTGAACATGGTATTCGCTATTACTAGCTGGAACTTGTTACAGAACTCAATTAGTCTTTCTCCTCTTTCATTCCTTGTCCCAAGCCCATATTCTCCTGTAACCTTTTCTTCTACTCCTTCCCCTGCTACTGCATTCCAGTCGCCCATGACTATTAGATTTTCGTCCCCTTTTACATACTGCATTACCCTTTCAATATCCTCATACACTTTCTCTATCTATTCATCTTCAGCTTGCGACGTCGGCATGTGTACCTGAACTATCGTTGTCGGTGTTGGTCTGCTGTCGATTCTGATTAGAACAACCCGGTCACTGAACTGTTCACAGTAACACACCCTCTGCCCTACCTTCCTATTCATAAAGAATCCTACACCTGTTATACCATTTTCTGCTGCTGTTGATATTACCCGATACTCATCTGACCAGATATCCTTGTCTTCCTTCCACTTCACTTCACTGATCCCTACTATATCTAGATTGAGCCTTTGCATTTCCCTTTTCAGATTTTCTAGTTTCCCTACCACGTTCAAGCTTCTGACATTCCACGCCCCGACTCGTACAACGCTATCCTTTCGTTGATTATTCAATCTTTTTCTCATGGTAACCTCCCCCTTGGCAGTCCCCTCCCGGAGATCCGAATGGGGGACTATTCCGGAATCTTTTGCCAATGGAGAGATCATCATGACACTTCTTCAATTACAGGCCACATGTCCTGTGGATACACGTTACGTGTCTTTAATGCAGTGGCTTCCATTGCCTTCTGCATCCTCATGTCGTTGATCATTGCTGATTCTTCCGCCTTTAGGGGCAATTTCCCACCCCTAGGACAAGAGAGTGCCCTGAACCTCTATCCGCTCCTCCGGCCTCTTTGACAAGGCCGTTGGCAGAATGAGGCTGACTTTTTATGCCGGATGTCTTCGGCCGCCAATGCTGATTATTTATCAAAATTTAGGCAGTGGCGGGGATCGAGCCCGGGGCCGAAGACGTTTTGATTATGAATCAAAGACGCTACCCCCCCTTTTTTTTTCTCGCTTTAGTTCGTTGCATCTGCTCGGGGCGGACGTCGTAAGACATCCAGTTAAGTTCGTTGTTGATCTGTTGACTCAGTTTTTTTATGACAGAGGGCACATTACCCTCTGACCAAACACGCTGAGCTACCGTGCTGGCGACCCCTAGACCACGGGTACCGGGTACTAGCATACAATTAACTAAAGTGTCTTGAAGGAAATGTTTATAAGAAGAACACGACGGGGCCGCAAGGGAGGAGGCAACACAATACTTAACTCAGATACACCAAAACAAACAACGGACACCAGGCCCTGCCAACAACGGACACATAAGGCACGCAGCTACTCTCTCCGTTGCGGTTCCGCGCGTTCCACCCAAGAATAGCTACCTGAAACATTTTAATACTTGGAACAGTACACCAGTGATCAACAAATTAAAAAAAAACATGACATAAAAATACAATAATTTAAGAAAATCACATCATGTGGGCATGAGCTTAAGGTCTTTCGGTAATTAACAGATTACGAAAGGTAAAGGGGCATGTGCCACTATTAAATCTTGCGTGATTACACCACTAAATTTTTCAGTGCCCAAGTTGCAATTAACGCAACAAGAATTGAATCATTTAAGTGATAATATTACTGTAAAATAATAATAAAATTATTTCATACAAAGAAAACCAAGAATGGCCCGATCAGTACTCCCCAGTGAAGCAGTTCACACAAATGGTACTCCACGGCTCCGAGCACACAGCCCCATACACAGAACCACCAGGCAGTAAACCAAAGTCGTACTAAGCCAAAACAAGGACCGACCTTTTAAAATAACGAGACCTAGTCCGGGCCGGACAACAGACCAAATCCCTAAGAAACCTCAGCCAACTTAATACCAAAACAACAATTTATGAACAATATGCAAAACACAAGACCTCTCAGTCCAAAGGCTTCCGTTTAGTCGCGAAGGTGGCTTCGACCCGCCTGCTGAGGTGCCGAGCGTCGTACGGAGTGCCGAATCAAGCTTAACCTTCGTTGACAGAAAGCGGAAGCACCACAAGACAAAATAAACTCCTATCTAACTGCACAAGGCAAACTCTAAGGATTGCCACTCGAAGGCTATGCACTTGAAGATCAAACATAAAACACCCAGACTAACGTGCCGCTGAACGACGCACTTCCATCGCCAGCGTCTAGTAGAGTACGGAGAGCAGCGTAGCCCATCGATATACATCCATGGGACGGTAAACGAGGATAGCAATCCCAGCGACGGAGAGACAGGACGACGAAATGACATCCCGCCGCACGTAGAAGGTATTTCAAACTCAGGCTCGACAAACTACAACAGGCGAGATTTTGCTCACCTTGCGAATCAAGTTAAACGGCACACCACGGCGCTGTCCACAGTCTTAACCGTAAAATCACGGTCCGGTCTTCCCATCGGGCCCCACTCGGCGTCCAGACACAAACAACCACCCCAGCCGAGCCGAACTGCCTTCACGCCAAGGCAGCCAACTCTCCACCTCACACGCCTCCAGCTAACCCCGGCCAGCGATCACACACGGAAACAACTGCCTAACGCCAAAGCGCCATCTGAGTGAAAACTCAGCACTAAGATCGATACGGATCTGGAAATAAGCGAGCAGCGTAACAAACTTGACATTACACCCTGCCGTAAGGTAGCACCTTGAGACAACAGTTTGCGGACAGTAATATTCCTGGAATAGATTGCCCTGTCCAGAGTCTGGGCCTGAACCCAGTGAATCACCTTTGGGATAAGTTGGAACGATAACTTCACTCTGAATCACAGAGTCCTACGTCAGTACCTTCTCTGGTTTCGGCTCTCGAGGAAGAATGGACTGCCATTTCTCCACACTCTTTCAGAAACCTCACTGAAAGTTTCTCTAGCAAATTTCAAGCTGTCATAACAGCACAGAGTGGACCCACCCACATTAATGTAGACCATTTGGTGTCCAGATACTTTTCATCAGATGGGGTACTATCTGGCCTTCTGATTGTAATGACAAGCAGTGTATATTCATTTGCACAGCTCGGCTGCCGACTGTAAACAGGATGTGGCGGTAATGAAGCAAACGGGATCGTGTTCATCCCCTGGAGCGCGGACGGGGCGCATGCCGGGGGCGGCCCCAGATAGAGACCTGACGATAGCGGGGCGGAAGCGCTCACTGGAGTCGGTCTGACTCTGAGCTGGAGGGTCGGTCAGAGGTCAGACCAGGCGACGCCGCGGCGACTGCACATAAATATGCAGCGGCTGCGGGCACGTCCCGTCAGATAATAAGCCGCCATTGAGGGGCCGGCTCCTGAATAATGCAGCCAGTAGCCGCGGCGCAACGCCACCTGACGGGGGGTGGGGAGAGTCTCCACACGACACGGTCCTGGCGCGGTCGCCAAATTGCTGCGCGTTTTCTGCGGACGTCGTTCTGTTCCAGACTGGGTTTGAGCTCAGTATTTGTGTTATACTACTGGCCATTAAAATTGCTACACTAAGAAGAAATGCAGATCATAAACAGGTATTCATTGGACAAATATATTATACTAGAACTGACATGTGATTACATTTTCACGCAATTTGGGTGCATAGATCTTGAGAAATCAGTACCCAGAACAACCACCTCTGGCCGCAATAACGGCCTTCATACGCCTCGGCATTGAGTCAAACAGAGCTTAGATGGCGTGTACAGGTACAGCTGGCCATGCAGCTTCAACACGATACCACAGTTCATCAAGAGTAGTGTCTGGCGTATTGTGACGACCCAGTTGCTCGGCCACCATTGACCAGACGTTTTCAGTTGGTGAGGTATATGGAGAATGTGCTGGCCAGGGCAGCAGTCGAACATTTTCTGTATCCAGAAAGGCTCATACAGGACCTGCAACATGCGGTCGTGCATTATCCTGCTGAAATGTAGGATAATGAAATGAAGGGTAGAGCCACGGGTCGTAAAACATCTGAAAAGTAGCGTCCACTGTTCAAAGTGCCGTCAATGCGAACAAGAGGTGACCGAGACGTGTAACCAATGGCACCCCATACCATAACGCCGGCTGATACGCCAGTATGGCGATGCCGAATACATGCTTCCAATGTGCGTTCACCGCGATGTCGCCAAACACGAATGCGACCATCATGATGCTGTAAACAGAACCTGGATTCATCCGAAAAAATGACGTTTTGGCATTCGTGCACCCAGGTTCGTCGTTGAGTACACCATCGCACGCGCTCCTGTCTGTGATGCAGCGTCAAGGGTAACAGCAGCCATGGTCTCCGAGCTGATAGTCCAGGCTGCTGCAAACGTCGTCGAACTGTTCGTGCAGATGGTTGTCGTCTTGCAAACGTCCCCATCTGTTGACACAGGAATCGAGACGTGGCTGCACGATCCGTTACAGCCATGCCGATAAGATGCCTGTCATCTCGACTGCTAGTGATACGAGACCGTTGGGATCCAGCATGGCGTTCCGTATTACCTTCCTGAACCCACCGATTCTCGACCAACGCGTGCAGCATTTTCGCGACACAATAAACCGCAATGCCGATAGGTTACAATCCGACCTTTATCAAAGTCGGAAACGTGATGGTAAGCATTTCTCCTCCTTACACGAGGCATCACAGCAACGTTTCACCAGGCAACGCCGGTCAACTGCTGTTTGTGTATGAGTAATCGGTTGGAAACTTTCATGTCATCACGATATAGGTGTCGCCACCTGCCAATCTTGTGTGAATGCTCTGAAAAGCTAATGATTTGCATATCATAGTATCTTCTTCCTGTCGGTTAAATTTCGCGTCTGTAGCACGTCATCTTCGTGGTGTGCCAATTTTAATGGCGAGTGGTGTAATATAGTATTACGCTGGTACATAAGTTCGTAGCGTTTTTGTTTTGCATGTTGATATTCCGCTTTTTATAAGTTCACTTGTGGAATGTCAGCTTTTATTTGGATTTCACTGTTGCTATTTTGAGTTTACATATTGTCGTTTTGTCATTTGGAGATACTGAGCACAGCTGTGGAAGCTGGAAAATAGACTGCCAGTTGGAGAAAGTGAGACACCTCCTAGATATTCTCCGGTTTTAGTTCAGTAAAGGGGTGACAGCAGCGGAGGCAACCAGAAACATTTTCGCCGCGAATGGGGGATAATGCTGTTTGACAGAGCACGGCAAGAAAATGGTTTTCTCGTTTCAAGAAGGGTCCTTTTTAACATTTATGCCTCTCCACGTTCTGCAAGACCTTTGGGGTTTGATGAAGATCGTTTAAACGCATTAATCCACAACGATCCACGAAGAACTGGCAGATGTGATCAGCTGTGATTATTCCACCAATGTATGACGTTTGCACGCAATGGGGAATGTTCAAAAATCGGGTGTGTGGGTACTGCATGTTCTATGCTAAAATATCAAAAATCTGTGGGTGGCCATAACATCATCAATTGGCTTGTGAACAGCACTGATTATTCCTGTCCTGTATCGTTACTGGCGACGAGAAATGACGTTTTGCTAGCATAAAGGATAGAAAGGAATGGCTGAACCCAAACAAATCAGCAACTACCTGTACAGAGACCTGCACGCATCCACAAAAGATAATGTTATGCATCGCGTGGAGCAGCGACGGTGCGGTGCCCTACGAATTGCTTCCCCGAGGTGTAATCATCACTGCTGACATTTATCGTAAAGAAGTGTTTCGTCCTGCAGGCGCAATCCAAGAACAACGACCAGAAAGACTGTGTGAAGTGACGCTGCTCCACTATAATGCTCGCCCACATTCTACTCGATTGATAGATAACACTGTACAGCAGATGGGTAGGGAAATCATACCGCAGCGACCTTATTCACTTGGTCTTGCGCTTTCACCTTACCCACTCTCGATCGAATAACCCTCAAGGAACATCCTTTACAGACCAAACATGTTCGACGAGTTCTTTACTGAAAAGCTACTTGTTCCTTGCAACTGCGCAATCGAAAAGTTACCCAGCGTTGGCAGACTGTCATAAATAGCGAAGGAGAATATATTATTGATGACTAAATTCCCTGTAATGTGTATTTATTGTGTTTATTAAACTTTTGGAAAAAAGCTACAAACGTATGCACCAAACAAATACAACTAATATTCTACAACAAATCGATAGCAAAGATACTGGACTGTAGTTTTGTCGAGAACTCCAGCTACCATTCTTGTAGCCAAGTGTAACCTATGCTTTCTTGTACTTACTAGACATTCTTTTGTTCAAAGGGTCTATAGTAATTCTTCCAATCCATATGTGGTATACAGCAAACCAGTGCTTAACAGTATTCGTTGAAAACAGTCTTGGTTGCAATTTTAGTTTTTTATTTTTCAACGACGCGTTTCGCCTTATTTTGGCATCTTCAGGTTATCTTAATTTGGTATTTTAGTATGTTATGGTTAAAACAGCGTTACTTCAACCACAAATTTTTGTATCCAAACCGATAAGGATTGCATCTGGCCTTGTTCACTTATAAAAATTTAACATGTCTCTCAACATCACTATCTACACAACAGACAATTAGTCTCACTACACCAGGATAACTGGCCTGTCTTGAATGCAGAGTGGTTGTTGGCCGCAGCAATGTCGGCGCGACTCTTCCTGCTACCGCAACAATGAGGACCATGCTGACTGTACATTGGGTTCCAGATGCCATCGCACTCTCCATGTGTTTGCTTATCTCGCAGCATCACAAGGCGAATTTCTGACTCTACGAATGTGACATGGTTGTATGATCCTGCACTGCCGAGACGTCATTGTGACTAACCTCTCGTGCGCTAGTCGCGTGCGGCCGTTGAGATCCTGCATGGTGTTGAGTACAGCCCTCCTGATCCAATAGTTTCGATACTCGCATGACAGTCATGAGACCCCAAACACTGCGAGCAGCAGTACCACAGTACAGGGAAGCTCAGTCAGATGCTCCACGGTCTTACCTGCCATCCATAACTCGATCTTTTCGCTAACAAACATACAAGTGCATATCATAAACGATAAACCAACTGTGTAATCGTTTCCTGTACAAAGAATGTAGACGAAGCAACTTGCACATATGTTGTGTGGTTACACCTAAATGCTAATGATTTACACGACCGTGCATCGAAGTATACTCCATGCCAATTTGACGTACGTTGCGTGATGCCTTCAAGGTGTTACAGTTGAATTGGGAATTGGAAAAGGTAGGTTATGTCATTGGAGTTTCTTATTTTAATAGTTATTAACAATTTTAGCCTGGAATGATTTTTAATGGATGGGGGACTATGGGATGACTGAAAAGAAAAATAAAATAGTGAAGAGCGTCAAATTTCCTGCAATTTGTTTGGTGAACTTATTCCTTCCTCCAATGAATAAGATACAATAATGATTCGTTACACTATAAAGTATAATACATTCTGTATAAAAAATAAGAAAAATAAACGATTTCAAGTAAAAAGAGTGACATATTATTTCAATTTGTTTGGGGGACGTGGCAGCTTCTTCCAAGAAATAAGACAGATAATAATGTATTACACTATTTGTGTAAGAAACGACACTTTACATGTTTTTAAACATAATTTTGTGTGTTACAGTATATTTAAATACGTTAAAATACACACTGCAATGTTTCGCTCACAGTCCTCTGATGTTGTTGGGCATTTCAAAATAGCAACATAAAGCTCAGGTACTTCATGTGGAATAAACTTCATTACTTTCCTAACATCTTCGAGCTTCTTTGCATTAATTCACACACGTTCTTATGGATACAGAGGTAACGTAGACTGTTGGATAATTCGGACTGCTGGCAAGTGAACTGGAAACATGTTTACACAATGTTGTCAGTGTATTCTCTTGTTCGACGGCGCCTGGGTTCGCTGAGTTGTACTCGAACAACAAAAACGAGACAGTGTTGAAGCTGACTCTTCCATCCTTAGATACACTTCTGGACACACTTTCTAAAGACAGGCATACCCTTTTATGGTAACAAGGCCACCAGACTCTGAAATCAGAAATGGCACTTGTATTCACCATAGTAACAGTATACTTTCCTAGAGTATATACTGAAACGATCATTTCTGCGTACTCTTTGGGAATGTAAACTCTGTCGGTTTTCTCGGTTACCTTCTTTTTTAATCCAAATTGTCTGTCAGATGGAAGGTAGAAGTGACCACTCTACGGACAAGTAACGACATGTTACTGGATTGGTGGATAAGTTCGTGGCGTTCTTCTATAAGTTTAATAAACACAATAGATACACAGAACAGAGACTTGTCGTCAATAATATATTCTCCTTCACTATTTACAACAGTCTGCCAATGCTGCGATAACTTTTAGATTCCGCGGCTGTAGAAATCACTTGATTTTGAGGTGAAGATCTCGGCGAGCCGTATTCGGGGCGCATTTTCATCAGGAAAGGTCTTTGTATGGGGAGTTGCTGCTTAATTTAGGCTCAACCTCTTTTCCTTATGTTACCATAGAGTCACAGCTCCTCGTCAGCAGTAAAAATACAGGATAGGAACTGTCAGTGTTGTTCACGAGCCAATTGATGACAAGCAAGAGATGCACATATGACCACCCACTGATTTTTGTGTTTTTGGCTTAGAGCATGCGGCACCCATACACTCGATTTTCGAACCTTTCGCATTACATGCAAGCAAATGTCGCACGATGATGGGATTCACACAGTCCCATCACATTTGCAGTTCTCGAGCACACAGACGTTGATGATTGTGGATGAATGCGGTTAAACGACCTTTGTCAAATGCTGAAGGTCTTCCTGAATGTGGAGAGCCACTAATGTCGAAACGATATTCCTCAAAACGAGAAAATCATTTTCGTCCCATGCTCTGTGCAATGGCATTATCCCCGTAGACGGCGCAAATGTTTCTGGGTACCTCCGCTGCTGTCACCCCTCTATTGAATTCAAACAGAAGAATATGTCGGAAATGCTCCGATTTCTCCGCTTTGCACTCCATCTTCTATCGTCCACAGCTCCACCGACAATATGGTAACTCAAATAGCAACAGTGAACTACAAATAAAAAATTACAATCGATAAATAAACCCATAGCAAGCAAAATACCACCACACAAAACAAAAACGCTACGAACTTATGCACAATCCTCGTAGGTAAACCTTATTACCCTGTCTTTAATTCTTTAATGTGAAGTCTGGCGAGCGCCCTGGGTTTTAACCGTGAGGTTTTTGGATGAATATGCTCTCCCACTCGCTAGTGGTGTTCTAGATCGCTACTGCTCTAGTGCAGCGCCCTCGGTGCCGCTACTGCTAGGTACGGCGGGTCGCGCGGCGCCGTCCATCAACCGTATCGGACACTACGCGACCCGAAGCGGCGCTCATTACGCTATCTGACAGCCCACCGGGGAGGCGCCACCGTGTCCTCAGCAGAGCGACCAGTGAGACACCTAGCGGCGAGGTAGCGGAGCCTCCAATTAGGTTTTCACAGGCGGCCACTAGATGCCAACACTGTGGAGCTGCTTTAAAGTTTGTCGTTTGTTATCGTTCGGGCAATGGCGTCTCAGAGATGATCCACCTAGTTTGTTTACACTTAGTGATTAGAGAACAGTATTGTAAAAAGAAATGAGAATTTTGCGTAATAGTCTGCGTTCGTTGATTTTTTTATGATCTTCATAAAGACCTTTAAATGCGAAATTTTTGATTAGGCTTTGCCATAACTGTTATTGATATCACACGAAACAACAAGTTTCTATGATATACCAGGAGATGTCAAAAGTAACCGGAATTATTTTTATTGCGCCCGCGCTTGTGATTGGTGTTGGCAGTACCAGATAGGTCTGACCCTGACTAATATAATATGACACACGTCAGTTGCCTGGCGGTACGCAGTTGGAGGAAATCAGGGAAAGTGTACAGGCATGTTTACTGTGCCCAACATGGATCTCAAGTTGCAGCAGGATGCGTCAGTTAGATTTTGCGTTGTTCTTAACAAACCTCCATAAAAAAACATTGGAAATATGCAGCAGACCATAGGGAAAACAAGTTTTTGAGTAGCATAAACTATTTTGGGAGGGTAAAAATGACCTTGCAGACCGCCCGCACCCCAGAAAGGACCTCAAACACGAGGACTGAAACCAATGTCAACACAATTCGTCATTTTGCCGGAAGACCATCGTTTATCGTTAACAAAGATCTTGGAGATTATGAATATATCCTATGGATCGCTGAAGACATTGCATGGAATGTTCTAGGGTGTAGAAACGTTGCAGCAAAGTGGGTGCGTCGAATGATCAGTGACGAACAGAAGGCTTACCGTGTGATGGCGTGTCAGCAATGGGTGGGAATGCTTCAGCGAGAACCAAATCTCTTGGAGAAAGTCCTCACATGTGAGAAATCGTGGTTTCATCGTTATGATTCAGAGACAAAACAGGACAGTGCCCAATGGAGACATCTTTCAAATCCAAGACCCAAAAAGACCAAAGCTCAACCAAGTGCAGGAAAAGTCACGCATCTTTTCTTCTTCGGTAAGCAACGCATTGTGATATGTCTGCGTAAGCAGAAGAAACTAACGATCAAAGTCCAAAAACAATTTATTGGACTGTTCAATTAACCAAAACAAATTCTCCGAGTATAACACCAACACAAAACAGTGATCCGTCTTCGAATCACAACTAAATACAAGAATCATATAGAAAACAACTGAAATAATTTCCTACTAGTCTCCGCCAGAGACTTCTCCGATATACCAAGCCTAATCCAGAGATCAGCGAGAAGATCCAAGCCGGGCTGCCTGGGGCGGCAGCTATCCACGTCTGCTGGCGGTCGATGAACTGCCGATGTGCGGCCGAGCGCTGGCCTTACAGCGCTTCGGCGGATGAGTACCTCGGAACTATTTTCCATCACGTGGTTTGACATGTGAAAATAGTTCCGGGGTCTGCAGCGACCTCTTCCTTATGTTTATGTGGGCCGGTAGTGGCCCCTGGTGTCTTTGCTGTGTTGTTGTTGTTGTTGTTATTGTGGCCGTTCATTAATATTGCCTGTCGGTTGTGTAGTGCTTCGGTGTGCCTGCGAAGCGGGCAACCCGCGGATGCAGGCTGTCATTTTGGTTGCTGATACTCTAGGCGCCGCGATGTCTGGTGGAGAAGGCCACAGCGCGTTGTCTATGATCACGTGGTAGATGAGCAACATACTGCTACTGCGAATTACTATTGTGATGTATTGAAGGGGCCATTAAGGAGGAACATTGCAACAAAAAAGCCCACATCTTGCTCAGATGGGATGGATCCTTCTTCAGGATCATGCAGTGGCTCATCTCACCTTCAAGACTCAAGAAATAACCACTGAATTACGCCCTGAGGTGATGCCACATCCACCTTATTCACCGGACCTAGCGCCCTGTGACTTCCACCTATTTCCTGCACTGAATAAAGAGCTTTGGGATCGTTATTTTCAGAGCGATCGAGAGCTAAACAATCAAATTTCGGGTGTACTCAATATACTAACGGAAAGGGGCTTCAAGGAGTGTTTTGAACATTGGACTGAACGCTGGAATCGTTGTATAGTGTCAAATGGAGACTACTTTGAAGGTCTGTAACGGAATTTGAATAAAGGTGAGCAGTATTTTCCACTAAGTAAACAATTCCGGTTATTTCTTGACAGCTCCTCGTATACAGTGTGTAGAAAAAGTGTGTCACGAAATTTTAACCCTGGATACGTGATGCCAGTAGGAACCAAAATTACTAATGTTGTGTAGGTCGATAATGCACCATTTTTAAACTGCGGAAACTTGGCGCCACGCGCTCCGATTGGCTGTGGGGTTGCCCTGTTGCCGTTCATCGGTTGACGGGCAGCGCTATGGATGTCTGTTCACACACACAAACGTCCCTCGCCTCGTCACTGCCCCAACGTGATACAAACGTGATACACACATGTGTCGAATAGGTCTTGCTCTTTGTCTGCACCTCAAGCCAGAGGCATTCACACGTAAGCTTCGCTTCGGAGCGCACACACGTCATTTGCAATCTAGTCATACCATAAATATTGCGGCATAGTATTAGTTTGAAGAACAATGAGACAGGGTTTTTGTTTATGGACTAGCCAACGGTAATGCGCATGAAGCTCGACGGTTGTATGAGGAACGGTACCCAGCAAGACGCTACCCACACGCGCAAACGTTTACAGCAGTTCACCGGCGACTTGGCGAAACAGGTTCGTTAGCGGGATATCATGGTGATGCTGGAAGACCTCGAACACCACGGGATGCTGCATGTGGAGAGAGTGTTCTCGAGTGCTTCGAGGAAGCACCTACAACAAGTACTCGATCAGTTGGACACGACATGGGGGTCACTCATCTGTTAGTCTGGGACGCTTTGAGGGATGACAGCCAGCATCCATATAGTTTCCATCCTGTCCAAGACCTAAATCCTGTGGCGGAGTATGAACACAGGCTAGGGTTTTGCTAGTGGTTTCTGCGACATGTTGCACAAATCGCGACTTCTCCGTCATTGTGTTGTGTACCAACGAGTGCACCTTCCATTGGGACGGCCTTGACAACACTCGAAACGTTCATTACTGGGCAAGGGGATATCCTCACGTCACGTACGTCCACAGACCCCAGGAACGATTTTCGCTCAACATTTGGGCAGGCATTGTGGGTGACCATCTGATTGGCCCGGTGCGTCTACCTCCTCGACTTCCGGGGCAAATTACCTTCACTTTTTGCAAGAAACTCTACCTAGCCTTCTGGCAGACGTTCATCTGGACATACGGCTATGCATGTGGTTTCATCATGATGGGGTGCCCGCACGTAACAGTCATGCTACATCTACATGTACATTTATACTCCGCAAGCCACCCAACGGTGTGTGGCGGAGGGCACTTTACGTGCCACTATCATTACCTCCCTTTCCTGTTCCAGTCGCGTATGGTTCGCGGGAAGAACGACTGCCGGAAAGCCTCCGTGCGCGCTCGAATCTCTCTAATTTTACATTCGTGATCTCCCCGGGAGATATAAGTAGGGGGAAGCAATATATTCGATACCTCATCCAGGCTGTGCGCAGGTACTTAAATGAACTCTTTGACGGCCTGGTAATTGGCAGAGATGCTCGTAGGACATGGCCCCCGCAATCACCAGAACTCATGCCACCGGACTTTTTCCTGTAGGGATTCTTCAAGGTTCTAGTTCACCCACCCGGACACGAACCACCTAGAAACTAGGAGAAATTAATGGATCGCATTCTACATGCCGCCAATCACATCATGTCAACGCCAGGAATCCTTGAAGGAGTTCGCCAAAACACCATTCGACGTTACCAAGCTTGTGTCACGTCAGAGAGTCGCCAGTTCGAGCACCTGCTTTTAGTAAACAATGTCCTAGCTACAAAAAAGGCCCATTTCAGGGCCGATACAATTTGTAAAAGACTTCTTGTACACGAACTAACAGATGTTGACGGGTTTGTTCCCAGTACGTCTAGTCATGAAACTATAATGGATGTGTCGGAACCCTGGCGGATTCGTCCCCAGAGTGGCGCGCTACCACCGAGCGTGCGAGTCGCTTTATATACAGCGTGATCTCCAGCAGGCAAAACATTCGCGGTCATGCATTGTCCAGAGCATTCGGCAACAGGGCAATCCCGCGGCCAACCGAAGCGCGTGGCGTCAGGTTTCCGTAGTTTAAAAATTGTGCGTTGTCTACCTACACATCATCAGTAATTTTAGTTCCTATTGGCATCAGCTATCCAGGGCTAAAATTTCGTGACACAATTTTTCTCCACCCTGCATATGGAAACTCGAGAGCAAGCGACAAATGAAAATTTGTACCAAGGATGGGGTTCGAATCCATGTCTCTTGGTTACTAGGCAGATGCGCTAACCATTACACCGCCTTGGAACAGTAACTTTGCACAACTGCGTGGACTACCATAGCACGTATCCCTCCTCAATCCATCTTTCTATTCATCCCTCAGCCCACTTGGCATTTGGCCTAAACACAAACAGCATTGCAGAGGCTCTCCAACTGTATTGGAATAGCACCCCAACATAGAATGAAATGCGAGATCCTGACTGAAACTTAGTTGTAGGTCCTTCAATCAAATGAAACTATATTATTCCAGAGACCTATTCAAGTCTGAAACATTTGTGATGTATATGTGCAGACTGGAGCAGCGAGGGAAAATTTGTAGAAATGCTGGGGGATTTAAGTGACATGTACATGTTGTGATAAAACTTTCTGGTAACCTATAGCACTGTCTAGTAGAAGGGGAAAGAAAAAACAGCACTTTCAGTACATGGCTCATAGTTTTGAGGGGTCTTTTACTGAATGGATGAATGGGAATATAAATATGAAAGGAAAAAAAAGTTGGATAGGTGACAGTAGAACTCGCACACTGAGGGTTTCGTACAAACTTAGTTACGCACACAGGCAGTTCATCCATTTTGGGAATCTATAATTACGACGATTTTCGCCCGTTATCGACATTGATACTGGCAAGATATTGTTCCAAGGGATTCCAAGACTTTCGACAATTTTTTAATTTAAGTTTTGAAGTCTTATAACAAATGACAAAAGTTTTTTCATGTGTTATTATTACAAATTTTTTTCTTTTACTTCTACCGTAGTCTTAAACATTCCATCTTGCCAAATTTCATGATTCGACGTCGACAGGAGGTACCCTACTGGTTTTGATAATTGAGTTTGCGAGTATCAAAATATGTAACACAAATGGCCGCATCTTTCGATTGCATTGACGTAGAAGCTTCAATTTTTTGCACCGCCAAGGGACCATAGATCGTAGTGCAGGTCATAAATTTAGACGTGACATGTCTACTGATTTCTGACAAAAAGGGCTTTTAACAGTCGGACAGACAGGAAGACGGACGGACGGACAACAGAGTTATCCTGTAAGGGTTCCGTTCTTATCGACCGATGTACAGAGCCCTAAAAATAACTCCGGGCGCCACAGGTTCTTTCCTGTAGAGCTTAGGTAACTTCATGCCTCGGACGAACTTTGAGTAATAAGCATGACATGTTAGAAACGTTAAATGTAATAATGATGCTACAATAAGTGTCAAATTTTATATACACTGAAGCGCTAAAGAAAGTGATGTAGGTATGTCTATTCAAATACACAGATATGAGAAGAGGCAAAACACGGCGCTGCAGTCAACCTATATAAGACAACAAGTGTCTGGCGCAGTTGTTAGATCGGTTGCTGCTGCTACAATGGGAGCTTATCAAGATTTAAGTGAGTTTGAACGTGGTGTTGTAGTCGGCGCACGAGAGATGGGACACAGCATCTCCGAGGTAGCGGTGAAGTGGGGATTTCCCCTTACGACCATTTCATTTCACGAGTGTACCATGAATATCAGGAAACCGGTAAAACATCAAACCTCTGACATCGCTGCGGCCGAAAAAAGATCCTGCAAGAATGGGACCAACGAAGACTGAAGAGTCTCGTTCAACGAGACAGAAGTGCAACCTTTCCGCAAATTGCTGCAAATTTCAGTGCTGGGCCATCAACAAAAGTCAGCGTGCGAACCACTCAACGAGACATCATCGATATGGCCTTTCAGAGCAGAAGGCCCACTCGTGTAGCCTTGATGACTGCAGGCCGGCCGGTGTGGTCGTGCGCTTCTAAGCGCTTCAGTTTGGAACCGCGTGACCGCTACGGTCGCAGGTTCGAATCCTGCCTCGGGCATGGATGTGTGTGATGTCCTTAGGTTAGTTAGGTTTAAGAAGTTCTAAGTTCTAGGGGACTGATGACCTCAGTAGTTAAGTCCCATAGTGCTCAGAGCCATTTGATGACTGCACGACACAAAACTTTACCTCTGGCCTGGGCCCATCTACAGCGACATTGGACTGTTGATGACTGGAAACATGTTGCCTGGTCGGACGCGTCTCGTTTCAAATCAAATCGAGCGGATGGACGTGTATGGGTATGGAAAGAACCTCATGAATCCGTGGACCCTGCATGTCAGAAGGGGGCTATTGAAACTGGTGGAGGCTCTGTAGTGGTGTGGGGCGTGTGCAGTTGGAGTGATATGGGACCCCTCATACGTCTAGACACGACTCTTGACAGGTAAATGGAAATGCCGTGTGGCTAGAGCCTCCCGTCGGGTAGACCGTTCGCCCGGTGCAAGTCTTTCGACTTGACGCCACTTGGCGACTTGCGTGTCTATGTGGATGAAATGAGGATACGGACAACACAACACTCAGTCCCTGAGCAGAGAAAATCTCCGACCCAGCCTGGAATCCAACCCGGACCGTTAGACATGACATTCCGCTGACCACTCAGTTACCAGGGGCAGACACTCTGACAGGTGACACGTACATAAGCACCCTGTCTGATCCCTTGCATCCATTCGTGTCCATTGTTCACTTGGGGAATTCCACCAGGACAATGCGACGCCCACACTCCCAGATTTGCTACAGAGTGATTCCGGGAACATTCTTTGAGTTTAAACACTGGCCACTGAACTCCCCAGACATGAGCGTTATTGAGCATATCTAGGGTGTCTTGCAACGTACTGTTCAGAAGAGATGTCCACCTTCTCGTACTCTTACGGATTTAAGGACAGCCCTACAGGATTCATTGTGTCAATTACCTCCAGCACTTCTTGATACTTTAGCCGAGTCCATGCCACTTCGTGTTACGGCACGTTATTGAGCATATCTAGGGTGCCTTGCAGTACGTGTCACCTGTCAGAGTGTCCGCCCCTGGTAGCTGAGTGGTCAGCGGAGTGTCATGTCTAACGGTCCGGGTTGGATTCCAGGCTGGGTCGGAGATTTTCTCTGCTCAGGGACTGAGTGTTGTGTTGTCCTTATCATCCTCATTTCATCCGCATAGACACGCAAGTCGCCAAGTGGACATTTGGAGGCAAAAACGTGGCCTCTATATCTTGATCTTGAAGTTCATCTTCATTAGGATGACAAGTGGCATTGTCTAGAAGCAACAGTGCTTTGCGGGGCAAGTTGTTGGCTTTCAGTTTGTGGCACGAACTCGTTAAAAAACCATTCTTTAAAAATGTCTGAGCTCATCTACGTATTTTTTTGGTTGTAATATTTCACCGGTAAAACACTTTTAGATACATTTTTAAATGCTCTCGTTTTTTTTTGGCTTACCTATCATAGACAGTTCCATTTTCAAATTTTCTATGGCGTTACTGCATGTAAGAATTGTCACTCTTTCTTTGCTACGTTTGTAGCCTGGCGCTGCCTTTTCGGCCTTTGACGCTAATGTTTTTTCCGGTAACATTTTGTAATTGAGACCAGTCTCGTCGCAGTTAAAAATTTGATCGCCTGTTAAGTTTTCCTTGTCCAATACCCTGTGAAGTTTATTCCTAAACAATTGAACAGCTTCAAAATTTGCTGAAAGCTTTGCACCACAGACATTAAGTTGCCGAATTCCGTATCTTTTCTTCCATCTATCGAACCAGCCTACACTTGCTGTGAAATCAGGTTCACCTTCGTTTAATTCGTTACGAAACTTTAAGGCTGTTTCCTGTAAAATAGGTCCCGACATGGGTACACCTTTATCTCTGTTGAGTAAACCACAGAAACAAAGCTTCACTTACTTTTTCATAATCACATTTTTCATGGTTTTCCGATCTTCCCAAAACAGCCGAGGTTGCTCGCTGAGAACACCACTTCTCAGTTTCATTGCGGTTCGTTTTCCAGTCTCCGACTGTTGTTTTCCCGACGTTATAATCTTGTGCCACTTTTAATAAAGTTTCACCATTGTCTATTCTTTTTAAAGCTTTAAGTTTTTCTTCCATTGAAACGACCACCTTTATCCGTTTTGAATCCATCACCACAAATTTTTACAATAAACGAAGTGCAACACGTCCACTCCACTACAGATCTACGTTAGCATTGAGGAGTGAGGAGTAGCAGACGGCGACAATGAACTGAGTATCAACAAACAACACGTTAGTCACTGACCTGCCGTCGGCTGGCGCACAGCCGGCGCTGTGAAAGGGTCGGATAACACAGAAGGTCGGAAACCGAAGATCCGATAAACGAGGCTCTACTGTACATCAGAACTGGCGTATTAGTTATATGTTACACTACGCATATAAATGTCTAAAGCAGGAGCAGGCAGGAATCCTGCACGTGTGCGGTGCACTTGCACGCGTGCAGTTAACAGGTGTTCTGCGTGCACACAGGGGCAAGCTGGCCACCCGCTTATCCCCCCCCCCCCCCCCCCCCACACACACACACCATACCTTCTGCCCACTCCTTCCTCTGCAATGCGTTTGTTTCCTAGCTTGCTCTATTGAATGTAGAAATAAGATTAGTAGGAGTGCTTGAAAGATGTGTTTTGAAAGAGTATCTATTACCTACGATACGTTTTATTTAATTATCACAGGTGGAGTGGAGCAAAATTTCTACATACAGACAAACGCAAACAGTTACTTAAATTTTCATCTCTAATGTTTGCTCTTAACCGACACATACTAATTCAGCAAATGGTTTTCCACCTCTCGCTATATTACGCGCAATCTTATAACTTGCTCGTACCGCTGGGCTGTTATTGTTGTCGTCCTGAAAAATTGAAATCAGTGCTCCATAAAATGTTAAATCAGTTAGATGAGAGACATGACGAAAGAAAGTCGCAGATCTCTCGTGACAACAGCAACTTACGTCAGATTCATCTAGTATCGTCAGATCGCTCTTCTTAAGCTCAGTCAATTTCCCCATACGCTCAGAATCCGACAATAAATTGTACTCGTCCTTGTGAAATTTGTTATAATGGCCTTCAATACTAAACTTCCGCTGGCCAGCGAGAATACTGCCACATATTAAACATTTTGAATTTTCACGTTTTTGCACAAAGAAAAAATGATTCTCGCTTTCCTTTTTAAAAGATAGCAAATCTCCACTTCTCCGTTTCCTTGTTTCACTCTGCATTTTCCGGTTCTTGAAATACAACGTTCACCACGTAGTGGTCGCTACGCATCAACGTCCGCAGCTTAGCCTGGCACTACACTACCGCAACCTGCCGGCTGTCGCCACTGCCCCGGTCGACGATCGCACGCGAGCAGCACACGTGCAGCGCTGTGCGCTCAAGAGCCGCGTGCAACGTTTGCCCGCCCTTGGTCTAAGGCCGGTATTACACTATCAAATTTCTTTGTCAAATATCTTTGTCAAAGATATTTGATGGTGTAATAGGGAACTTTGTCAAATGTCGTCCAATATTTAATCAGATCTAGGGCCTCGCTGTAGATTTGATCAAAGAAGTCGCTTGTCTTCTGTTCACTGCAGTGTGACATGTTACCACATGGAGCGCTAGCATCGCTGCAGCGTCCTGTCGGCTGTAGTGTTTTTATAAACATTGCCGGTAAATACAATTGGTGTGTGCCGACAACTACAAAATTAATAAGAGATGCATGAAGCTGATGAGGCGCTTTGCAACGTGGGGCACCCTGAATACAAAAATAGATTAAGAAGATTGGAGACCTAACCTAACCTAACCCTCTCCTGTAGCAAGGAATCGGAGTGTCACAGTGAGCCTGTCTTCTGCAGATGTAGCAGTTCTTAAGTGAATATTGCGCTTTGTGATGTGAGCAGATACAGAAATGTATGCTCATCCATTCTTAAGTAATTGATGTACGACTTGACGTCCTCCACTATAAGCTAATGTAACAAGTTTTGTTGAACGCTTTTATCGTGTCGTAAAACCCACGGCTTCACCCAGGTATGTTTCCTTTTTTTTCCCCCGCTTCTCTTCCGTATGTGCACATAGTGCAATTGTGGCACATGCAACTGCTGCGGTTAGTAACAAGTTGTTGGTGTCAGCCATCTTGAACTTTGACGAAAAATATGATTACAGTGTAACACCCCTTCTAGCGCTACGTCAAAGATCTTTGTCAAATATATTTGACGGAATATTTGATCACATCTTTGATCAAATCTTTGACAAAGAAATTTGATAGTGTAATACCGGCCTAAAGGCTGTAACCATACAGGGCGTTACCGTAAGTGCGTGCAAAAGTGGTACAGGTCATACAGAATGTTCCACTGAACAATTTGAGGTAGGGAACCTGGGCTCAGAGGAGCCAGCTTAAGAAGATAATAGGAATCAAATCGCATTACTGTGTACGTTTTGATTTACGTTAGTTAACTGCAGATACCATCATTGACGCAATGAACGTACAATTTGTACTGTATCTTACAAAATGTGCTGAAAGTGGCTGCCATCAACCTCAATGCAAGCGTGACATCAGCAAACAAGATTCCGACGCACCCTGACGGATATCACTGGTATGTTTCGAATCACATCGCAGGCAGCTACAATTCTGGCAGCTAATTCCGTCTCCAAATCCACTGGAGTCTCATACACAAGTGACTTTAGGTGTCCCCATAGGAAATAATCACGGGAATTCAGTTCAGGTGACCTCGCAGACTATGGAATAGGACCTCCCCTTTCAAGGCAGTGGCCAGGAAATACCCTACTGGTACTGCTCCATCGTATTGTACTGTACGTCTCTGACTAGCACTGACAAGGGAACCTCCCCATCGCACCCCCCTCAGATTTAGTTATAAGTTGGCACAGTGGATAGGCCTTGAAAAACTGAACACAGATCAATCGAGAAAACAGGAAGAAGTTGTGTGGAACTATGAAAAAAATTAGTAAAATATACAAACTGAGTAGTCCATGCGAAGATAGGCAACATCAAGGACAATGGGAGTCTAGGAGCGCCGTGGTCCTGTGGTTAGCGAGAGCAGCTACGGAACAAGAAGTCCTAGGTTCAAGTCTTCCCTCGAGTGAAAAGTATATTTTTTTATTTTCAGTTTATGTGACAAACTCTTATGTTTTCATCACTTTTTTGCGAGTGATTATCACATCCACAAGAAAACCTAAATGGGGCAAGGTAGAAGAATCTTTTTACCCATGTACAAGTTAGGTGGGTCGACAACATATTCCTGTCATGTGACGCACATGCCGTCACCAGTGTCGTACAGAATATATCAGACGTGTTTTCCTGTGGAGGAATCGGTTGACTTATGACCTTGCGATCAAATGTTTTCGGTTCCCATTGGAGAGGCACGTCCTTTCGTCTACTAATCGCACGGTTTTGCGGTGCGGTCGCAAAACACAGACACTAAACTTACTGCAGTGAACAGAGACGTCAGTGAACGAACGGACAGATCATAACTTTGCGAAAATAAAGAAAGTAAAATTTTCAGTCGAGGGAAGACTTGAACCCAGGATCTCTCGTTCCGCAGCTACTCACGCGAACCACGGGACCACGGCGCTCCTGAGCTCACTTTTCCTTGATGTTGCTTATGTGGCGCATGGACTACTCAGTTTGTATATTTTACTAATTTTTTTCAGAGTTCCACACAACTTCTTCCTGTTTTCTCAATTGATCTGTGTTCAGTTTTTCAAGGCCTATCCACTGTGCCAACTTATAACTAAATCTAAGGGGGGTGCGATGGGGAGGTTCCCTTGTGAGTAATAAATGGGTCTGTCGTTGGTTAATAGCACGTTCTGTCATGGCATAATTTAAATAGGAGACAACAAAGCCACCTTATGGACAAGTAAAGTAAACAAAACCTGCATCATGACTTTCTGGTAATCAGGGCCGTCCACCTAGTTTTCTCGCAGGTAACGAAGAATTCACAGTAGGCATAAAGTTGTACGCACGCTACTCGTAAATAAGCTGGGAAACAGTAATACTAGACAAAGCGGCTGACAAGTTTACTTCCGTATCTCGTTAATCTGGCTTCTCCGACTCCAGGTTCCTACATCAAATTGTTTAGTGGAGCGTTCTTTATGTCCTGTTTCATTTTTGCACGCTCTTACGAAAACACCCTGTATATATATTATTATTTGATATTGAAGTACGAGGGGTGTTCAGTAAGTAATGCAACACATTGTTTTCTGAAATCAGATTGGTTTTATTCAGGATTCCAATACATTATATAATTCCTCACTCTTTTGGCTACCGAATCCTATTTTTCAACATAATATCCGTTCAATACGACGATCATACGCCACGTTACCCAGCGGACTTCTATGCAAGCACAGTACCTATCTACGCGTCGACGTCAGGGCCAACATCTTGCTGCATCACTAGCCTCGCCATCATCTACGTAATGCTTCACGAGAGTGCATCCTTCGTAGTACCAAACATATGGAAGTCGAAGGGTGTGATATTGGGGCTGTAGGATGGATGAGGAAGAACAGTCCAATGATGACAGACGCCTTGCCCAACGACTCACCGAGCTTTTGTTCACTGCCATATCTCCGTAGCCATTCTGCAAGTGCATGTGAATTTGTTTTCCGCCAAAAGAAATTCGAGGTGGCACAATAGTTAGCACACTGGCCTCGCATTCGGCAGGACGACAGTTCAAACCCGCGTTCGGCCATCCTGATTTAGATTTTCCGTGATTTTCGTAAGTCGCTTCAGGCAAATGCGGGCTGTTTCCTCTGAAAGGGCATGGCCAGCTTCCTTCCCCATTCTTCCCTAATCCTATAGGACCGATGACCTCACTGTTTGGTACCCTCATCCGAATCAACCAACCAGATTCGTTGTCCGGTCTCTGCTTCCAACGCACATCCGTCGCAGACGTCATTTTGAAGGCTAGCGGCGCCATCTACCGGGAGTTCAAGGAACTATAGGAGCTGAAGCTGGAATATCACATGATGTCCCACAACAAATTCCATATTTTTCAGCCTAAACTGGCCAAGGAAAAAAAAAGTGTTGCATTAGTTGTTGATCACCCCTCAAATAATGAATTGCGTCAGAAACGATGCGCTTTTGACAGATCATCAGTATGTCGTGGCATTGGAACGGCATATTTTCGTAGTACACAAGTTATAATATGAAAAGCCTTTAACTCGTAATACGTAAGTTCTCGTCATTTTGTTGTAACACATTGTACCAAAAACGACGCATTTTCGAGACATACATAATGTTTCAGTGCTCTGAAAACAGCTTATATTCATAGCACGTACTTCACAATATAAAAACCGCCAAATACGGAATTCAGCTATCGACTTAATCTAATATGGCGTGTCCTCAGTTCCGCTTGTGACGTAAAACGGATGTTGCGTCTCCTTAGCCAAGTTCCTTTCTACGCAGCAAAACAATCCGACTTGGCAGATTCTTCCTTCGACGCTTCGAAACTAACGGAACGTGAAATTCCACGCTGTGACGTCAGTACACTCGATCAGCTCCTCGTCGACGAACACGTTCACGTCCCGAGTGATCTCCTACCGCTTTCAGTTACTTCGCTGTCCACCATTTTGACGTTGGCGTGGCTACTGAAAGCAAGATCTTCTTCAGTGAAAAAAATTACAGGAAAAGGAATTTCGTGTTTCGGGCTTGCTACGTCTTAAGGCGAACTCCGCTCTGGTACTCGCTCCTCTCGCATTATTAACCCTGCGACATTTTGTTTGATTTGATTTATCGCTTCATCAAACGTACAGGTCGAGTGGCCGCGGAGTGAAAAGGCTATCGAACTGAACGATGAGAAACTTAGGAACAGGACGGAGACAGACCATGTCTGGGTTTGCAGCCAGCGGTGTGGTCCGCGACGTTGTGGTGGTTTCTGGTAGCGCTGTGGCGAGGCGCCACCGTTCGCAGGGGCTGCAACCGGACGCCGGGCCGTTAGTTAGCGCTGACAACTCAATCCCTCACAGCGCAATATCGCGGCGGGCCGTTTAATCACAAACAGCCCCCTCCCCTGCCTTCCACCCCAAACCTCCTGTTAGGGCGGTAAGGGGCCCTTCCCCGGTGATCTGTGGCCATCTGGCTGCGCTCGCATTTCGCAGTTATCCTCCACCTGCCCTAAAAAAAATTCTCTGATAAATTTAAAACAAAGAACGTCATGTAGGAAAGGCGTTCAATAAGTAATGCAACACTTTTTTTCTCGGCCAATTTTGGTTGAAAATGAGCGGAATTTGTTGTACGCCATTGGGGAATATTTTCACTTCAGCCACTAGAGCCTCTTACAGCTCCGATAGGTGGCGCCGCTATACGCAGCCTTCAAAATGGCGTCTGTTACGGAGGTGCTTTCCAAGCAGAGAGCTGTTGTTGAGTTTCTTTTGGAGGAAAACCAGAGCAGATATTCATAGGCGTTCACAGAATCTCTACGGACACCTGAAAGTGAACAAAAGCACAGTGAGTCGGTGGTAGTGAACAAAAGCGCGGTGAGTCATTGGGCGAGGTGCTTATCACCATCAGACAATGTCGCGAAAACCTGTCCGATCTCCCGCGTACCTCACGCGGCTGTAACTCCTCCAGTGTTGGAACGTGCGGACACTCTCATTCGAGGTGAACGGCAGATCGCAGACAGACACCTCGGTGGTCAATTGGACGTCTCTGTTGTTAAGCGCAGACACACTCGTCCACCAGTTGGGGTACTCAAAGGTGTGTGTCTGCGGGGTTCCTCGCTGTCTAAGAGAAGACTATAAAGAACAACAAAGGACCATTTGTGTGAAATTGCTTGCGTGTTATGAGAATGATCTGACAATTTTGGGACAGACATGGTCACAGGCGATGAAACATGGGATCATCACTCCGAACTGGAAGTAACACGGCTACCTACACTCATGCTCATAAATTAAGGATAATGCTGATACATGGTGAAACAACGCTCTGGTGGGCAGTTTGCGGTTTTAAATCACCTCGGGGTATAACCATGCGGTGCGTTTGACCTGCGGTTGTCGCACGGTGGCGCTGGCTGCAGTCCACATACGCAGAGGTGTGTTGGTGCATGTCAGAGGACGGTGCAGCGAGTAAGTGTGCATACGTTTTCAGACGTGCGAATGGTGACTGTGTGTTGAAAATGGCTCAAAGAACACACATCGATGACGTTATGAGGGGTAGAATACTAGGGCGACTGGAGGCTTGTCAAACACAGCAGGTCGTAGCACGGGCCCTCCGTGTGCCACAAAGTGTGATCTCAAGATTATGGCAACGATTCCAGCAGACAGTAAACTTGTCCAAGCGCTACAGTACGGGACGTCCACAGTGTGCAACACCACAAGAAGAGCGATATCTCACAATCAGCGCCCGCAGACGGCCATGGAGTACTGCAGGTGGCCTTGCTCTGGACCTTACCGCAGCCACTGGAACAGTTGTCTCCAGACACACAGTCTACAGACGACTGATCAGACATGGTTTATTCACCCAGAGACCTGCAAGGAGCATTCCAATGACCGCTTGTCACAGGAGAGCCCGTAAAGCCTGGTAGCAAGAACACAGTACATGGTCATTGGAACAGTGGTCCCAGGTTATGTTCACGGACGAGTCCAGGTAGAGTCTGAATAGTGATTCTCGCTGGGTTTTCATCTGGCATGAACCAGGAACCAGATACCAACCCCTTAATGTCCTTGAAAGGGACGTGCATGGAGGTCATGGTTTGATGGTGTGGGGCGGGATTATGATTGGTGCACGTACATCCCTGCATGTCTTTGACAGAGGAACTGTAACAGGTCAGGTGTATCGGGACGTCATTTTGCAGCAGTATGTCCGCCTTTTCAGGGGTGCAGTGGGTCCCACCTTCCTCCTGATGGATGATAACGCACGACCCCACCGAGCAGCCATCGTGGAGGAGCACCCTGAAGCAGAAGGTATCAGGGGAATGGATTGGCTTGCCTGTTCTCCAGACCTAAACCCCATCGAGCACGCCTGGGATGCTCTCGGTCGATGTATAGCTGCACGTCTTCAAACCCCTAGGACACTTCAGGAGCTCCGACAGGCACTGGTGCAAATATGGGAGGCTATACCCCAGCAGCTGCTCGACCACCTGATCCAGAGTATGCCAACCCGTTGTGTGGCCTGTGTACATATGCATGATATCATATCCCATATTGATGTCGGGGTACATGTGCAGGAAACAGTGGCGTTATGTAGCACATGTGTTTCGGGACGGTTTTTTCAACTTATCACCAATGCCGTGGACTTACCGATCTGTGTCGTGTGTGTTCCCTATGTGCCTGTGCTATCAGCGCCAGTTTTGTGTAGTGCAACGTTGTTTGTCAGCACATTCTGCAATTATCCTTAATTTATGAGCATGAGTGTATGAAGTGGCGCCACACCATCTGTCCTCCGATGAAAAAGTTCAAAGCCGCACCCTGAGCCGGTAAAATCATGGCAAAAGTCTGCTGGGACTCGGAAGAGGTTATTCTGCGTGATGTAATCCCTCACGGTACAACGGTCAACTCGGGAACGTGTTGCGCTACCCTTAGGAAACTGAAGAAACGGCCTCAGCGCGTTCGTCGCCACAAAAACACAAACGTTCCCCTTCTCCATGAGAATGTAAAGCTAGACGCAAGTCTGCAGAACCAAGAGGATCTCACAAAACTTCATTGCACTGTCCATACTCATCCACACTACACCCCAGATGCCGCGACTCCCGACTTCCAACTGTTTGGACCAATGGTGGATGCCCTTCGCGGGAAGCAGTACGTGAATGATGGGAAGGTTACAGATGTAACAAGGCTTAGCTCCGATGTCGACTAGCAGAGTGGTAGCAGGGGGCATACAGGCCCTCCCAGTAGGGTGGCGTAAGACAGTCGCAGTGAATGGAGATTATGTTACAAACAGGGTTTTGTAGCCGAAAAAGTGGGGTATAATATTGTGTATTTGAGTCCCGAATAAAACCAACCTGCTTCCAGAAAAAACGTGTTGCATTACTTACTGAACAACCGTCGTATGACGACTGAAATACACTCCTGGAAATTGAAAAAAGAACACCGTGAATTCATTGTCCCAGGAAGGGGAAACTTTATTGACACATTCCTGGGGTCAGATACATCACATGATCACACTGACAGAACCACAGGCACATAGACACAGGCAACAGAGCATGCACAATGTCAGCACTAGTACAGTGTATATCCACCTTTCGCAGCAATGCAGGCTGCTATTCTTCCATGGAGACGATCGTAGAGATGCTGGATGTAGTCCTGTGGAACGGCTTGCCATGCCATTTCCACCTGGCGCCTCAGTTGGACCAGCGTTCGTGCTGGACGTGCAGACCGAGTGAGACGACGCTTCATCCAGTCCCAAACATGCTCAATGGGGGACGGATCCGGAGATCTTGCTGGCCAGGGTAGTTGACTTACACCTTCTAGAGCACGTTGGGTGGCACGGGATACATGCGGACGTGCATTGTCCTGTTGGAACAGCAAGTTCCCTTGCCGGTCTAGGAATGGTAGAACGATGGGTTCGATGACGGTTTGGATGTACCGTGCACTATTCAGTGTCCCCTCGACGATCACGAGTGGTGTACGGCCAGTGTAGGAGATCGCTCCCCACACCATGATGCCGGGTGTTGGCCCTGTGTGCCTCGGTCGTATGCAGTCCTGATTGTGGCGCTCACCTGCACGGCGCCAAACACGCATACGACCATCATTGGCACCAAGGCAGAAGCGACTCTCATCGCTGAAGACGACACGTCTCCATTCGTCCCTCCATTCACGCCTGTCGCGACACCACTGGAGGCGGGCTGCACGATGTTGGGGCGTGAGCGGAAGACGGCCTAACGGTGTGCGGGACCGTAGCCCAGCTGCATGGAGACGGTTGCGAATGGTCCTCGCCGATACCCCAGGAGCAACAGTGTCCCTAATTTGCTGGGAAGTGGCGGTGCGGTCCCCTACGGCACTGCGTAGGATCCTACGGTCTTGGCGTGCATCCGTGCGTCGCTACGGTCCGGTCCCAGGTCGACGGGCACGTGCACCTTCCGCCGACCACTGGCGACAACATCGATGTACTGTGGAGACCTCTCGCCCCAGGTGTTGAGCAATTCGTCGGTACGTCCACCCGGCCTCCCGCATGCCCACTATACGCCCTCGCTCAAAGTCCGTCAACTGCACATACGGTTCACGTCCACGCTGTCGCGGCATGCTACTAGTGTTAAAGACTGCGATGGAGCTCCGTATGCCACGGCAAACTGGCTGACACTGACGGCGGCGGTGCACAAATGCTGCGCAGCTAGCGCCATTCGACGGCCAACACTGCGGTTCCTGGTGTGTCCGCTGTGCCGTGCGTGTGATCATTGCTTGTACAGCCCTCTCGCAGTGTCCAGAGCAAGTATGGTGGGTCTGACACACCGGTGTCAATGTGTTCTTTTTTCCATTTCCAGGAGTGTATTTACGCTGTGATGCACTGAAACATTTAGAACTTAGCGTCAATCAGGAGTGACAAGAACAAGCGAATTTAACTTATTTTGCGTGTGCAGTATAGCGGGAAGAAAACATGATTCAATGTGTGCTTGATACAGGATGCGAAATTTACTGAGCAGACCTACCACCTCTGGGGATGATTACCCCCTGAGGGTTACAGTGTAATTTTCCGAGGGAGAAAAACAAGACGGTTCAATTGTGTTTTGATCATGAAACTCAATGTGGCGTCGCCCAGAGGTCTCGGTGCTACAGCAGAACCGTCAACGCGAATCTATACCACAGACATTAGCGAGGGCTAGCTGCACTCTGTAGCAGTCAGTGAGAGGCACTCCAGAAGACCACGCCTCCCCTCTCAGCAACAACAGCGCCCTCACACTAGGGTCAATATGGTGTGGAGCGTACAAGAGCTCCAGACAGAATCGTCATCTAGGACAAATAAAGTCCTTAAAGTTTAAGAACAACTTGTGCTGTTTTGAATATCGAACATTGTGCCTGCAAGATAACAATTTTTTAATCTTTGCTACAAGTGATACACTACTGGCTATTAAAATTGCTACACCAAGAAGAAATGCAAAAGATAAAACGGGTATTCATTGGACAAATATATTATACTAGAACTGACATGTGATTACATTTTCACGCAGTTTGGGTACATAGATCCTGAGAAATCAGTACCCAGAACAACCACCTCTGGTCGTAATAACAGCCTTGATACGCCTGGGTATTGAGTCAAACAGAGCTTGGATGGCGTGTACAGCTACAGCGGCCCATGCAGCTTCAACACGATACCACAGTTCATCAAGAGTAGTGACTGACGTATTGTGACGAGCCAGTTGCTCGGCCACCATTGACCAGACGTTTCCAATTGGTGAGAGATCTGGAAAATGTGCTGGCCAGGGCAGCAGTCGAACATTTTCTGTATCCAGAAAGGCCCCCACAGGACGTGCGACATGCGGTCGTGCATTATCCTGCTGAAATGTAGGGTTTCGCAGGGATCGAATGAAGGGTAGAGCCGCGGTCGTAACACATCTGAAATGTAACGTCCACTGCTTAAAGTGCCGTCAGTGCGAACAAGAGATGACCGAGACGTGTAACCAATGGCACCCCATACCATCACGCCGGGTGATACGCTAGTATGGGGATGACGAATACACGCTTCCAATGTGCGTTTACGGCGATGTCGCCAAACACGGATGCGTCCATCATGCTGCTGTAAACGGAACCCGGATTCTTCCGAGAAAATGACGTTTTGCCATTCCCGCAACCAGATTCGTCGTTGAGTACACCAACGTAGGCGCTCGTGTCTGTGATGCAGCGTCAAGGGTAACCGCAGCCATGGTCTCCGAGCTCATAGTCCATGCTGCTGCAAACGTCGTGCAGAACTGTTCGAACCTGAGACCGTAGCGGTCGCGCGGTTCCGGACTAAAGCGCCTAGAACCGCTCGGCGACCGCGGCCGGCATGGAAGCAGGAGAGTGTTTGGTATCCTGGAGGAGCGCTTTGGTAGTCGCATTCTGGCTCTGTGGTACCCGGAGGCCACTAGCGTGGGTATCGATTGGCCGCCATATTCTCCGGATCTGAAAACATGCGACTCCTTTTTGTGGGGCTATATTTAACGACAAGGCGTACAGCAATAACCGCAAAACCATTGCTGAGCTGAGGTCCTCCTGAGCATCGATGTTCCGACACTTCAGCGGGCCATGCAGGATTTCGCTATTCGTCTGCGCCAAATCATCGGTAATGATGACAGGCAATCGAACATGTCATAACCTAAATACGAATATCTACAGTGACTCTTACATGTTGAATGAAGTGTGTGCACGTCGTAGTTTGTAGCTAATTTATGGTTTTTTTCGCATATAGTTCAATAATTGTCACCGTGTTGCTATGTGGCGAACGACATTCTCATTAAAATTGTCTAAACTAGCCATCCAAGATCTTCTGGCAATTTCCTTATGAAGTGTTGAAAATGTCGAACATTCACCTGTCTGCACTCTTTGCAGTTACTTCTTGATTCGCGGAACGGAAGTAAACGATAAATCAGTTACTTCGGCTACTAGTTTCAATGTAGGTTTTGATTTAAGTAGAGCACCTAGCATAACTTTTCTCTTCATAAAGTATCGGACATTTGCAACCACTTCGCATGTTTCACTATGAAGAACTTTGCTCTCTAACTTGTTCTGTACTGGTGGTATCTTCAAGTTACAAGTGGAGTGTTCCTCTTGAGTCTACGGCAAGACATTTGCGATCGACTGAACGGCCTGTACTCCTCGTAGTGTGCTCGGTGTTCAATTCTGTTTGCATTCCAGTCTGTGAATCTTTCGTGCTGTTGCAGTCTTATAGTTCCGTTTTGTCCCTGGCCTGCTTCCGGACTCTCCTAGTTAGGTTGTGTTCGGCGTTTATCACAACCGCCATGCGCCGTGCTGTTCCACACTCGTCCTAAGCGTTTTAGTGAATACCACCATCCCGCTACGCGAGGTATAACAATTTTATAATGACTGCGATCCACTTTGTCCAATTTCCGTTACACAGCATATCCTTTCCGTCGTGTATTTAAAAATTTCCGTTGCGTTTAGTGGATCTTCATCTTTTTATATCCCAGCAGTCGGACTTCGAGATAAGGACGAAATTCAACAACTACAGCACTCGACGTTGTATTCGCCGGAATACTGAGTTAGTGGTTAGCACGACAACGAAAAATTATAAATCCGAAACAACTTCTCCAGTGACTTTTGAATACACGATTGAACTAAAGAAAGATTGGCAATGACAGGTTCCAAGTACACTTGGATGAATTACGTCTATGAAATCAGTAACAAGACTAAGGGGAAAAGTTGAAGTAGAACAATTCACTGATGAACTCTCCTTCAATTTGCTACATGCAAACAGATATCTGTAACTAGGTAGTAAATAAACGTCTCAAAAATGAGATCGACAGGAAGTATAAAATGACTAAGCAGGGATAGCTAGAGGACAAATGTAAGGATGTAGAGACTTATCTCACTAGGGGTAAGATAGATACTCCCTAGAGGAAAATTAACGAGACCTTTGCAGAGAAGAGAACCACTTGTATGAATATCCTCAGATTGAAACTCAGTTCTAACCAAAGAAGGGAAAACAGAAAGGTGGAAGGAGTGGTGGTGGTGGCTAGTGTTTAACGTCCCGTCGACAACGAGGTCATTAGAGACGGAGCGCAAGCTCGGGTTAGGGAAGGATTGGAAAGGAAATCGGCCGTGCCCTTTCAAAGGAACCATCACGGCATTTGCCTGAAACGAGTTAGGGAAATCACGGAAAACCTAAATCGGGATGGCCGGAGACGGGATTGAACCGTCGTCTTCCCGAATGTGAGTCCAGTGTGCTAACCACTGCGCCACCTCGCTCGGTGTGGAAGGAGTATATAGAGGGTTATACTAGGGCGACGTACTTGAGGACCATATTATGGAAATGGAAGAGGATGTAGATGAAGATGAAATGGGAGATACGATACTGCTTGAAGAGTTTGACAGAGCACTGAAAGATCTGAGTCGAAACAAGGGCCCCGGGAGTGGACAACATTCCATTAGAACTACTGACGGCCTTGGGAGAGCCAGTCCTGACAAAACCCTACCATCTGGTGAGCAAAATGTATGAGACAGGCGAAATACCCTCAGACTTCAAGAAGAATGTAAAAAATTCCAATTCCAAAGAAAGAAAGCAGATGTTGACAGATGTGGAAATTACCGAACTATCAGGTTAATAAGCCACGGCTGCAAAATAATAACACGAATTGTTTACAGACGAATGGAAAAACTGGTGGAAGCCGACCTCGGGGAAGATCAGTTTGGATTCCGTAGAAATATTGGAACACGTGAGGCAATACTGATGTTATGACTTATCTTATAAGAAAGATTAAGGAAAGGCAAACCTACGTTTCTAGCATTTGTAGACTTAGAGAAAGCTTTTGACAATGTTGACTGGAATACTCTTTCAAATTCTAAAGGTGGCAGGCGTAAAATACAGGGAGCGAAAGGCTATTTACAATTTGTACAGAAACCAGATGGCAGTTATAAGAGTCGAGGGGCATGAAAGGGAGGCAGTGGTTGGGAAGGGAGTGAGACAGGGTTGTAGCCTCTCCCCGATGTTATTCAATCTGTATATTGAGCAATCAGTAAAGGAAACAAAAGAAAAATTCGTAGCAGGTATTAAAATCCATGGAGAAGAAATAAAAACTTTGAGGTTCACCGATGACAATGTAATTCTGTCAGAAACAGCAAAGGACTTGGAAGAGCAGTTGAACGGAATGGACAGTGTCTTGAAGCGAGGATATAAGATAAACATCAACAAAAATAAAAGGAGGATAATGGAATGTAGTCGAATTAAGTCGGGTGATGGTGCGGGAATTAAATTAGGAAATGGGACGCTTAAAGTAGTAAACGAGTTTTGCTATTTGGGGAGCAAAATAACTGATGATGGTCGAAGTAGAGAGGATATAAAATGTAGACTGGCAATGGCAAGGAAAGCTTTTCTGAAGAAGAGAAATTTGTTATCATCGAGTATAGATTTAAGTGTCAGGAAGTCATTTCTGAAAGTTTTTGTATGGAGTGTAACGATGTACGAAAGTGAAACATGGATGATAAATAGTTTGAACAAGAAGAGAATAGAAGCTTTTGACATGTGGTGCTACAGAAGAATGCTGAAGATTAGATGGGTAGATCACATAACTAATATGGAGGTATTGAATAGAATAGGGGAGAAGAGGAGTTTGTGGCACAACTTGAAAAGAAGGGACCGGTTGGTTGGACATGTTCTGAGGCATCAAGGGATCACAAATTTAGCGTTGGAGGACAGCGTGGAGAGTAAAAATCGTAGAGGGAGACCAAGAGATGAATACACTAAATAGATACAGGATGTAGGATGCAGTAGGTACTGGAAGATGAAGCTTGCAGAGGATAGAGTAGCATGGAGAGCTGCATCAAACCAGTCTCTGGACTGAAGACAACAACAACAACAACAACAACAACAACAACAGGGAGTAAATAATTACCACAATCATTAAAATGATTATAGGACTTTAAATCCACCAAGAGCAACATTTTATGAAAAGCAATTATGTTTTTCACATATAAATTTCCGAAGTTCTGAAATGGTTCAAATGGCTCTGAGCACTATGGGACTTAACATCTATGGTCATCAGTCCCCTAGAACTTAGAACTACTTAAACCTAACTAACCTAAGGACATCACACAACATCCAGCCATCACGAGGCAGAGAAAATCCCTGACCCCGCCGGGAATCGAACCCGGGAACCCGGGCGTGGGAAGCGAGAACGCTACCGCACGACCACGAGATGCGGGAGAAGTTCTGATTTTCGCGGTATAAACTAGAATGAAACCAAAGAGTCTGGAAATTGGCAAAGAATTTGAGAAATTACGAGCTATGTGTAACACAGGACGGTTTTCAGTTGGTTGGACTTCTGCATAAAACATCCCAGCAGCCAGCAAAAGGCGCACCTTCACTGGATGGCAATTCCTGTGGCCGACAACGCATTCGACGCGACTCCTGAGTCCACAGGTCGATCCGACGAACCACAGGAAGCTGACTGAGGGAATATGAAAAAAAAAGAACCTTTATAAAAAAATTTAGATATTGCAGTGCCTGTATTGTTAATAACAACTACGCAATGGTTCTTGGGACATGCGTGCATGTATTACATCGTACTTATTCGTCGATACCAGACAGCGGCTTTCAATTAAAATGCACAGCAATTGTATGCCACTGAAACATTGACTGTGGGAAAACCGGAACAGAAGAGAATTGAAACATTTGAGATGTGGAGCTATAGACGAATGTTGACAATTAGGTGAACCGATAAGCGAAGTAACGAGGTGGTTCTGCGCAGAACCGGGGAGGAAAGGAATATGTGGAAAACAGTGGCAAGAAGAAAGGACAGGATGATAGGACATCTGTTAAGACATCAGCGAATAACTTCCACGGTACTAGAGGGAGTTGTAGAGGGCAAAAACTGTAGAGGGAGACAGAGATTGGAATCCATTCAACAAATAATTGAGGACGTAGGTTGCAAGTGCTACTCTGAGATGAAGAGCTTGGCACAGAAGGGGAATTCGTGGCGGGCCGCATCAAACCAGTCAGAATACTGTGGACTCAAAAAAAATCTTATATTTCATTCTTACATCAATTCTCAATTTCTATATTTTATTTTTATATTTATTCTTCAGGAATATTTGGTGCATTCCCTTGGATGATACCGACTATAGAAACATTCGAAACATACGAATAGTTAACACTAAGACCATCGCGTGAGGGTAGGTTTGCCACAGCGACATTTCTCGGCATTGATGTCCCTCGGGAAAGAAAAGTAATTAACGTTGCTGAAGATTTCATGCGTTGTCAATTTTCGCGGCAAACGACACGTAACAGATCACTTTTCCGAAAACTGGCGTTTGTTATGAATCAAGATACACTACAGGAATTTCACCAACAACAACTTCAAATATTTTTCCATTTGTTAATTGTTTCTTTTTTCTTTTATCTCCTTCATTCACCAGCCGCAGAATTTGTAGAGGAACAAGGACAATGTTATTTCAACATACACTGTAAAACATTCGTGTAGTAATCTTCTACGGACATGGGCAGATAAGTGAAAAACTAAGGTAAAATTAATAATCGGGTTTCGAACACGGAGCGCCGAAGTGTGAAGCCGCGACACTAGGCACTGTTCTACTGCTTCGAGTGGACTGCTTTCTCGTTGATAGTCACATCCAGCACCTCGAAAACTTCGGCTGTCGTTGAGCAGAAACGGTCGAATATTTACGGATAAACCAATGCACGTGTTCGCTTATTTTGACCCCTCTTTCGCTGAGCGAAGTTTCTGGGAAACCGGTCTATGGCACTTGCCGTGCTGTTTTATATTTTATTGTTATTGTTTTTGTTGTTGTTGTTGTTGTTGTTGTTGTACTTCTTCTTCTTATTTCTTCAATTTCCGCCATTTACGGGCCATGTGAATTAACTCCCTCATGATTGTATCATATTTCCTGATTTTCGGTTTTTCCATTATTTCTTCATTCTTTCACAGTGTTCTTTTCTTCTTTCATCTGCCCATGCCATGATGCGCTTTCTGAAGTTTTCCTGAAAACTCCCGAACTTCCTAATCTTGTTTCGATAAGATAGTCTGCATAGAATTTCTTCTTTTGCAACATTAATTTCTGCTAGGTCGTTTTTCAATTTCCTGATTGTAGAAATGGTCAAATACTTTTCGTAGTCAGTCTTTCCAGATTCATTCAGACCAAGTGGCCTCAACAACAAAATCCCCTTTTCCTGTGGGCATCAGATTTATTTTCGGTTTGGGTGTAGATTACTTCGTAACTACTTCTCATCGCGTATTCCCAACTTTTCTTGGACCGAGAATTATCGATAGAACCTTCCTTTCTTTTGTTTTAGTCTTCAGTTTCTCCCATTTTGCCTGGAAAAACCATTCCATTGCAGAAAGACACTCCGCTTTTAGCAGTGTTGTATATTTTATTTCGACAAGCCATTTCCATTTTCTGGGCTCTGTTTTTCTTTGCTAGACCGTTAGGCTGTATTATCTCCCCTAAACACTTGTTCACCTGTTGTTTCTACCCTACACGGTGCTTAGGAATTTTGTATTATATTAAATATTTGTTATAAATTCCGTCTTCTCAAAACAAGTTTGTAATCTAGTCTTTTCCGTCATCTCTTTCAACAAATTGATTTGCTCACTTGCCGCATCGACGTTTTCGGAAAATATTACTGATCATCTGCAAAGGCTGGACAACTGAGTTTGACGTTCGGATTTTTACATACCAATCTGATTTCTTGGATGCATTTTTCATGAAGTCTAAGATTCCATTCCCTTACTACCCTTTCCAAAACACAGTTGAAGAGGAATGGCGGGAGACCATCACCTTGCATTACATCAGTTCCAAATAGTTCTGAAATTTCCTCACGGAATCTTATTTTGAACTTTGTTTCTGTCAGTGTTTCTGTAATTATTGCCAAAGCTCTTTTTCCTTGTGTCTAATTCTTTTACAGTACTGTAGACCGTTTCCCTGCCTACGGAGTCGTAAGCTTTCATGAGGTCTACAAAGACTACAACAAGATTTTAATGTAATTATTTTTAAAATGTAGTCATCATGGCACGTTAAAAATGGGATTGACTGCAAGTTCTATTTCTGAGGAGGAGGAGGGGGGGGGGGGGGGATATAAACTGTGAAATCTTCACCCACCCCTTCCCCTCTATGATTCGAAACATAGATCAGCGCCTATCCACCACTTTCCTGCAATCTAGCTTTCAACCAATTGTCGGACGCAAGTTTTAGAACGCTCTTTTGCCTAATTAATGTGGAGTAATAACATTGTCTCAGAGTATACACTACTGGCCATTAAAATTTCTACACCACGAAGATGACGTGCTACAGACGCGAAATTTAACCGACAGGAAGAAGATGCTATGATATGCAAATGATTAGTTTTTCAGAGCATTCACACAAGGTTGGCGCAAGTGGCGCCACCTACAACGTGCTGACATGAGGAAAGTTTCCAACCGATTTCTCATACACAAACAGCAGTTGACCGGCGTTGCCTGGTGAAACGTCATTGTGATGCTTCGTGTAAGGAGGAGAAATGTGTACCATCATGTTTCCGACTTTGATAAAGGTAAGATTAAAGCCTATCGCGATTGCGATTTATCGTATCGCGACATTGCTGCTCGCGTTGGTCGACATCCAATGACTGTTAGCAGAATATGGAATCGATGGGTTCAGGAGGGTAATAGGAAACGCCGTGCTTGGTCCCAACAGCCTCGTATCACTAGCAGTCGAGATGACAGGCATCTTACACGCATGGCTGTAACGAATCGTGCAGCCACGTCTCGATCCCTGGGCCAACAGATGGGGACGTTTGCAAGACAACAACCATCTGCACGAACAGTTCGACGACGTTTACAGCAGCATGGACTATCAGCTCGGAGACCATGGCTGCTGTTACCCTTGGCGCTGCATTACAGACAGGTGCGCCTGCAATGGTGTACTCAATGACGAATCTAGGTGCACGAATGGCAAAACGTCATTTTTTCGGATGAATTCGGGTTCAGTTTACAGCATCATGATGGTCGCATCCGTGTTTGGCGACATCGCGGTGAACGCACATTGGAAGTGTGTGTTCGTCATCGCCCGCATCTTGTGGTCGTGCGGTAGCGTTCTCGCTTCCCACGCCCGGGTTCCCGGGTTCGATTCCCGGCGGGGTCAGGGATTTTCTCTACCTCGTGATGGCTGGGTGTTGTGTGCTGTCCTTAGGTTAGTTAGGTTTAAATAGTTCTAAGTTCTAGGGGACTGATGACCATAGATGTTAAGTCCCATAGTGCTCGGAGCCATTTGAACCATTTTTTTGTATTCGTCATCGCCATACTGGCGTATCACCCGGCGTAATGGTATGAGGTGCCATTGGTTACACGTGTCGGTCACCTCCTGTTCGCATTGACGGCACTTTGAACAGTGGACGTAACATTTCAGATGTGTTACGACCCGTGGCTTTACCCTTCATTCGATCCCTGCGAAACCCTACGTTTCAGCAGGATAATGCACGACCGCATGTTGTAGGTCCTGTGGGGGCCTTTCTGGATACAGAAAATGTTCGACTGCTGTCCTGGCCAGCACATTCTCCAGATCTCTCACCAATTGAAAACGTCTGGTCAAGGGTGACCGAGCAACTGGCTTGTCACAATATGCCAGTCACTACTCTTGATGAACTGTGGTATCGTGTTGAGGCTGCATAGGCAGCTGTACCTGTACACGCCATCGAAGCTCTGTTTGACTCAATGCCCAGGCGTATCAGGTCCGTTATTACGACCAGAGGTGGTTGGTCTGGGTACTGATTTCTCAGGATCTATGCACCGAAATTGCGTGAAAATGTAATCACATGTCAGTTCTAGTATAATATATTTGTCCAATGAACACCCGTTTATCATCTACATTTCTTCTTGGTGTAGCAATTTTAATGGCCAGTAGTGTAGTATACTGATGAGAATCATTTCGCTATGGAGCAGTGCTGTTGGTGGGAATTAGGAACAGGTTCAAAGTACAGGTGTATTAAAAAGAGCCATCCGATTAAAAAAATCATAACTATTATGTTATTTGAGATATGTGCGTGAACAGTTTAGTGCTCGAAAGAGCAAACTCTCTAGTTTTACCAAGAGATTGGGGCACCGCCACACTGGCATCGGGACGTGCAGGAATTTTTAAATCAAAGGATTACTGAATGATGGATCGGTCCCACTGGACTAAATGATTCAGCCTTGCTGGCCTTCAAGGTTACCGGATCTGACTTTATGTGGTCATTTCTTGTGGGGGTTTGTAAAAAAACTCTGTTTATGTGCCTCCGTTACCAGCAACAATGAATGAACTGAGAGATCACATAGCAGCAGCTGTGGAAGTTGTGACTCAAGACATGCTCGCGGCAGTGTGGGAACAATTTGAATACCGCATTGACATATGCCGTGCATCTCAAGGGGGGCATATTGAACACCTATGAAAAGGTATGAAAAACATTTTATTTTTATTTTTATTTTTTATTTTTTTTTGAGTTTCCCATCCATCAAGAAACAAAATTAATTGTATATGTTTGTTGGTTCCAGAAATATAGTCGTGCCAAGTCGGATGATCCTTTTGGATACACCCTGTATTTCAATAAGGTATGCAACATCAACATAATTTACTTTTGACCCATTCGCTATATTCTCAAATGAAAATGAATGTAAATTAGGTTGGAGATATAATTCAAAGCGATTAGTGGCGCAGCAGCGACCACCTTCAGGCTTCATGGATTCTCGTCGCTTTGTCCTTTTTTCCATCTCTCGCAGCATGGCAGTCCGGGTACTATTTAATAGTGGCTACAATGCATTGTGTCAGCATAGTAATCTGTCGTAAATCTGCTTCCGTTGCTGGCTTCCTCCTACCCGCAACTTTATCGGTGCTTTACTTGCGCGCTCATATATGATCAATGATCGTTTTCAAATTTATAATGTAATTCTCTGCTCTTTATGGAAGTTAAAACAGTACACAAATAATGGCATTTTTGCGTGTTACAAATTTTACTATATCCATATCGGGTAACACTTATTGGGTACAGACATTGTAATTTTTAAAAAGTATTTCGTGCACTCTATAATACAGCACTCAGTCTTCAGGCGACAAGTGGCCCATCGGGACCATCCGACCGCCGTATCATCCTCAGCTGAGGATGCGGATAGGAGGGACGTGTGGTCAGCACACCACTCTCCCAGTCGTTATGATGGTTTTCTTTGACCAGAGCCGCTACTATTCGGTCGAGTAGTTCCTCAATCGGCATCACGAGGCTGAGTGCACCCCGAAAAATGGCAACAGCGCTTAACTTCGGTGATCTGGCGGGAACCGGTGTATCCACTGTGGCGCCGGCCGTAATGGCCGAGCGGTTCTAGGCGCTTCAGTCCGGAACCGCGCGACCGCTACGGTCGCAGTCTCGAATCGTGTCTCAGGTGTAGATGTGTATGATGTCCTTAGGTTAGTTAGGTTTAAGTAGTTCTAAGTTCTAGGGGACTGATGACGTCAGAAGTTAAGTCTCATAGTGCTCAGAGCCATTTGAACCATCCACTGCAGCAAGGCTGTTGCACTCTATAATACCGGTACCAAAATATTTACTTTCTCTAAAGGTAGCAACATCTGCTGAACGATAAATTAAGCACCATAAAATGGCAAGAGAGAGACCACAGAGGCGCTGTAGGTTGTAAGGTGGTGATGGAGGTAGTTGGATGTGAATGGATGGTAGGAGACAGAAATGGAGAAGACTGGAGAGTGGGCTGGGCCATGATAGGAAGAGAAAAGGACTAGGGAAATATTCAAAAGTGATAGTGAGAGAAGAGGGGGAGAGAGCAGATAGGTAGGATAAATATCAGGGTGGAATTCACTATCTGTGAGATGAAGTCGGTTGAATTTCTGTGTGTATGTGTATGTGTATGCGTGTGTGTGTGTGTGGAAAGAGAGAGAGAGAGAGAGAGAGACGAGGGAAGGGGTGAAATAAAAAGTCTAGGATTGTTGAAATCTGTAAGGCTACGTTCGGACGAGAACTGAGATTAGAAATTGGGAAAGAATGGTATTGTAGCTGTCGAGTTTGTGTGTGTGTGTGTGTGTGTGTGTGTGCGCGCGCGCGCGTGTGTGGATTTAGGGCGCTCAACAGGGAGGTTGTGAGCTGCCTAATGTGATCACGGTAAAGCGGGAATTTCGTTGAGATTGTAGAGGACCCATGTTGGTGAAGGTAAACGGATGTGGCAGGCAAGACATAGTGCATGGCGTTCAAGGATTTTGAGAGATGAAGTGGACTGTTGTGGAGCTGGTACGCTTGAATTCATTGTATGCTGCATTAGTGGTAATTAGAGATCGGAAATGAGCTCTGTATACTCGCTTTAATGTCGTAAGCGAGTCATCTGTCGTCATGTCCAAACTCGCCGCCTCCATGTGTTCGGAGACCGGACTCGCGAATCACCACCGCAGCCCATTTACTTATACGAGGGGCGTTTGAAAAGTTCGTACAAAAATAAAAATTACTTACGTGTTTGGCGTAAACCTTTTTTTATTTTTCGGCATAATCTCCTTTTTGACTTATAAACTTCGTCGAGCGCTGTTCTAATTTGTCGATCCTTTCCGAATAATAGGAATTGTCCAAGTCTGCAAAATAGCTATTAGTTGCTGCAATCACCTCCTCATTTGAATAAAATCTTTGTCGCGCCAGCTCCGAGGGAGCCAAGTCTGGAGAATAGGGGGGATGTGAAACGAGTTGGAATCCTATTTCCATTAATTTTGCGGACACAACTGCTGAAGTGTGTGCTGGTGCATTTTCGTGATGGAAAAGGTCTCTTTTGCGGTCCAATCGGCGGCATTTTTCTTGCAGTTCGGTTTCAAGCGGTCCAATAACGATGAATAATATGCACCTGTAATAGTTTTACCGTTTTCCAGATAGTCGATGAGTATTATCCCTTGCGAATCCCAAAAGACAGTCACCATAACCTTTCCGGCCGAAGGAATGGTCTTCGCCTTTTTTGGTGTAGATTCTCCTTAGGTACCCATTGTTTAGATTGTTCTTTGGCTCAGTATTATAGTAAAGTATCCATGATTCATCCACAGTCACGAAATGACGCTTAAAGTCCTGCGGATTCTTAGTGAACAGCTGCAAACCATCCTTGCAACACTTCACACGATTCCGTTTTTGGTCAAGCGTGTGAATCGCGGAACCCATCTTGCGGATAGCTTTCTCATGTCCAAATGTTTATGCAAAATATTATGTACCCGTTCATTCGAGATGCTCACATCACTAGCAATCTCACTCACCTGAACACTTCTGTCATCCATCGCCATATCATGGGTTTTAACAATGATTTCTGGAGTCGTAGCCTCACAGGGCGTCCAGAACGTTCAACATCGCTTGTGCCCATATGGCCACTTCGAAAATTTTGAAACCACTTATAGACTGTTCTAATCGAAGGTGCATAGTCACCGTAACGTTTATCAAGCTTCTCTTTAGTCTCCTAAGGCTTTTTGCCCTTCATAAAGTAACCACACGAAATTCTTTTTCGTCCATTTTTTGACAATCACTCGACTTCCTTGATTAACACGAATGCCAAACACACAGAAATAGACCAATATGGCTGAAACTTGGTGTGCGTTGTTTCCAAACATGCTACTTACTAAACATGACCTCGATACGCGCCGATGGTGCCATCTCTAGGACGCTGCACGGACTTTTCAAACGCCCCTCGTGTGTGTGTATATATAATATGTGTGTGTGTGTGTGTGTGTGTGTGTGTGTGTGTGTGTGTGTGTGTGTGTGTGTGTTTGTGTGTGTCCCATTTATCTTGACCACCCTAAATAAGTGTTTGTCCAAATGCAATTACAAAATGTTTCAAGCAAATGTTCTTTAGCCATCAGGGGGACATCAATCAGCATGATTGCTTTTGTATTTTACAAAGATATGAACAGCGGTATGACTTTTTCAAATGGCACCCTGTATTTTTTATTCGGTAATTCATTTCCTCTCCTAAAGACCTATTCAAAAATGTATCACAGTGTACCATTCACTGAAACAGAACGTTATTAATTACGTAACACAACACTGACTTTGAGCCCGGGATCACAAACTCGTCCACTTGCTGGTGTTGTCAGAAAACAAACGAAGACCAAGTAAAAACATAATATAAAATTGAATTTGACTCTCCTGTACCATTGCCCAGGAGTAGCACATTCAAAGATGCTCAAAGCGGTGACCCTGGACACCGATACACTGATTCCCTCGTTGAATGAAAGAATTATTTACTTCTTCCAGTGTTGCCTGCTGAAGAGAATTACAAGCAAGCACGATACGTTCGATCATGTCCTCTGGAGTTGTTGAAATATTGTGATAGACAACGTCTTTAATGCTACCCCCAAGAAAAAAGTTCTGAGGATTTCAATTAGGAGATCTAGCAGGCCAAGTAACTGTTTCTCCTCGACCAATCCGTCTGGCAGGATACCTTCGGTTTAGAACACGACTTGCACGCAAGGCATTATGTGCTGGACATCCATCGTGTTGATACCACATAAGCATTCTGGTTCTTAGCGGCACTTCATCCAGAAGAAGAGGAAGAATTCGTCTGAGAAAGTTGGCATACGCTGTGCCGTTTAGACTACCACTGATGAAATAAGGGGCAATAATTGTACCAAGCATCCCAGTCCAGACGTTAGCTCTCCACTGACGCTGACGTTCCACCAGTCTAAGCCATCGTGGGATGTCACTGGACCAATAATTCATGTTCCTTGTACTTACCTGGCCCTTGTTTGAGAAGGAACATTCATCAGTAAATAGAACATTGGAGAAGAAGTTCGACTGATGACCATAGATGTTAAGTTCCATTGTGATAATAAAAGAAGAAGAGAAGTAGTTCGGGTGGGCGAGGATTTGCCGCTGTGCTCACTGACAGGACTGTACACGATTCTGGAAATCATTCCCATGCAACTCTTGATGTAGGTGTACATGGTAAGGATGGAAGCGGTGACGTGTAAGAATTCGATGTACACTGGTTTTAGGAATGCCAATCTCGTGTTCAAGCTGTCATGTACTCACATGTGGATTCATAGCAACGGAAGCAAGAACAGTAACTTTGGCAGCTTCGTCTGTGCGAGTGTTACGACGATTGCGTAGTCGTGGGCTGAAACTTCCCGTTTCCTGAAGCGTCGCAACAAGACGAGAAAAAATTCGTCGGGAAGGCTCTCTGTACAGTTCCGCTGCTCAGCAACAACAACAACAACAACAAAAACAACAACAACAATAATAATAAAAGTTATGTCGATGCAGTTTGTAGGAAGGACAGTCTTTGCTGTATGCCTACTCTACACAACATTATTTAAAAGGACTAAACTACTATACTAAATGTACCCGTACATAAGAAAACAGTATTGCAATTACTGTGCTGCTAACTTACATTCCCCATAGATGAGTAGCATTTCTACCTTCTCTTCGTTGGTGTACATTCTACTCACACAACTCTTCAACTGACGATGGTTGACGGAATGACGGGTGTGCATTCTACGTATGTTTACATTTGTTCTCTGTCAACGTCAGCACGTGGATGTGTCCCATTACCCCGAGAACCTGCACTAAGCGCTGGGAGCGTTAAAATCGATGTTGTGTTATCTAATTAATAACGTTGTGTTTCAGTGAATGGTACACTGTGATACATTTTTGAATAGGTCTCTAGGAGAGGAAATGAATTACCGATTAAAAAATACAGGGTGCCATTTAAAAAAGTCGTACAGCTGTTCATATCTTTGTGAAAAAACAAAGGCAATCATGCTGATTGATGTCCCCTTGACGCCTAAAGAACATTTCCTTGAAACATTTTGTAATTTGCATCTGGACAAACAGTTATTTAGGTTGGTCACGATAAATGGGACAAACTTTTTGGAAGACTGCTGTAAATTTATTTTAATATTTAATATCCATTCAGAGAATGTCTAAGAATTATGTTTACATGCACACCCTTTCGACACGTTACCGTATGTGCGGCGACAGCACAAGGAAACGGGACACGACAATGAAGTGTATTTTCTAAATGGTGATTAATTATTAAGATTAATTTACAGCGGTCTTTGAAAAAGTTGCAGAAGTGAGCGATAAGCTAGACAACTCGTTATTAGTGAAAAAGTACAGAAATAGGCGCTTTTTGGTCGCAGGTACATAAAAGTGACGTTGCTCTGAGCCCGGTTTTTGTTGGACAGAGCACATATATTTTCTCATGGTGGTGGTAGAATAAACAAGAATACAACCACTTTGTTTACACTGAACGAACTTCGCATACTTTTTGTCTAAAGTGTGGACTGTAGCATCGAACTTCTCCAGACATCACTCTTCCTGTTTGTTGTATACATTGCGTGACTTAATTTTCATCTTCCACAGTCTCACAGAACAGCTTTGTTGGAAGCCATCTAATCCCGACAGTCCGTCATTGCATTCAGCGTTAGTACCAAGTCACGACTGGCATTACATTCCTGCACGCCCCAGTAACACGAAACGAGTCGCCGACTATGAAGCGACCGCAGCGCCATCGTTCGTAGACTCGTCATGATCGCGAACTACAGCGAGGCGACAAGCGTCACGGGATACCTCCTAATATCGCGCCAGACATCCTTCTGCCTGGCGCAGTATAGCAACTCAATGTAGCATGGACTCAACGATTCGCAGGGAGTGACCCCCCCCCCCCAAATATTGGGCAATGCTGCCTCTATAGCAGTCCACAATTGCGAAAGTGTTGTCAGTGCAGGATTTTGTGCACGAAATGACTTCCCGTAAATGTTCGATGGGACTCCTGTCAGGCGATCTGCGTGGCCAAACCATTCGCTCGAGTTTTCCAAGTGTTCTTCAAACAATTCGCGAACAATTGTTGTCCGGTGACATGGTGCATTGTCATCCATAAAATTTTCATCGATGTTTGGGAATACAAAGTCTATGCATGACTGCAAATGGTGTCCAAATAGCCGAACACAAACATTTCCAGTCAGTCATCGGTTCAGTTGTACCAGAAGACCCAGTGCGTTCCATGGAAACAACCCACACCATTATGGAGCCACCACCAGTTGCACAGTGCTTTGTTGTCACCATGAGTCCATGGCTTCGTGGGGTCTGCGCCGCGCTCGAAACCTGCCATCAGCAGTTACCAACTGACCTCAGCAGTTACCAGCTGACCAGGCCACGGTATTGCTGTCGTCTAGGAACCCCCCGATAAGGTCACGAGCCCAGGAGAGGTGCTGCAGGCGATGTCGTGCTGTTAGCAAAGGCACTCGCATCGGTCGTCTGCTGCCTTAGCTCATTGAGGGGAGGTACCGTGAATTTCAACCCGATCGTAAAAAAATCACAAGGGGCTGAAAATTTGTTTCATATCATATCTTGGCATGCTGAATCAAGTGGGTAAATCTAATTTGCTAAATAAAAAAAAAATTTCACACTTTTGGATTTTTGAGTTTTGAAAAAAAAATCATTATTTTTTCAGACCCTTACATGCAGTTGTTGGTTACCACTCGTTTTATTGACAAAAACAGTTTCAGCAAAAAAAGTTTAAAATTGACGGAGAAGTAGCATTTTTTTCGTTTCGGCCATTTTGATTTCTTCTAAGAAATTTAAGTTTGTGCCCCTTTTAACACTATGTACAAACGAAAAGTGTAGGTAAATTATAAAAAAAATTGTTTTTATAATACGTAATATTTAGCACAAAATAGAATTACTACTATATTATACAATGTTTGGCCACGTATGAAGGAAAAATAAATAAGACGACTCGATATGTTTGAAAATTATGTTCTTTATTTTCAGCTTATGTATTACATCACATGCACACCGTATATATGTGAATAATACGCAATTACATCAAAACAGTTCTGCGTCATAGATCACATCATCACGTTCCAATATAGCTTCTTCTCTTTGATGTTTGGTAGAGTCAGTTTTTCGACCCACTTGCTTCTGTTTTTTCGAATAGTCCTCTTCCGCTTGGTGCAATGCTACTTTGACCTTTTTCGCTGATGCTTGTGCTGTTCGTTAGGACATTGAGTCCTCATTTTGTCCTTATTTCTAAAATAACTCGGTGAGAGCCAACATTATATTTACAAATACTGATAGAAACCGCTACTTTCACTCTCATTGCAGAAAATAGGTCTCTATGGGACGCCTACTCCATAAAACACTGTGTAAACTCTCATTAACATTTTGAGTTACACATAGAGCCCATCTTGTTAGTAGTGAATCATCGCTTAAGCGCCCTGACAGCTGAGTGGTCAGTGTGACGGACTGTCATGTCAAGGGCCCCGGGTTCGATTTCCGGCTGGGTCGGAGATTTTCTCCGCTCAGGGATTGGGCGGTGTGTTCTCTTCATCATCATCATCTCATCCCCATCGACGCGCAAGTCGACGAAGTGGCGTCATCTCAAAAGACTTGCACCAGGCGACCAGTCTACCCGACGGGAGGACCTAACCACACGACATTTCCATTTTCCCTCACTTAAGCTAGTAGAAAGAGGCAATATTTTATTTAAATAAAGTTGATTTATAGGTGTTTCTATATTGGAAGCATGAGACCCAGACTCAATGTCTTTACCAATGCTGACTGATAATAACAGCGTGATGAATCTCCTTTCGGGCAGTGACAATGCTGAGGATTTTTTTTTTTTGTCATTGTAAGCGCAATAATATATTAATGCTTATGTTGCAGCTTTCATATTCTGAAAATAGTAAATTAGTTGAGACAATTGTAGCTGTAAAATGTCAATCATATCGAAAAGTATGTTTATACACACCTTTATATCCATATACTGCTTTTTTGTAATACTCTGCAAGTATTTTTATCGTAGCCTCCTTCAGTTGTTCATGACACTTGTCACCAAACTATCGGATCGTCTTTTATTTATTCTTCCTTCATACTGAGCCAAACATTGTTGAATGTTTTAGTAATTCTAGTTTACGCTAAATTCTTGTCATTTATTATAAAAACATTTTTTTTATAATTTATCTACACTTTTCGTTTGCATAGAGTGTTAAAAAGGTCATAGTACTTCAACTTCTTAGAAAAAATTTAAAATGACTGAAACAAAAAAATGCTACTCCTCCGTTAGTTTTAAACTTTTTGGTTAAACCTTTCTGTTTTGCAAATTGGATTTACCCGCTTAATTTGGCATGCCAAGATATATTATGACTCAAATTTTTACTCCCCTGTGATTTTTTTACGGTCGGGTTGAAATTTCACTGGTGCCTCCCCTTAACGCAAAATTTCACCACATTGCCCTAACGGATACGTCCGTTGTACATCCCACATTGATTTCTGCTGTTATTTCAGGCAGTGTTGCTTGCCTGTTAGCATTGACAACTCTGTGCAAACGCTGCTGCTCTCGGTTGTTAAGTGAAGGCCGTCAGCCAAAGTGTTGTCTGTGGTGGGAGGTAATGCCTGAAATCTGATAGTGTCAGCACACTGTTGACACTGTGGATCTCGGAAAACTGAATTCATAAACTGATTTCCCAAATGGGATGTCCCATGTGGCTAGCTTCTAACAATACCACCACTTGCAAAGTAGGTAAGAAATCAGATTAATAATGTTGCTCACGCAGCATATGTTCGCTTTATCGGGCAACAACAAAGTTATTGCCTGTGGGTAGTATCGTCAGAATGAAAATAATGAAGTCACTGTAAAAAAAGTAATTAATTTTGGCACTTATCTTGAATGGATTCCCACGTAGATTTCGTCGAAGTTGTTATTGTGGTGTCACCGCCAGACACCACACTTGCTAGGTGGTAGCTTAAATCGGCCGCGGTCCATTTAGTACATGTCGGACCCGCGTGTCGCCACTGTGTGATCGCAGACTTAGCGCCACCACAAGGCAGGTCTCGAGATACGATATTGCACTCGCCCCAGTTGTAAGAACGACATTGCTAGCGACCATACGGACGAAGCCTTCCTCTCATTTGCCGAGAGTCAGTTAGAATAGCCTTCTGCTAAGTCCATGGCTACGACCTAGCAAGGCGCCAATTGTAACAGTGCATGTATCTTACGAGTCGCATTTGTATAGTCAAGAGAGATGTATCACAAGGAGTCATTAAAGTTAAGTATATTCCAGCTACGTACTTTTCTTGCTACCATTCAATAGTTATTCTGTTCCAGACTTCACGCCCGTCTGCATTAGATAGCGTGCCTATCGGCCCCCTCAAAATAACACTGTGTCGGCACTTCTGTCGACACATCAGTTATGGCTCATCTTGTTGATTCTAGAGTGATTCTACATTGACTGCTAGAAGGTCCAGATCTGTATTTTAGCAATTTTTGAAGACCTAACAAATGCGTTTTTCAGGAAGTTCCTAATGATCAAACAATCCCAGATCAGAACGATGGTATGGTAGAAATAATTTTTGACTCGGTGTTCACAATCCACATTTTTATTAAACTCCTTGTAAATTCACATATATGGTTCAAATGGCTGTGAGCACTATGGGACTTAACATCAGTGGTCATCAGTCCCCTAGAACTTAGAACTACTTAAACCTAATTAACCTAAGGACATCACACACATCCATGCCCGAGGCAGGATTCGAACCTGCGACGGTAGCGGTCACGCGGTTCCGGACTGAAGCACCTAGAACCGCATGGCCACACCAGCCGTCTAATTCAGATATACTTCTTCTTAATTGTCACATCATCAAGAAAACAGTTTTGTATCAATCTTCATATATTTAATTTCCACTGTAACCAAACACAAGACTTGACTGTTCTTTTACAAAGCGAAATAACAACTTCTGCAAAGTGAAACAAAGACTGCTCTGTGTCCGCATTCGCACCAAAACGGTTACAAGTAAGTCAAAGATTGTGACAGTCTCACAGAAATGAATACACACAAGAACCATATCACTGTAATATATCGACACATCGGAGTACCTATACATTAATAAAACCAAATGTGAATGTTGTCACAAAAATGTCTGTTACTTCGCAGAAAAGTAGTACAATATTACTGGTATCGAGAACTGGGGTTGGCCGGCCGCGGTGGTCTAGCGGTTCTAGGCGCGCAGTCCGGTACCGCGCGACTGCTACGGTCGCAGGTTCGAATCCTGCCTCGGGCATGGATGTGTGTGATGTCCTTAGGTTAGTTAGGTTTAAGTAGTTCTAAGTTCTAGGGGACTGATGACCACAGATGTTAAGTCCCATAGTGCTCAGAGCCATTTGAACCATTTGAACTGGAGTTGGAGTGTCGTAATGGTCACGTAAATAGAGAACCATTACAAGCTCCAATTATGGCACTGCCTTTGAAGTCTGTTAATTCCCATCTTGCAGTCATAACCGCGTCGAAAGCGTTTTCACGTGAATCACCTGAGTAAAAATAACATCTCTGCCAATACACTGCCATTTTATACCTTGTGTACGCGATACTAGCGCAATCTGTATATGTGCATATTGCTATCCCATGACTTGTCACCTCAGTGCACAGCAAGACGGAAGGAAGCAGGTATGCACTGGCGTAGCGGCGGCGCCTTGATTTCCGATGTATGCAACCCTCAATACTAACCTCTCACTCGCCCTGCTGCCGACCTCTAGAGCTACGCATGGCCGCCTGCTGAAGACCCTCGCTCTCCTCAGCTGTTGCAGCATGGTGCTGGTGCTGAGCGGGGTGCTGCAGGACGAGCCACCGCCGGATACGCGGTCGCTGCTGCAGGCACACCCCATCTACAAGGACTCGGCCCAGCAGTTCGTCGCCATCCCCAACAAGGTTGTGGGCCCTGCCGGACTGCTCTACGTGCGCCAGCGCGAGCTCGCCGTCACAGTACCACACGACAGTGAGTAGACTGCACCACTCTGCTCTCCATTCTCTTTCCTTCCACTTTCCTAAAACTTTCTTGACAACTTGGGGTACAGCACCACCTTGGCTCCGGCCCCGGACCTGCCTGCTCCGTGACCTTTGTCAGTTTCCCGAGGATGGTACCGCTTCTCTTGTTTATCGTCGGGCATTTGCTGCTCTGTGCGCACAAATGAAGAATGCCACATTTGTTTACACTGATGGCTCAAAAACATCGTTTGGAGTGCCTATATTGTTGGCGACACCCCCAATAGATTTCGGCTTCCCGACCAGTGTTCGGTTTTTACTGCGGAGCTTTACGCTGTTCTCCAGGCTGTCCAATACATCCGTCGCCATCAGCGGATACGGTATGTTATCTGCTCAGATTCGCTCAGCTCTCTCCTCAGTCTCCAAGCTCTCTACCCTGTCCACCCTCTAGTCCACTGGATTCAGGACTGCCTCCACCTGCTCCACTTGGGGTGCATCTCTGTGGCGTTCCTCTGGATCTGTTGGTATCTGTGGAAATGAGGCGGCAGATATAGCGGCCAAGGCTGCAATCTCTCTTCTTCAGCCATCCATTCGCATGATTCCCTTCGCCGATATGCGGAGTCTTTTATGTCGTCGTGTTGCTCTTTTATGGCACGCACATTGGTCGACACTTCCCAATAATAAATTGCGGGACGTGAAAGCTCTTCCCTGTGCTTGGACCTCTTCCTCCCGAACTCGTCGTCGGGAGGAGGTAATTTTAACTAGACTCCGGATAGGGCACTGTCTTTTTAGCCATCGACATCTTTTAAATGGCGATCCTCCCCCACTCTGTCCCCACTGCTCTCAGCTGTGGACAGTGAGACACCTTTTACTTGAGTGCCCCTATTTTACTCCGTTACGCGCCCGTCTACAGCTGTCGCCTGATATATCTTCCATTTTAGTAGATGACACGCTCTCAGCCGATCGCGTTCTCGAGTTTATTAGTGCCAGTGAGAAGCTCTTTTTGGGGACAAACAACCCCCCATCTATAGTGGTTTTTTAAGCTTTCCTTCTGTTTTTAGCTTCCCGAATTTTTTGAGTTTTGTTCCCATTGCTGCTGGTTTCCAGTTTCATTTTTTTTTCTTTTCCTCAGTCACAGTCCAGGCGCTAATGACCGTAGCAGTTTTGCGCCCTAAAACCATAACAAAAAAAAGAAAAAAAAACACTCTCCTCTCCCACCACACCACCCTATACTGAGATCCGCTGCCCAGTTTTGGGTTTTCTGTGGTTTCCTTAGACTGCGACCATGTATGAAATTTTTCTAAGAGGGAGAAAGATTCTTAAATTACCAGTTTGATGTAACTGGTTCAGTAAGTTTGAAAATGTGTCATTGCCGAATAACTAAATTTGACAAGTACAAAAAATTAACTGCATCTCAAAAGATTGATTTCTCTACGTACTTAGTATTTTTAAGTTAGATTACGTTGCTACCTACATGGTAATCATATTTCACTAGCACGATATATGCAGAGTACGTCGTTTTCTGCAAACAACCTTGTGGACAGGGCAACCACAGACATGAGTAATCATCTTGGGTGTTAATAAACTGTTTCATGTATATTGAGTCCTTTATTTTTACATGAAGATAACACTTGGTCGGCCACCTGTTGCGCAACTGCACATTGACCACAGAAGCTGCCAGCTGCATCATATTGGATTGGAATCCATGCATCCAGCTGTTTTATTCAAAGATGTATAACCTTTTAGTGGTTTTTTGTCCTGATAGACAAGGACTTTTGGGTACTGTAAAAGTCTTGTACTGTAAGGAAGCAAGGGAGAGGATGTTGTTATGGGTGGCCAGTATCTTCTTTCTACAACACAAATGCACACTGATGTGTCGGCACAGCATAGAATTCAACCTTTTACACGACGACGCAAGCTCAGCACAATAGGCTGTGGGGTGTTAGGACTGGACCAAGTAACACATCAGGCAACCACCATCGACAGTTGCACTGAACATTTATTTGGCACATTTAAACAAGACATAACAAATAAAACCATCAACACTTTTTTAAGATTACCATTTATGTGATAGCAAGTTACTTCAAAATTTAAACATTCATAAACCATTTCACTTATGGCCTGTTACACATTTAGAGAAATGACTTAATTATTTACCCAAAAACTATGATCAACCTGAAGAACAATTTACTAAAAATTTAAAGAGGAAATGTTGTTGTTGTTGTGTTCTTCAGTCCTGAGACTGGTTTGATGCAGCTCTCCATGCTACCCTATCCTGTGCGAGCTTCTTCATCTCCCAGTACTTACTGCAACCTACATCCTTCTGAATCTGCTTAGTGTATTCATCTCTTGCCCTCCAAAGCTAAATTTGTGATCCCTTGATGCCTCAGAACATGTCCTACTAACCAGTGCCACAAACTCCTCTTCTCCCCAGTTCTATTCAATACCACCTCGTTAGTTATGTGATCTACCCATCTAATCTTCAGCATTCTTCTGTAGCACCACATTTCGAAAGCTTCTATTCGATTCCTGTCCAAACTACATTGGTAGAGACTTTAATCTTCCGACAATCAATTTGGAAAATTTACAATTTTCTTAGTGGTGGGCATGACAAGACACCCTATGAACAGTAGTAAATGCCTTCTCTGAAAACTACATAGAACAGGTAGTGTGCAACATCACACATGATGGAAAAAATTAGATCTAATGGCAACAAATAGGATGTCCTCATCGAAACTGGTATCGGTGATCATGAAGCGGTTGTTACCAAAATACAAAGAACAACTAAGACGAGTAATGTCATATCTCAATGACGAAGTTGAAATTTGTAACATAGGGCAGGAGCATGTACACGTAAACACCCTGAAGAAGGTCGCTTGCAACAGGAACCGACACGTCGGTAGTTTCATGTACATTGGCAACGCGGTCACAAACGCAGAAAAATTTTATTGAATATGGCTCAAGTTTAAAAAAATAGTTGACCACGCACTGAATAGATGTGTATCCAGTATAACAGTTCATAATGAGAGGGAACCTCCTTGGTATACAGTTACTGTAAAGATAGTTCTACGGAAACAGACCACTGCATAATAGATGTAAAGCAAAATATAAGGAGATGCGGAATGAAACGTGTTTGCCTGTCAACTGAGAAACGCGTGAAGGCCTTCAGTGACTACCGTAGCTGAATTTAGTCAAATGATCTTTCACAAAATCCAAAGAAATTTTGGTCGTGTACATGGGCTATTAGTGGCACTCACGGATGAGACAAAGACGGAAACTGAAGATAGCGAAGTAAAAGTTGAAATGCTTAACTCCGTTTACAAATGTTCCTTTACAAAGGGAAACATAGGATAATTGTCCCAATTTAACCCTCCCACCACTGAAAAGACGAATGAAATAAATATTACTGCCAGTAGCGTTGAGAAACAGCTGATATCGTTAAAATTCAGCAAAGCTGCGGGCCCCCATGAAATCTCTATAATATTCTATACTGAATTTGCAGCTGAGCTGCCCCATCTATTAACTATAATCTGTCGTAGATTCCACGAACAAGAAACTGTGCACAGCAGTTGGAAGAAAACACTTGTCACACCCATTTACAAGAAGGATAGTACATGTGATCCACAAAACTGCCGTCCAGTATCCTTGACATCGGTTTGCTGCAGAATCTTAGACTATATTCTGACCTCAACCGTAATGAGCCATGTCGAACTGAGTGAAATCCTCCATGCCAGCCACTGTTTCCCGAAAACATCGATCATGTGAAGCACAACTCACATTTTGTCACATGACATATTGAAAGCATTGGATCAAGGCAGTCAAGTAGATGCAGTATATTTTGGTTTCTGAAAAGTATTTGACTTTGTACCACATCTGTGCCTACAATTAAAAATGACTGGATGTGGATTTTTGATATGTAGGACGCAGCAAGCTACCTTTCATGGAGAAGTAACTTCAGGTGTGCCCCACAGAAGTGTGTAGGGACCTTTGCTGTCCACGCGGTATATCAATGAACTTGCGGACAATAGTAATACGAGGGTCACTCCAAAAGAAATGCACACTATTTTTGTAAAAATATAGTTTTCATTCTGCATGTGTGAAAGTTTTACAGTGTGTAGATACATCCTTCCCGTTTGTTTTCAAACTTAGTTCAACCTCTTCCCGTGAGTGGCGCTGTCACAGCATGTCTTCAAGATGGCTGCTACACTGGACGTTCGTCAGAAGCAACGTGCTGTCAGAATTACTGTGCTGTGAGAACGAGATAGTGGGCAACATCCACAAGAGGTTGAAAAAGGTGTATGGAGATGCTGCTGTCGATCACAGTACAGTTAGTCGGTGGGCAAGCAGGTTACGTGATGAAAGCGGGCACGGCAATATTTAGGATTGTCCTCGCAGCGGCAGGCCTCATAATGCACACACTCCAGACAATGTGCAGAGAGTTAACGAATTGGTGACTGCTGACAGGCGTATCACAGTGAACGAATTGTCTCGTTACGTTGGGATAGGGGAAGGAAGTGTTTTCAGAATACTGAAAGTGTTAGCGTTAAAAAGATTTGTCCCAGGTGGGTTCCCAGGATGTTGACAGTGGCTCAAAAAATGGCTCTGAGCACTATGGGACTTAACATCTATGGTCATCAGTCCCCTAGAACCTAGAACTACTTAAACCTAACTAAACTAAGGACATCACACAACACTCAGTCATCATGAGGCAGAGAAAATCCCTGACCCCGCCGGGAATCGAAACTGGGCGCGGGAAGCGAGAAAGCTACCGCACGACCACGAGCTGCGGACACAGTGGCTCACAAAAAAAACAAGAAAAAACGGTATGCAGCGGACTTTTGGAACAGTACGAGAATGGTGGAGATGAATTTCTTGGAAGAACTGTGACAGGTGATGAAACATGGCTCTATCATTTTTCACCAGAGACGAAGAGGCAATCAATGGAGTGGCATCATGCAAATTCACCCAAGAAAAAAAAAAATTCAAAACCATACCTTCTGCTGGAAAAGTTATGACTATGGTGTTTCTCGATTCCGAAGGACTCTTGCTTGTGGACATCTTGCCAAGTGGAACCGCCATAAATTCTGATGCATATGTGATGACACTGAAGAAACGTCAAGCTCGATTTGAGTCGTGTTCGACCACATCAGCAAAAGCAGGATGTTTTGCTGTAGAACGACAATGCACAGCCACATGTCAGTCAAAAAACCATGGAAGCGATCACAAAACTCGGATGGACAACACTGAAACACCCGCCTTACAGTCCTCACCTGGCTCCATGTGACTATCACCTCTTTGGGAAACTGAAAGACTCTCTTCGTGGAACAAGGTTTGAAGATGATGACTGCCTTGTGCCTGGCTGCACACTGCCAAACAGTGGTCCAGAATTTTACCATGTGGGTATACAGGCACTGGTTCCAAGATGGCGTAAAACAGTTTAGAGGGATGGAAATTATGTGAAGAAATGAAAATATTGTTCCTAAAGGATGTAGCTACACACTGTAAAACTTTCAAACATGTAGAATAAAAGATGGATCTAGAAAAAAATAGTGTGCATTTCTTTTGGAGTGACCATCGTAGTAATCTCAGACCTTTTACAGATGATGTAGTTATGTGTAATGAAGTACTGTCTGACAGAAGATGCATAAATATTCAGTCAGACCTTGTGTAATACTCTGTTGGAATATAAAATGGAATGAACACATAGGCTCACTGTGGGTAAAGCAGGTGGTAGACTTCAGTTCGGTACTAGAATAATGGGGAAATGCAATGACTCTGCAAAGGAGATTACTTAGAAATCACTCACGCAACCAATCCTAAAATATTACTCAAGTCTATGCTGTCCATACCAAATAAGATTAACTGGGGATACTGTACAGTCTTAGACATAAAAACTGACCGCCGGCCGGCCGCTACAGAGACTAAGTCCGAGTCGTTCACTTAAGGTGGCCAATAAAACCGACCGCCCCTGGCAATGCTTAAGTCCGGCCATCTGCACAATCTGGCAACACTGTAAGATGTGGAAGTGTCAAGAGGACCTGTTGTCTACTTCCGAGATGATGTGTTGTGTGAGCCCGTGGTCTAATGGTCGTGCATTCTCAACTTTAGTCGCATGTTCGCGTCCGACTGTATCTCTTACTTTTTTAACCACATTTCGACCATCGTCTAAAGTTGCGAGTATGATTGAACATCGAAGATAATTCGCTTCACTTTCTACCCACCATTAATAACAAATACTTCCAGAAACAATTCCGCAGGACAGTTCTTGGCTGCGTCGCGATCAGAACAACTTACGCTCGAGCGTTTCCTTCCGCTGTAGCGGCTACCGGCCACCTGTAATCGGGCGCCGCCCAGGTGAACACGGCGCGACGTTGTCGGGGTATGTATCAGCTGTCATGCTCGAATTTGAAGTTGTAGTTATCATCTTGCAGTTAAGCTTTGAAGATCACATGCTTGAAAATCATGAACTACAGTTAAGCATTGTAAAAATGGGTCGCAAGTGGAGAGAGGTGTCACATCTGCAGCACATCATTCACTTTCGGTATAATAGATAGGTGATTGCTGAGGAGGCAGCTCGAAAGATTTGAACTGTGTGTAGCGCGAGTGATTTAGGGAAAAATACGCCAAGAAAAGATATTCTTGTTTCAACAAAGATCGTTCTGGCATGAATGGTTTTCCACATAAGGAAGTCTCGACTACTGATATAAGTGATGGAGTACCATTTAACCATCATGCGACATTTGCATTCAACAGGCAAGGTTCAGAAGAAACAACAAAAACCAACAGAGTAACGACTATTGCAGTTTTGCTTGAATGTCACCAGGTCGCTCATTGAGCGTTCCTATGCAATACTGTTACTGGTGACGAGTTGTCATGCCTTTATCGTTAGCTTCCTAACTAGAAATGAAAGGTTGAGCCCTATTAAAAGACCTAAACTTGAGCAAAGAGTGGTGTGAACATAATATTTTCCATGTGATAGCTCCATAAGTGTGTTTTGCACTAAGTGTTCTTCCCCAAGACTGTGTCCATCACAGCTGGAATTTGTAGCCAACAGTTGAGACACCTTTGTGTCGCAGTGTAAGAAAATCGACCGACAAAACTATATCACGTGTGCTACTGCACGATAACACACACTGTTGATTTGAGAAACAAAGCTATGCAGGAGATTGACAGGGAAGTCTCAGGCACTTCTGTTGATAGGGAAGTCATCTCTCAGGCACTTGTTCCTCTGATCACGTACTCGTAAAATTTTACCTTCCCTGCTCTTGATCGATCAACTGGCAAGACAACTCATTTCTAGACGAAAATGCTCTTCAAACTATACTGGTTTAATGACATCGTTAGAACCAGTAGGTTTCTACAGGAGTAGAATTCGTAAATTACTTTAGTGTTGTCAGATTGTTTTAGATATTGTGACGTTTGCTGATTCATTTCTTTTTGATGATTACTATTGTGTTCAATAAACTAGTGTAAAACGTAATTAAAATATTCACTGTACTAATACGAATTAAATTCAACTTACTATAGAAACGTCACAATGGCAGTTTATCTTAATAAAGCATTAAGTGTCTGTAAACCTATTGTGCCTATTTTAACACGAATTACTAGGATATTACCGACTTTTGACTTCGAGAAGGTCTGTATTTACTTCATGTCCTGTATCATACTCAAGTATTATAGTTCATAGATTAAATTATGTATTCACAACAACGAAAAATATGTCGGCAGAAAACAAAAGTGGCATTACGAATTTTGCAGTACCATAAGGCTCTCGCTCTGACTCTAAGGGGTACTGAAAGTAGCAAAACGAATTTTGCTCGAGCGTTGTCTTATGATTCCCTTATTAAGTTTCTAACTGTCTGCGTGTAGCTGTGCTACAAAGGAATTAAAAACTTGGCCTTCAGCGAGCCTCGAAAGTCGAACGAAAGCAGCTGGAACCTGGTAGGCTAGCACATTACCTCGTAGCTAGCGAAGAGGTGCGGGAGCTAGGGCTTACTTGTGGCCCAGTCGCCGCTATGACAGATAAATCGCAACATAAGAGACGAGAGAAGTTGTATTTCCCGCGTGGAAGACTTTGGTGGACTCAAAAGGATTAACTGATACCCTTATCCCACATCTCAAGAGAAAATCACATTATTCAATTGAAATGACAGGATAATATCAAGTGAATTTAGCAGGATAGTTCTGTGCCGTCAGGGAAGTAACTCGTCGGACACAGAGTTGCCAAACATATTTTGCGTTGTTGCCAAGTTTCAGTTACCCTACCAGGAAGGGTACTTGCTGATGTGTTCTGTGAGTGGTGCTCTGAACCGCCGATCCTGTTCAAAAATGTTCAAATGTCTCTGAGCACTATGGGACTTAACTTCTGAGGTCATCAGTCCCCTAGAACTTAGAACTACTTAAACCTAACTAACCTAAGGACATCACACACATCCATGCCCGAGGCAGGATTCGAACCCGCGACCTTAGCGGTTACGCGGTTCCAGACTGTAGCGCCTAGAACCGCACGGCCACACTGGCCGGCGCCGGTCCTGTCGCAGCGACTCAGCAGCGATGTCTGCAGCAGGGGAAAGAAAGGCAATCTGCAAACTAACAGGCTTCACAACAGCCCAACCGTGTACCCAATTTCGACGGTCCACCGCAGTAGAAATTATAAGTTCTTTTCCCAGTTACTTGAAAAATCCATAAAGAAAAACATTAAGCTGTAGCAGATTCAACCTGGAAGATAAGGATAGACGCAGCAAAATTCATCGGTCCCTGTTGTAGAAAAGTTTTATCGTAAAAAATTTTTTGACAGTTCAACCAAGTCACAGAGTTTCTATATGTTCCTTGTGCGGCTTGACACTCCTTCATATTTTTGCCAGAATAAATTGAAATTCTCCTAATTTTCCTTAAATAATTAATTAATCTCACTAAAGAATCAATCCTGTTCTCATTGTACGAAATATTCCACTTTAAAACCGATCTTCTTGATCACAGCGCCGATAAAGTTTTAAAACAGAATTTTAATACACTTAACAGTATCGATTATTTTCAAAATGTCAATACGTGTCGACTTCTCATTAATAAAACTTTAAACTAGTTAGTTAATAAAGATCGTCCACACTCCTGATACAATTCTGCCAGAATCTCTTCAAGAAGTGTGAATTTTAATAAAATTTGTAAATTTCACGCATAAGTAATAATTACGATGTATGTCGTAACAACAGAGTCAACTGACTGTTCCAACTTCCAACTCCAAGTTTATTTAACAGTTGATAACCAATTGACATCCAGTTACAAACTTTATCATTCCACATTCAACATTGAACTCCTTTTCATTTTATATAAAAAAATCCTTTAGTAATGGTCAGCATGATGTTTCAACGGTTCTGCCAGTCGCCGGCCGTCGACTACGATGCAATAGTGGTTAGCTCTCGTCCGCCGCGTATGGAGTCCCCACTGGATCATCTTGCTGCCACGCTCGACATGAAAGAAAAGAAACAAAATCTTTTTAAATCACAAGTATCCACTTAACATACTACAAATAAATAAATATATATATTAACATTTCTTACCTGGCGTCGCTCAAGCGGTAAAGAAACGTGATGTTTCCTGACTAGACTTTTGAAACACCACAGTGGCCTCGGAAGTGACTATAGCTTCGTCTCAAAGTTGAGGGTGGCAAGGGCCGGAATGTCCTCATTACATGTCAATGAGTCTTATTCGGATTTCGATAACTACGTTTAGGGGCTAGAGTGTAATTACTTGTAATCGATGCACTGAGTGCAAACGAAACGTCATAGTTAAATAACGGCGACAATTATTTGTGTTTTACTTTCCTAATCGGACAGAAACCTTGAAAGCGTATTCACCAGACGCGATTCACAATTTTGGAGCTTCTACACTGGCTGATTTGGCAACGTATCTTTGCTATACAATAATGTTATTGAGATCACTGTCATTGGCCCACCCACCAGAAGACAGGCATGACCTGGCTTCTTGTCAGTTCTTCTGGCGGATATTCTGCCGTTGCTCGAAACGTGAAGACTTAAAGTGAATTAGAATATTCCATATTGCGAAAATCTGATGTTTCTATTCTTCCAGCTCTAACATCCAAAAACCAGTTACAGTAAACGGCAGAAAAGCGCCAATGAACCAATAATTAATACTGTAGTCATAATTAATGGAATCTGACAAACTCCATCTGTCATCTGATAATTGTGAACAACTACATTTTTCACCTCCACAGCCGGCCGGGGTGGCCGAGCGGTTCTAGGCGCTACAGTCTGCAACAGCGCGACTGATACGGTCGCAGGTTCGAATCCTGCCTCGGGCATGGATGTGCGTGATGTCCTTGGGTTAGTTAGGTTTAAGTAGTTCTAAGTTCTAGGGGACTGATGACCTCAGAAGTTAAGTCCCATAGTGCTCAAAGCCATTTGAACCATTTCACCTCCACAGCACTGCAGTATGAACTCAAGGATTTTGTAGGACTCCTATACTTAATTTGGTTGTGATCATTTTCAATGACGGTAGAGGAGGAGCAAAACCATTTCAGTTGAAATATACTTATCCAGAGGGATTTGATTCTTTGGCTAAAGTTGCAGTAGCACATCCAGTATCAATAATGTGAGCATTTTCTCTTTGCTGTAGTATAGGCTAGGGCACAAAGAAGCAGGTTTCCCTTAAAGTAAATGATGAGAGACACTGTAATTAAAGGATAAAGTAACCATCTCGCCAATGTAAATTTTCCAAATCGCTGTCACTTATTAAAGATGAATTGTTCAGAAAATTACAAATATATCTAGTGAAATGAGTAGGTTAATGCAGCTGCAGTCTGTCACTATCACTGAGTTACCAGACATCCTCCCAATAGCACTTAAGGCAGAAATGTGTGTGTGTGTGTATGTTTTCTTTCGGACATTCCAAAAGAACAAACACCACAAATAAATGCATTACAGGGTGTTTCAGGAGGAATAGTAGATGTTTCAGCAGGTGGTAGTATAGACGAATTGCATAAAAAAATCCATATAAATGTGTCTACTTTTTATTGAGTACAGAGATACAACTGTTAGTGTGTAACCCTAACAAACTCAAAGCAAAGGCAAAATAGGATGTTCAAGTTGATTTTCAAAAATTCCTTCACCAACTTCAATGCACTTTTGACTTCTCTTGATAACATCACGTGTAGCTCTTCTGAGGTTGCCTTTCCACTCTTTCATGAGGGCTGCACTATTCGTAATACGAACGATCAAATCGGCTCTTAGGTTTACTTTTTCTGTGTAGACTTATTGTTTCAACCACCCCACAGTCAAAAATCCAAAGTTATAAGGCCCAGGTCCGGGGACCTTGGTGGCCAAGAAAAGTGCCCATATCTACTGATCCATCTTCTGGGAAATGTTAGGTTTGGATGATGTGTCACCTGACAACTAGAATGTGCAGGAGTCCAGTCATGCTGGTGGAAAATATGCATTCTTGTAGCCAAAGGAACCTCTTCCAATAATGCTGGAAGCTCATTTTCAAGGAAGTAGAGACAATGGGGTACTGTAAAGACCAACAAACGAAATGAAAATGCATTGAACCCAACTGCGTGTACTCAATAAAACTTGGATACATGTTATACGGCATTTCTTTCTATACTACCACGTCCTACAACATTTACTATTCCTCCTGAAACATCCTGTATAATTATACAGGTCTCGACGGGCCATCGAAAGTTCTCAGTGCTAGACGCACGTCATCGACTGAACCCTTGCAGGAATACAGTGTGGCTGTGAGCGAGAGGAATAATGGATGGAGATCGGAGGGGAGGGGGGGAGGGGAGTACTGTATGCGGCAAAGATGGGAATTTGCATCTTACAAGGAACGTTTGTATGAGTGGATAGGCCCTACAAGCAAGTTGGCCATTGTGTCCCGATAGTGCAATGGTCAGAGCGTTGGCCTAGTAAGCAGGAGGTCCATGTTCGAACTCTGGTTGGGTACAAATTTTCATCTGTTGCCGTTGCTGTATTTCAACATATTGTGACAGTGTGGACATCTGTCCTTCAATATTTAAGATGCAATTGTTTTTTGAGGCAATACAGGTGGTTTGCGAACGTTTGCTTGCCATCAATGTAACGGGACTTCAACGACACCCATTCCTTAGTAATTGCTTTGTGATGGTGCTAACCCATGTCAGATACATGCTAATCAGATTGTACTGCATATTTAGTCAAATAACGAATGGTCAGTATAAAGGTATTTACAGTAGAAGCGGGATTGCAGCGAGCTGATCATTTAACTAAGAGCAATGTAGAGTATCCGTGTAGTGAGTCATTTCAGCTGCATAGCTGACGATAATATTTGTCAAGCAATTAACTGCAGAATTAATGTAATACCCACGTGATGATCTCTGTAGTCATACTGTATCATTAGCAGTGAGGATCATAGAAACATTAACATGTAGAGGGCTGAAAGTGTCATATAAATGTTCTTATTGAGAGGAGATGAAGAGGAGGAAAAATTATAAATATAAAAGATAGGGTAGCCCACCTGCCATTATGAGGCATGTTGGACATTTGATTCAGCTAACATCTTCCTGACTGTTTTATTTATTTCAATAACCTTATTTATATTACATTACGTTCTTCACGTATGTATGATTTACTACAACGCTCTTGTTAGAAATGAATTTCAGAAGACTACCGCAAATTTAAATTTTTGTACATGCAATATTTTAATGCCTTCTCTTTATCATATATAAATGCTTTGTGGTATTTATTTTGCAGAAAATGTGACTATCTTGGGGTCTGATGATGCTACAACATGCATCATTGTTGTGCTGAGACATTCAGGTAAGCCATCCTCTCATTAGTGATGTAAAAACATATATTTTGTGAACAAACATTTATCTGATAAACTCATTGCTACAGGTTTCAAAATATAACAGACATTTGCTGCTTTATTGATAAATTAGCTTTTGAGACTAGTTTATAGTTGACAGTGTCATTGTTAGGGTCTCAAAATACTGCGAGCAATGTATTTGTGTTGCAAAATGTTCTTACTTGCGCTCCGAGAGGGAAAGAATACTCTGAAGTTAATGACAGGCAATGCGAATGAAAGGACAAGAAAAGTGATGAGCAGGGTAAGGAAAAAGATTAGCGAGACACAAGAATGAGAAAAAGATAAATTGAAATGCTGAGAACCAGAAGGGCTTGAACCACACTGTCATCAGTTTTGAGATTGTAGGTTGTGTGCATGCTCCTGACGTTCATGTGAACCAGTTTTATTAGATACCATTTTGATCCTGCAGGCACCATGAATCAAGACACAAAGGAATTAATGGGTTTGACAGGAAGCGTGCTAGGATAAGCCATTCAGTTGCAATGACCACTGTGTCCGGATGGTGCAGTACTCAGTGCAGCTGCCTAGTAAGCAGGAAACCTGAGTTTGAATCCCCGTCCAGCACAGTTTTTCAACTTTCCATATTGATTTAATCAGTGACCACTGGCAGCTAATGTAATTCCTTTGTGTCTTGAACCAGTTTTATTTCTATCTGTAGCCTCACATTGTATTTACAAACTTTTATGAAAAGATGTCTTGCCAGTTTCTCAGATATTCACTTCTATATGGGTCGAAAGCATAATTCTGTTTCTCAGTACCACTCAGTCATAATATAGAGCTGCCAACATAATGTAGTGCCTACGTCATGCACATAGTAGTAGTACTTCATAATTTTTGTCTAAACCTCAAGCCACAGAATGTGCTTATTGAAAATGATGATAACAAGGACCATAGTGTTGGAATAGGTCATAATTATGTGTGGTGTATTTAGCATCTATTCTTTATATTTCATTTCTAGTTTCACATTAATTTCAAGCTTTAAAGCTAATATTGTAGTCATAGGATACTAACTCTGTGCACTTTGTACAGTGCTCTATGTCTGAACATTTTTGAACACCAACATTTTCTTTATGATCTCTGTGCATTAGCTGTTCTTTTACACAGTGCATATATTGCATTTGTTATTTTGTAATGCTCTGCATAATGGTGCTATAAAATGAAACTACTTACATCCAACTTTCTTTAGCTTCTCCATCTACTCCGTAGATGAAGTTCTGAACGAATAAAGTCTGTGTATGGTTGGTTTACATTTTTTGAATATCGTTGCAGATTATGATAAAAGTAAAAATCCAGTTAAGTAAATTGCCAGTATGCATCCTATTTTTCACAGAGAAAATGTAATTTGATTTCAAACCTACTAATATGTTACACACCATAGTAATTTTTTTTTAAATATGATCCATAGAACATGCAATAACTAAGAAACTGATTTCCACCAATGCTATGGTCATTTTAACAGTAACATAATTAATGAATACACCATTGAAAAACTGAAAATTGGCATGAAATCAATTCATTGTAATAAGGATGTTGTCAACTCCTTATTAGTATGCTGCATACAGTTTCAGAAATTGTGGTGGTGTTGGTGGTAATGTCATGGTAACAATGCAGTGATGTCAATTCATAATATAGTTATTTTCAGTTTTGTTTGTATTGGCATTGTTTGTGTGATATGTTGCTATTTTGAAGGAATTATAAAAGTTCTGCAACAAAGCCTGTTTTTCTGTGTCAGGTTCAGGTGCTGTGGCCCTAGCTCATCTGGATGGAGCAGGAACAGAAGAATGTGCTGCCACTATGGTGCAGCGAGTCCAGGAAGTCGGCATGGGCTTTGCAGAGGGCAGGCTCGAGCTGCAACTCGTTGGTGGATTCTCTGACAGCCGACACTACTCTGAAGACTTATTTTACAATATCATGCGTAAGCACCAAATAACTCAAACATAACCATTTCCTTCAGTACAGTATATAAAGTGTCTCTGACATTAGAAAATATTTTGTTTTGAAACACGAGATAAATAACTAATTACAATGTTTACAGTCATGTTTAAAATATGTCAATAAAGACCACAGTCTCAACTGTTTTTTATACTGATCCATTCAGGCAGTACTATGCGTTTTGTGTGTGTGTGTGTGTGTGTGTGTGTGTGTGTGTGTGTGTGTGTGTGTGTGTGTGTGTAACAAGGCCAGTGTCACAAAGCTCAGCAATATTTTTAGTCTCGTTTATGTGGTGACTGTCAACTGCTCAATGGTTCAGTTTATTTGCTGAGGGATTATATTTTCTCCTTCCATTATTTATATTCCAGTTTAATATGGATAGAAGCTCTTATAGGTAATGTTACATTTTTTACAACATAAGATGGAATGTGATTCTGATACAGTTGTGGAAACAGAAAAAGCTACTATATACAGTATGAACAATTATCATCATATGGTGGTAAACCATCATGTTTTGCTATGCGGTTTATAATGTAACCATGCATAAAGATAATTATAGCTGCAACAAGTAAGTTAAACAACATAGCCACTAGGTTAATCTAAAAACAGTTTACAAATTATGGTATCCGCAGAATAAATTTTTTACAGAATATTCATTGGCATCGTGCAATATTTGCAGTTAATTAATGTATCTTTAGTGTATTCTATAATTGTTAATTGTACCTGCATGAGTTATCTTGATGAATTGTATAAAAATCATTATGTGTTAATGTTTGTATCAATAGACGTTTTGACAGACAGACAGATTTTAATCTGTTTCAGTGCACCTATGACAGATTTTCATAATTTGTCATAGAGAGTGGTATTATTTATCTCCAATATTTATTTGTTTTAAGAAACATAATAATTATTTTCCAAAACATCATTTCTTAAAAAGACAGAGATCATAATTATGTTGTGGTCTATGAATAGTTATGGTATAAGTCATGCACCTAGTTTTATCATCCCTCAAATGACCATGTAAAAGATTATTACCTTTCCTTGTGAATATCTGGGTGTTGAAAATCATCCACAAATCAGCACAACTGTAAATTCTGTTAAATGCAGATAATAAAGTAAAGATATTTCAATAAAAACACCCCTGTTAGCTATATCACTCACCAAAATGATTTTATCTTCCAAACACAGCAATAACATACTTCCTATTCTTTTTGTGCCCATGCACTAATGCTGTCAGAGCAGAAGTAAACTGCTTCGTGTTCCATCAATTTCTCCTGACTGAAAATTTTTGGTATCATTAACGTGAGCAGACTACACAGATGAAACTCAATAGAGATGCCTAACTGACTGAAACAGCTTACAAGTACAGTCATGTGATTGACACAGAACTAGGCTTTAAGTTTCCCCATGATGGGGGTGGGTTTTTTACATTTTGTAGTAAGAAGCAGAATGAAACCATATATCTCAGTTTATCAGCATTTTTGTGTTATTACTATAAGTATTAAATTTTGCATTTCACATTATTTAAAAATGCCCTCACTACTGATTTATGTACTTATTTTTTTATTTTATTTATTTCTAACTTCATTGATCCAACTGTGATAGACCCACAAGGATCTAGAGTGTGTCAGTAAACAACCAATACAAAGATAGTAGTAAAGCAGTCAATCAGACAAAAGTAATACTACATGTTTGCTATGCACATATGTGGTACTTTTACATGTTCCAGATGCATTTCACCGGCAGCCAGTGGAGATAGACCTGACACTGGCATGTGTGGGGGAACTTAATACAACCATCAGGAGTGGCATACACTGGCCTATAGTGTATGGAGTTGGTCAGTATGACTGCCATTGTTCGTTATTAATGTAGAGGAGTACACACTGTCTTGCAAATAGTGCTTTTTAAGTAATCAGTAACATTGTGTTTATATAAAGTAGGTCATGCATTACTTACAAACAAACAAACAAAAAGCATCTCTCTCAAATTCTTTGTTAACCCTCAGGTGGGTGCACCAATTTTTGTAACATGAATAGGCACATGGCACAGTTTTTACACATGTAAAAAATAGCTGGCTCTATGTTACCAAGATAAACTTGTACTATCAAACTCACAGTTTAATCTAGGTTTAATTAAGCAGTGATAAAATAAACTTATTTTATATGACCTAAATCACTGATAAATTAAGCAGTAATAACATAAACTTTCATTGTATCACTCAAGTGTTATCCCACAGTAATGACCCACTCAGGGAATTAAACAGTGCAGTTCAGCAGAACCCAGCTGAACACTTATTCGATTACTAATTATCTTGGAGACAACTGACTCATTGTGGGATTGTGCTGCTATTACAGAATCTGGGGCTTTTCCTTGCACAGCTCATAATTTTTTCCTCACCCAGCTCACTGTTTATTTTATATTACTGTTGCTTGCTTGGATATATGACAACACAACTTACCACTGTGTTAGACAGAGCAATAATGAAGCAACAGGTAGGAGCTCATAATTGTAAAACAACAGTGGAGTGGTACAAGACAATTGTTATTTGTGATTGGTGCACTTTATACATAGGCATGCCTGCTTGAGGGTTAATATATCAATGAAAATAATTTTTTAAAAACATATTATAATTGGATGAATAAAAAAATCTACTCACCAGGTGGTGGCAGCAAAAAGCACACTAAGGTGAAGCAATCTTGCAAGCTTCTGGAGCCAGTGGCTTCTTCTTCTGGTAGAGGGGTTGAAGGAAAAAGGAAGGGGGATGAAGGAAATGGACTCAGGAGATTTAGGAAATGGGGAGAGTTACAGAAAAATTGTCCAGAACCCCAGGTCATGGGAGACTTACTGGAGGACTTTTCTGTAACTCTCAACAGTCCTTAAACCTCACCAGTCATTTTGCTTCATGCCTCTTCCTTCCTCTTCTGCCCTTCTGCCAGAAGAAGGAGCCACTAGCACCAAAAGCTTACACAATTCCTTAACCTTTGTGCATTTTTTGCTGTCACCACCTGGTAAGTAGATTTTTGTATCTATCCGATTATATTATATTTTCAGATTTTTTTTGTCATTTATAATTCATTCATTAATTTATTCATCATGTTCTGCACAATATTTGAACCTGTTAATCAACATCACTGCACCACTCACAAACTAACACATATAAAGGCCATATTCAACAAAACAGTTTCACAGCAAAGATAATGACTTATTGAAGAAGAATATGTATGTTGAATTTTGACACTTATGAATCCTAGAACAAAAATATTCTAATAGAAACACTATTACTTTCTGAATGTATATTCTTAAAATGATTATTTTAGAAAGTGGTTTAATAATCTGAATTCAGAATTAGTGTTGTTGAGCCTAGAGAACTTTTTGTTATTTTATTTCAAACATTAATCAGAACCTATTTCTTAAAAAAATTTGTAATCTTATTACTATTGAATCTTTATGCAGCTTGATTCATGCATTGTACATATTTTGTAAATCAGCAGGCTGGGGTGTGTTTGAATGGGGGACGGTAGGGGGGAGAAGAGAATGAGAAAGAACCTACACTTTTCAAAACTTTCTAATATTTATTCACCAAAATTAAAATGGGAACACGAAAAGGAAAGCATCATTCTCTCAGTGTTTTCTTGCCTTTTGCAATAAATATCATTGGTATTCAGTTTTTACTTCATTTTCACAAAACAGGTTTTGTTATTACAGTTAAAGATCTGGAGTAAAATAAAACTAACTACTGTAGGGCTCTGTTCCTGAATGTTCCTGAACTTCCGACAAATTGAGGTTACCATATTTCTTATATTTCAGGTGTTATCACAAAGACTGGTGAACTGTTCCCAGCAACTTTTCCAGACAAGGGCCCCGACCTGGCTCTGCGGATTGCCAGGCATCTGAGGGGTGGCCAGCAGGTATGTCTTATAAAACAACTTGTCTTCCATCAATCCTACTTATACTTTGTGCCATGTCTGGATAACACTGGATATTGTGAGCAGTTGAAGTAAATGTGGTGCAAGTAACTCTCTCGTCATTGACTGACAGCAGTGCTTCTCATGTGGATGCAGTTGTGTGTGGCTGCAAGGACATTTCCCAGGAGCTTGGAATTTTGTATGGGAGTGTTTCTGACATCATTCATGGGTCCTTGAGGTACCAGAGGGTTTCATATTGGTGGGTGCCTAAGAAGTTGGATAACGTGATGAAAGGCACATGAATGACAGTGTCACAAAATCATCTGCAGTGGTTTACTGAGGAGGGTGACAGTTTCCTGGACTGCATTAATTCTGGATACTGCCTTTCACACTGGAGTGAATGGAAAATGCAGCTCATGTGTGAGAAAATGTATCTCTTTCAGAGAAATGTGAGGTGGTGGTGGTGGTGGTGGTTGTGGTGGTAGTAGTAGTAGGGTTATTCTCATCAGAACTGACAGCAAACTAACATTGACAACAATAGTGCAGGTTTACATGCTGAAGTCACAAGCAGAAGGTGAAGAGAGAGAGAGAGAAAGAAATGAGGATATTTAATGGGTAATTCAGTATGTAAAAAAAGAGATGAAACTTTAATAGTCATGGAGGATTGAAATGCAATTGTGAGGGGAATGAGTAGAAGAAAGGGTTATGGGAGAATATGGGCTTCAAAGTAGGAATGAGAGAGTAAAAAAGACTGAGTTCTTCAATAAATTTCTGTTGGTAACAGTGAATACTCCATAATTTTCAATATGATAGTGTCTGCAGCTGCGAAGAACTTTTGAAAGACTTCATGATGCCTTCAACTGCCATTCTCTTTATTTCATGTACAATTTCGGCCTTAAGTCATTTTCAAGTTTTTATGGATGATTTTTTTAGTAGTAAATTATGCCATGAATGTTGTTGCTCCTCTGATTCCATGTAATGCTCATAAAATAAATCCAAGATGTTTTATACTATTTTAGGAGCATATTACTTTCAAGCAGTTGTTGTAAAGCTCTTTGCACTAACGCGCTCTTAAAATGGCATAAAACATCTTGGTTTTATTTTATGAGCATAACATGGAATCCTAGGAGTAACGACACACATGGAATAATTTACTACTAAAAAAAATCACTCATAAAATACCTTAAAATGGCCTAAGACCAAAACTGTACAATTGTACATGAAATAAAGAGAATGGCAGTTGAAGGCGTTATGAAATCTTTCAAAAAGTAAATACTCTGTTCAAGAATCACAGGAGGAGGAAAAGGTATACTTGGAGAAGGCTGAGAGACACAGGAAGATTCCAGTTAGATTATATCATGGTCAGGCTTACAAAGTGTACTCAGGAGCAGATATAGACTCAGACCACAATTTAGTAAAGACTTGTTTGATGGTGTGATGGAAGAAGAAACAGGAATCAAGGGGAAGATATAGGAGATTCATTAGTAGAATTAGAATTTAAAAGGCCTGTGGATGATTTAAGAGCAAAAAGGGCCGGAGGGATAGATGACATTCAAATGGAATTTATAAA